>NC_135893.1:84052444-84542816 GCF_964194155.1 Cetorhinus maximus
TTCCAAAAGGGACAGGTGGAATGGCACAGTCCAACTGAAATTGAGCCTTCCACAGTAACTACATAGATGGGAAAACTTATCCCTATCACAAGACAAATTCCAGAAGTCAACAGGTAACTGAATGCAGGCTAAACATCAAAACAAGAGTCTTGGTCTGTATAGTTGAATTGCCCAATGGATAACTGCTTGAAGCACCTGGGAGCAGCCTCTTAAGCAGAATACTGCTACTTGCCTATCATTATACATCCAAAATATAACTGACCTTGGGTCACTAAGCAAACCAGAATACAAGTACAAACTCAAGAGTATTGATTACTCCGGTCTGAATAGTTGGGACAACTACAATTCCAAACCTGGCAGTGAGGAAAGGGCAATCGAACAGACCAGAGCTCCAATTCCTGAAGTTGTCCAATAACCCTAGATAAAAAGTCTGGATATCCAGTAACAACAGGAGTGAAACAAAAGCAAAAAATGCTGGAAAAACTCAGCAGGTCTGTGGACAGAGAAAAACAAAGTTAACATTGAGTCCATATGTCCCTTCTTCCTCTGAAGGAGGGTCATACGGACTTGAAATGTTAGCTTTGTTCTTCTCTCTCCACAGATGCTGACAGACCTGCTGAGTTTTTCCAGCAATTTTTTTTTCAGATTTCCAGCATCCGCAGTATTTTGCTTTTAACAACAAGAGTGATCTTGGTTGCGATGGCCCCAAAACTCGAATGCTCTGCCAACATCCATTATCCAGGGTCACATAAAAATTGGCCACTTTGGTGAGGTAGTGGAAGAACTACTGGTGTGGAAAGAAATCTGTACAAGCCCTACGAATCCTGTGCAATGCTCATGAGGCCACCATGCATAATAGGAGTAAATCAGTGACTTCAGAAATGGAGCAGGGAAAAGGCAGGATGAGCGCGAGGAGGAGAAATAGTCACTATGCTATTTTTTATTTGACAACACTTCTAGTTGCAACAGACTAAATAACTGCAAGCAGATTTGAAATCTCATCTGCAAAGGAACTACATAAACGAGGCTGAAGCAATCCCCTGAATATTTCCAAAGAGTTATTTTTAGTACTTAGCTACGTAGGAGGGGTTAGGTTTGAGTGCATTGCTCATCTGCACCCTGGAGCTTTTATTTAATTTCCTGAATGAGGGCAACTTAGTTAACTTCCTAGTGAAGCAAACTTCTAAAAATAAAATATTCAACATATTTACTATACTCACCAACTGAGTGCATTTTTCAGTCAGTATAAACCGATTATATTTTTAACAATGCTTAAAATAGGAATTGCTAGACAAAGAGACACCATACTCCAAGTTCATCTATCATCCTGGTAATCAAACGATAGTTGTTTACTAGCATAGCTATCGACAGACCCAGGCAGGAGGTGAGGAAACTCCCAGTGATGTAAAGCTTTGAGAACTATAGGTTCCCAGTCACCTATTTCTTTCAAGCACATTTCACATGCCACATTTAAAGTTGCAAATTGCTAACAAAGTATTCCAAAATATATGTTCCATTTAGCATGAGGGTAATAATGGTTACCCAATTTCTTATTGAGGCCCTAGTCTTGGGACAGGAATAATTATACAGCCTCTACCACAGCTAAAATCCATTAATTCAGCACAGGTCAACAAGGGACCTTCTTGATTTGTCTGGTTCAACAGCACAATATATTCAGAAGAACCAGAAACAAACATCAGGTGGTGGAAATATATAGCTTGGCTCCAAAGACGAGTCCCAATCATGCTGGGGAGTCAATAAACTGAAGCCAGTCACATCCTAAAGCATATTTTGCATCATTTGTAATCTGCGCCGTATGGTTAAAATGTGAGGTACTCATGGGTTTCAAGAGTGGTGAGGAAGAGGACAACTAGCTCATTTAGCAAATAATGAATGTATTTACATAGCACCTTTAACATAAAATGTTCCATATGCTTCAACGGAGCATTATAAAGCAAAATTTGACACCAAGCACATAAGGAGATCTTAGGAGCAAGTTTGATCACAGAGGTAGGTTTTAAGGGTTGTACTGAAGGAGAGCTAGAGAGGCTGAGAGGTTATGGGAGGGAATTAGAGCATAGGCCTTGGCAACTGAAGGCACATCTGACAATGGTGAAGAAATTAAAATCAGGGATGCACAAGAGACCAGAATTAGAGAAAGTGCAGATACCTTTTGGGGCTGGAAAAGGTTACAGATATAGGTAGGAACAAGGCCATGGAAGGATTAGAAAACAAGGATAAGAATTTTAAAATTGAGGCACTGCTTAACTGGAAGCCAATGTTGGTCAGTGAGCACAGGGGATAATGGTGCAAGTAAGGGCATGGAGAGAGTTTTGGATGATCTCAAGTTTATGGAGGGTAGAAAGTGGGAGGCTGACCAGGAAGGCTTTGGAATAGTCAAGACTAGAGGCAAAGGCACAGATGAGGGTTACAGTGGATGAGCAGAGGCAGGGGTGGAGTCAGGCTAAGTTACAGAGGTGGAAATAGGCAATCCTAGTGAAGGCTCAGGTGTGTGGTCAGCAGCTCATCTGAGGGCCAAACTTGACACCCAGGTTATGAAGATCCTGGTTCAGCTTCAGACAACTGCTAGGGGAAGAAATGGAGTCGATAGCTTGGGAACAAAGTTTGTGGCAGGAATCGAAAACAAAGATCAAAACCACTGTCTAGTGAGAAATGTTCTGCTCATTAAGTAATGGGTGTCAGACAAATAGTCATTTAAGGACAGTAGAGTCGTCGAAAGAAGTGGTAGTGAGGCAGAGTTACATTTCATCAGTACAGAGTGCAAACTATCGTTTGCTGATGATGTCGCTGAGAGGAGGCATATAGATGAGAAATCAGACATGGCCAAGGATAGCTCCTTGGGGAGAAGGGATAACAGTGCGGGAGTGGAAAGAGAAGCCATTACAAGTGATACTCTGGCTGTGATTAGATATGTAAGAATGGGGCCGAGCGAGTGCAGTCCCACCCAGTTGAACAATGGAGGAGAGGCATTGGAGGAGGAAGGTGTGGTCAACCAGGTCAAAGGCTGCGGACAAGTTAAGGATAAGGGATAGTTTACTTTTGTCAGAATCACCTACAATGTCATTTGTGACTTTGCTAAGAGATGTTTTGGTACTGTGGTAGGAACAGATCTGATTGAAGGGATTCAAACATGGAGTCCTGGAAAAGATGGGCACTGATTTGGAGCCAACGTTCAAGGAATTGAGAGAAATAAGCAGTTAGAGATGGAGCAGTAGTTTGCAAGGACGCTGATGTCTAGTTTTTTTTTGAGAGGGGTGGTGACGGCAGTTTTGAAAAAGAGGGACAATACATGAAGAGAGAGAAACCACTAATAATATCAGCTAACATGGGGACCAGAAACGGAAGTTAGATGGTCAGCAGGTTAGTGAGAAGAAATCAGTCTCAATCTCATTCTCCCAGTGAAAGCATAACACTAACACTTACTTTCAAAGCCACTTGGCAGAAGTGGTAGAAGCCAGTTTAGTCAGAGTACAAATGGAAAACTAATATTTATAGGCATGTTGAAGCACTCTCCAAATTTCTTCTGTTTAGAGACCAGGACCCCTGAAGTTTGGAAGTCATGACAAACTTGGAACAGTCTCAAGTAAACAGCCATATGTGCAATTTTTAGTCCTTATTAGCCAGTTATGTACTGAATTATATTTGGCGAAGGACTCCCACCAATTTAACAAAGAGCACCAAACTGACTGGAGCAGGAAAACAGACTTGTGTTGCAGTGGTTGGTCTTTAATTTTATGAATTCTGTATTGCAGAAATGAGAAACTGTTGGAAGATATTAGCAAACACTTCCTCCTCCCTCCTGCATAAAAACAAAAGTTGGATATTCAACTATTTGGAAAACGAAGATCAATGAGCCATTTAAACACTTCCAAAATCTGTTCTGACTAGTCTGTTACCAAATGAAGACATTAACTTCCTTGTCTATTACATTAGCAAAGGCATTAGCTTTCATTTCAGTAGCACTTCTGCACAGAAACTTTTCTCGAATAATATAGAAGGTAACAAAAATAGAGATAGAGTAGGAAGGAGAGAATATAGAAGGGGTATGGGGAGATAAACGCATGATGGAGAAAGCTGTTTTAGGCTCATTAGAACAAGGAAGGAAATACACAAGGCACGTATCTAAGGAAGTTCAAGGGCAGAGTTATGGTTAGTGATAAAGAGCAGTGGGCAATTGTTGAGTTTGGGAATAGAAATAGAGAATAAGTCCATGCAATACAGGATTCACACAGTACACATGACGAGAGATCATTGAGGCAGGGTCACAATTCAGCCTAGCTGAGCCTACACCTATCATACCACAGCAGCAATACTGGTCAACAATGCAGCATATAAAGCTTGGAAACATTCCTAAAAAACATAATTCAGGCCTTTGTTTCCCAAAACAAGCTTACATCCAAGCCAGTGAAGGCTAAACTAATAAAATTCAGTAAAATATTTGAATATTCCCCCTGAAACATCCAGTAAGATCAATGCCACAAAACTCTAGAGGTGCTCAACAAACAGTGGACAGAGCATGGATGCTTTTCTTTTTATTAATTCACAGGATGTCAGTGTGTCCCTGGCAAGGCCAGTGCTTATCAGCAATCCCTAATTGCCTTCAGGTAGTTGGTGCTGAGCCACCAACTTGAAACACTGCAGTCACATGGTGAAGGAACTCCCAGTGTTGTTAGGCAGGGAGCTTCAGGACTTGAGAATATAACATTGTATGGTCAAAGTCCAAGTCTGCCCCCCAATTACAAAAAAAAGTTAAACCACAAAAATTGAGTAACTGAACTTCACATTCTCAAGTTAAATTTCCAGACAAACATGAGTTTAAGTTAATACTCAATGTTTTAATGAGGTAGCACAATAAAGTGGTACAATTTCCGTTTAAAAATAGTACCATCGCTTGAAAAAACAATCCAAGTATATGACTTAGGAGGTGAACATGAAGATGATTGTGTTCCCATGTTTCTGTTGCTTTTGCCCTTCTAGGTTATCTGGGGTGTGCACCAGTTCTCAATAAATGCAGTGGATAAAGGCAAACAAGTTGATCCTGGAAGTGGGAAGCTTTTAGAAAAGACAAAGCTAAGAGTCATTTGGACAAATATGGATTAACTAAGAAAAACCAGCACGGATTTGTTAAGGGCAAATCGTGTTTAACTAACTTGCTTGAGACTTTTAAAGAGATAACAGAGACTGTTGATGTGGTGGACAGAGACTTCCAAAAGGCATTTTAAAAGTGCTACATAACAGGCTTGTCAAAGTTAGAGCTCATGGAATAAAAGAGACAGTGGAAGGATGAATACGAAATTGGCTGTGTATGGCAAGAAACACAGTAGCGGTGAACGGTTGTTTTTCAGACATGAGGAAGGTTTATATAGTGGGGTTCCTAAGGGGTCGGTGTTAGGGCCACTGCTTTTCTTGATATATTGATGACCTAAACTTGGGTGTACAGGGCACAATTTTAAAATTTGTGAAAGACACAAAAAACTTGAAGAATTGGGAACTATGAGGAGAGTGATAACTTCAAGACGACAGACTGGTGGAATGGGTGGACAAGTGGCACATGACATTTATTGCAGAGAAGTGTGAAGTCATTTTGGTAGGAAGAATGAGGAAAGGCAATTTAAAATAAAGGGCACAATTCCTTTGGGACCTGCAACAGCAGAAGGACCTGGGAGTAACTCTTTCGAGTCATCAACAGTCACAGATTGTAACTCTTTCGAGTACATTCACAGTTCTTGGTTTCCGGGAGTGGGACATGAACCCACAACCTTCTGATTCAAAGGTGAGGGTGCTATGAACTGAGCCACAGCTGACACCTCAGACCTGGGAGTATGTGCACAAATCATTGTAGGTAGCTGAGCAGGTTAAGAAAGTGATCAATATAGCATACAGGATCCTGGACTTTATAAACAGGGGCACAGAGTACAGAAGGAAGTTATGACAAATCTCTAAATCATTGATTTGACCTCAACTGGAGCACTGTAACCAATTCAGGGCACCACGCTTCAGGAAAGATGCAATGAGATTAGAAAGGATGCAGAAAAGATTCTCAAGAATTGTTCCAGGGATGAGGCACTTCAGTTATGTAGATGGATTGGAGAAAGTGGGGTTGTTGTCCTTGGAGAAGAGAAGGTTTGATAGAGGTGTGCAAAATCATGAGGGGTATGGACGGAGTAGATAAGGGAGAAACTGTTCCCATTGCCAGAAGGATGAGAACCAAAGGACATCAACTTAAGGTGATTGGCAAAGGAAGCTGTAGCATGATGAGGAAATTTTTTAAAAAGTAAGTGGTTAGAATCTGGAAAATACTGCCTAAGAGGGTCGTGGAGGCAGATTCAATCAAGGCCTTCAAAAGTGAATTGGACATTTTTTAAAAATTATTCATTGGCTATGGGTGCCACTGGCTAGGCCAGCATTTATTGCCCATCCTTAATTGCCCTTGTTTAGAAGGCATTTAAGAGTCAACCACATTGCTGTGGATCTGGAGTCACATTTAGGCCAGACCAGACAAGGACAGCAGATTTCCTTCCCTAAAGGACATTAGTAAACCAGATGGGTTGTAACAACAATCGACAATCGTTTCATGGTCATCATTAGACTTTTAATTCCAGGTTTTTATTGAATTCAAATTTCATTAACAGCCGTGGTGGGATTCGAACCCAGGTCCCGGAGCATTACCCTGGGTCTCTGGAACACTAGTCCAGCGACAATACCATTACGCCACCACCTCCCCGTAATTATAAGGCCATAAGACGTAGGAGCAGCCATAGGCCATTCGGCCCATCGAGTCTACTCTGCCATTCAATGAGATCATGGTTGGTCAATGAGAAAACATTTGTAGGCCAATGGAGAAAAGATGGGGGAAATGGGAGTAGATTAGTTGTTCTTGCAAGGACACAATGGGCCAAATGGTCTCCTTCAGTGCTGTAACACTCCATAGTCCTATTATTCACGCCAAACTGAGGAAAAACCTCAGCATCCAAAATCTGGTGGTCATCTAAAATGTTAATCTTCTGTTTTCCCAATTACAAAAGAAAGTTTGACCACAAAAAATGAGTAACAGTTTTGCATCCTCAAGTTAAACTTTTGACTTTCTGGAGATTTAAGTTAACCACTCAATGTTTTAATAAGGCAGCACAGTAAAGTGGTACAATTTCCTTTTAAAAACAGGACCATCGCTAACTAAAGTAAACTGTGTTGTCTGGCACTCTACCTTCCAGAATTCTCTACTGACAGGAATCTCTGATGTTCTCCTAATATAAATCATTACAATGTTTTCACGTACTGTTGAAGATTGGAAGCAAATCATCTTCAATCCAGGTCAAGCACACAATCAATCTGGTCAAGAACAATCTTGGACCACTCTTAATGAGGTGCCATCCTATTCCCGTCAGCACACTGTGATAGAAATTTCTCTGCAATTGATCAAGTCTGCAACTTTTAATAGTTACAAGACAAAATAAGTGACCTGCTGAAGACAGCAGAAAATGAAGCAGATCAGCAATGCAAGTGAGCACCTGTGATGTGTCAGAAAGTTGAGGACCAAGAGATTTTATCTGAAGGTCAAAGCCAAAAGTAAAATACTGCGGATGCTGGAAATCTGAAATAAAAACAGAAAATGCTAGAAAAACTCAGCAGGTCTGGCAGCATCTGTGGAAAGAAACAGAGTTAACGTTTCGAGTCAGTATAACTCTTCTTCAGAGCTAAAAAGATTAGCCGGCACCACCCTTTCCTTGTGCATGTCAGATAATAAAGATTTTACTGTAAATTGGTTTTAAACCAAGAAAGTTTAGCAAGCTCAAATTATAGTTATCCACAACTCACCTAATCCTACTACATTTCTACTTCTCTTTAGCTCTGAAGAGGATTCATACAGACTTGGAACATTAACTCTGTTTCTCTCTCCACAGATGCGGCCAAACCTGCTGAGTTTTTCCAGTATTTTCTGTTTTTATTATCTGAAGATCCATCCTTTAGAATACATACATTTTCAACTCGAGTAACTTACTAGGAAATAGAACCTTTTGTTGCTAAGCTTTAAAACCTTTTCCATGCTGTATATCAAAGCTACGGATTCTGTATGACTGTGCATTAATTCAGAAGCTAATAGGGCAGAAGGTGGTATCAAGTGCATGCTTGCTAATGTTGGTGCTACTTTCACAGTTAACATTAGCAAAACAGTAGACAAGTTTATACTTTCAGAATTGGGGAATTAACTGGGCGCTGCAGTATCAACACCAACAGACAGGAAATTCTGTGCATTTTCAGAGGTCGTAGAGAGGGAGTGGATCATTTATCTGTTACTGGTGCAGGGCCTGCATATCCAAAACATTACTGGTCCCAACAGATTAGTAACAAGTGATCAACACTTACACTATAGGATGCGTATCAATGCAGTTGCACACGTTTGAATTTTTGTAGCAACTCAGTTCACAAAGCAACTTGAGTCGATGCATGGGTTATCTTCAAGGTTCAATTCCCAGTCTGTGCTGAGTTAACTGACTTCAGCTAGGATGACGGTACGCGTGCTCCAATTGACATTGGTGGCCCTGGGCTAGGGAGTGGAAATAACCGGATCACTACCCAATCACAACTGTGATCCCGAGTAATCTTTTAGTTTCAGTCTTGCATTCTTTAGAAGAGTTGCTCAGCTGTAAGGCTCATTCTTAAAAGTTAAACAAAGGCAGTCTTCTCCAGAGAGACACCAAGTATCAATTACTAGTGTGTGTACTAGATGTGGGAACTGAGCACAAGCATCCAACTGAGAGAATGAATGTAGTCACCTTTTATTGTCAGGTACATTAAATATGATCTGTATATAATGTAACTACTGCTGCTTTACTAAGATTCATATAATTAGTTACATAAATGCCAATTATAGTAACACATGCACACATCCCTCCTTCTCCCTGCACGCCCCCCCCCCCCCCCCCCCCCCCCAAAATGCCAGTGGAATAAATGCCTTGGCTTTTCCCAAAGCTGAACTTTAAACCAGTGTGAAAAGGTGCTTTAACAATCCACACTGGATTGCTACAACACTGGCATCTACTGTAATGACGTGGCAGATGATGTGTGCCAGGTCGGCCAAATCCACGTGGGAAACTTGGTCATGCCATTACAATGGTTTTGCAATTATTACAAGATGTGTGCACTGAATTCAGAAGTAGCAAGTCCACCAAGACCTTTGGAGATTTTATTAAAATATTTATTAACAAAATATAAAGATTTCAAGCACGTACATATGACAATTGCTACTACTATAGTACCTTCTAAAATTCCTAATTACCCTGACCTCAGTTACCTTTAAGGCAATGGTCCAAAAATAGATTTTAGACTTAAAACAAACTCAGCAAGTTAACACAATACCATGGACAGTGGAATTCCAAATGGCTTTTCCCCAACTTCAGCTCCGTTAGACAGCAGACTTATGCACAAATGTTGGAGGCTTCCTTAAGGCTATTTCACACACTCCTGTTAGATCTTACTGACACATAGCCTTTCATTCTCCTTTATATATATATATGTTTCTCTCTTTTTAAGATGTAAATTCTATTGTTCCATATGTCTTTGAAACTGTATCTTCCTCATAACAAAAACTTTCTGGTGCCAATACTGCCAGTAACCTTTGGGAAAAAATAAACACATTCCTTAGCCTTGCTTATCTGGCTAGTTGTAAACAGGCTAAGATCCCTTTGAAATCCAAAATCTCCCTTCATTTATCTAAAACATAAATACCCTTGACACCTTACATGCTAAGTCAGCAACCATGTTTACTCATTAGCATGTCAAGCACTTAGCTTCTTTTGATGATTTAAAGCTTGACATCTACTTGGCTACAAAATGCAATTAAATCACACACAGATCCAATTATACTTACCCCCATAAACCTACTTCACAATAAACCAGAAAAGTATTCTGAAAAAAAGTGTCAGTTTCATGACACTACCCAACAATGTGAAAAATTGTCCAGGTATGCCCTCTTCAGGACAAATCGAATCTGGCCAATTACCACCCCACCAGCCTATTCTTGACCATCAGCAAAGTGATGAAAGGTATCGGCCATAGTGCTATCAAACAGCACTTACACAGCAATAACCTGCTCAGTTTGGGTCTCATTATAGACTTGGTCCAAACATGGACAAAAGAGCAGAACTCAAGAGATGAGGTGAGAGTGACTGTTCTTGATATCAAGACAGCATTTGCCAGGATGTGGCATCATGGAGCCCTGGCAAAATTGAATTCAATGGGAATCAGGGGAAAACTCTCCACTGGTTGGAGTCATACCTAGCACAAAGGAAGATAGCTGTGTTTGTTGGAGGTCAATCATCTCAATCCCAGGACATCGCTGCAGGAGTTCTTCAGGGTAGTATTCTAGGCCCAGCCACCTTGAGCTACTTCATCAATGGCCTTTCCTCCATTATAAGGTCAGAAGTGGGGACATTTGCTGATGATTGCAAAATGTGTGCAACTATTCAAACTCCTCAGACATTGAAGCAGTCAGTCTGTGCCAATATATAATATAGCAAGACCTGGACAACATTCAGGCTTGGGCTGATAAGTAAGCAGTAACATGCACATCACACAAGTGCCAAGCAATGACCATCTCCAACAAGAGAGAATCTAGCCATCGTCCCTTGACATTCAATGGCGTTACTATCATTGAATCCCCCATTATCAACATCCTGTGGCTTACCACTGGCCAGAAACCGAATTGGACCAGCCATATAAAGACTGTGGCTACAAGAGCTGGTCACAGGCTGGGAACTGAGGCAAATAACTCATCTCCTAACTTTCCAAAGCCTGTCTACCTTCTACAAGGCACAAGTCAGGAGTGTGATGGAATACTCTCCACTTGCCTGAATGAGTGCAGCTGAAACAACACTCAAGAAGCTTGACATCATCCAGGACAATGTAGCCACTTGATTAGCAACCCATCCACCAACTTAAACATTCACTCCCTCCAACACCAATGCACAGTGGCAGCAGTGTACATTATATACAAAATACACTGCAGCAGCTCACCTAGGCTCCTTCAACATCACCTTCCAAACCCACAACCTTTACCACCTAGAAGGGCAAGGGCAGCAGACACAATGGAAAACCACAGCTTGCAAATTCCTCTCCAAGTCTCTCACTATCCTGACTTGAACTATATCACTGTTCACTCACTGTAGTGAGATCAAAATTCAGGAATTCTCTTCCCAGCAGCAACAAGGTGTATCTGCACCAGGTGGACTGCAGCAGTTCAAGGTGGCTCACCACCACCTTCTCGAGGGCCACTGGGGGCAAGAAACAAATTCTGGCCTTACCAATGAAACCCACAACCCATGAAAGAATAAAAGTCAGTCTCATTGCAAGTTCTGCATTATGAGACTTTGAGGTTTAATTTACTGGAAAAGAGGTAATGGAACCTTCATCACTTTGTGTCGATCATTTCGCTTCTAGATGATGTAGCAGCACAAGGCAGAACTAAGTCACCAGGGAGATCCCTAGCTACATCTTTTGGAGATGGGTATGTGTAGGCATATCATCTGAAAAAAAAACAATCATCAAGCTTACTTGGTAACTAAAAAACCAAAATAGGCAGGGAACCACACAGTAAAGTACTGAGGCATACAGACCTATGGGTCCCTATTCTGTGCTAAAGTTAGCTAAGCTGCCATTTGCAGCATTACAACTGACCTCAAAACTCATGGGCTAGGAAGGGGGAAATTTTTTAAGAGATTAACTAGGGCTCCTGCTCACTCGCTAAAACACCTTTTCCTGAGGTGTATTGTGTGTAGACACACAGTGATCATGGGATTTGACTCTGCCTCAAGGCCCTCACATTGGAATAGTTTGTCACTCTAATGTTTAAAAGTTAAATAAAGGCAGTCTCTCCAGAGAGATGCCAAGTATCAAGGACTTGTGTGTGCACTGCACATGGGAACAAGCACCTGATTGAAAGAATTAATCCAGCCACCTTTTATTCTGTTTAATTAGTTACATAAATGCAAATCACTGCAATTCAATGGTTTACCTGACTCATACACACACTTACACTGTCAGGAGGATGGAGAAAACAGGCAAAAATTCCAATGTCTCCAAAGACACCAATGCTGCTTCATGTACTTTAGTGTTCTAGTATAAAAAGGACCACAAAGAAACATGTTCTGTGCATCCCAAAGACTTTAAAAAAGTAATCTTTTATTTTAATAAACATTACAGCAATTAAAATAACACCTATTTTAATTTTTAAAAATTATGTATGGCTCAAAACATTTAAATAGCAGCACTAATTAACCTAGTGTCAAAGACATTTGCATTGTGAGGTCATTAATGGCTCTGTATTCTGTCAAGTGTTACTGCCACAAACATTAACAGGTGCAAAAATACTGCCCTTACAGCATACTCCTGTTAAGTGTCATACTTATCAGGAGGACACGTAAACATGCTGTAATACAAAAGACTTATTAGCTTGTAAATATAAAGTGGCATACTTCCAACTGGAAAAATGTTTTGCACCATTTTAAAAATTGAACATTTACACTGGCTGGTCTCTAGCCAGAGAGCAACAGCTAACAGTTCAGCCTTTGCAACTACAAGATCATAGGCATTACTGAAAACTATACAGATCACAATTACCCTCTGTTGTGTCTATTTAATAGGGAAGGAGTAAGCACTTACCAAAATGTTCTAGACATTTTATAAACCTACAATTGCATATCAGAGATAACGGCTGTCACTTTTTGGCTATTGGCAAGTCAAGTGGCTGATGTGTTCAAGGCCACTTATATATATCCACATAGTAGTGTTTCTGCCACAGATGTATAGACTTCCACAGTCATTGGCAAAGGTAGCAGTACTCAAGTAACAGTTGAAAAATGTTACTATATAAACATGTTCAATTTATGTCCCGTTAAGCTGCAGGATTGCCTCTGAATGCAAGAGTGTCATTATAGGAAAGCTTCTACTTTAAGATCTCTGCGCTTCTCTAATTTTATTCTCTTGCGCATGCCCGATTTTCATCACTTCACCATCACTTCCACCAATTTCACCAACTGACAGAGCATAGCAAAACAGTACAGATTTATTCAGAAACAGTAAAAATTTGCAGTCAATCCTATCCATGCATATTTTGGACATTATGTTTTAAAGTAGTAGGAGATCATTGTTATTCATTCTTTGGAAGTGGTTTACTGCTATTTATTACTATTATTTATCTTTGGTTTTCCCAAAGTAGCAGTTTGATACAACCGAGTGGTTTGCTAGGCCACTTCAGGGGACAACCATGTTCTTCTGAGAATGGGAACATAGGACAGGAAGTAGGCCATTCAGTCCTTCAAGCTTGTTCCACCATTCAATGATACAAAATCAATCAGTCATGATATAATAACTCCATTACTTGCCTGGAGGCACAAAAAGGCCAGACCCACAGCAGGTTTCCTTCCCTAAGTGACATTAGTGATACAGTTGGGTTTTTACAAAACTCCAACAGCTTCATGGTTACTTACTGATAGTGGCTTTTAATTTGCAAATTCAAGCTAAATTCAAATGCTCAAGCTGCCATAGTGTGAGTTGAATTCATGTTCTTTGGATTATGGTACCAATTTCCTCTACAAAACATCCTCCTTAAGCCAATTCACTTTAATGCTGTGCCAATCTGCTTCTTGTGGAAGAACTTAATTCATCACTTCAAATTACTCCCACCACCAGTGGTTGACCCGTAAATGCAAGTACTTCATTCTGTTATCAGCTCAATACACACTTCCAAGACATGGAAAGGGAAAGGTCTAGAATTCTATTGGTGGATACTTTCACAGTTCATGCAGGCATGACATTAAACTTCATATACCCACAACTACACAAATACTGTCATGTCACTAGGGCTTCAATAAAGCCAAAACAAATGACTTTGCAAAATGGCTAACAAGGCCACAGCATTCATGAATGATTACTTTTGTTTTCTAGATCAAATGTACTACTCATTAGGCAAGAGGAGTTATGGTGTGCGCTGGAAGAAAACAGAGGCAGTTTAAATAATTTCTACAGACTGGCCTATTCAGGTAGTGCTCTTTAAATCAGAGAATTAGACACGAAAGGAAACTCAGCCACTGTGCTTGTTTCAGCTCCCTGAAAGAGCTACCAATTATTCATACTCATCCTGAACTTTAACATAACCCTGCAATTTTTCTATTTTAAGTATTTATCCAATTCCCTTTTGAAAGTTACTATTGAATCTGCCCCCACCATCCTCTCAGGTAGTGCATTCCAGATTACCCAAAGCAACAACACATTCAACTAGAATTAAGGATATTTTAGGCCTAAATGCATCCATCATTTGTTTTGTGAATCCTCCCCCTTTGTTTCTGTTGTTGGTTGGAGTAGCTAGAACTAACTGCTCTGGCCTAGTTTAACTTACAGTTGTGTTGATAACTTGTCTTGTAATGGGGTGCGCAAAACTTGAGGGGAAAATTTCTTTGATACAAACATTTCACCAAACCCACTGCACAATGTTTTACTGGGAATTCTTGAGTATAACAGTCAGCTAAAACTGGGGTTTGACTCTGATTTCTAATTTAGGAGCCTGCAGTTTGGTAGAATGGCTAATGGATTGTGGTAGACACTGCTGTTTGAGGCTGGTGAAGTTCAGAGTCCAGGTAAACTATACTATATCTGTTGAACCCAAAGCTTGAACTCCTTTGACTATAAGCCATGGCACAGTTGGTAGCATTCTTGCCTGAATCCAAGTCCCACTCTTGGACTTGAGCACAAAAATCGAGGCTGACATTCCAGTGCAGCACTGAGGTGGTGCTGCATTGTCAGAAATGCCACCTGCCCTCTCAGGTAAAAGTAAAAGATTTTGAAGAGCAGGGGAATCCTGGTCAATGTTTATCCCTCAACCAACATCATTAAAAACAGATTATCTGGTCATTATTACATTTGCTGTTAGTGGGAGCTAGCTATGCGCAAATTAGCCATGTTTCCTACAAGTGACTATATTTTTTAAATATTTTATTCGCTATATAGGGGTTTGGAAGAGGTTGTAAAAGGCGTCATGTAAAATGTGGTCTTTGTATCTTGCTGACCTGATTACCTGGAGATTAGCATGTTAATTTACACTAGGTTCTGACAGTACCACCACGATATGGAGCAGCTTCTGAATTGACAATCGATTGATCAACAGGGATAAGTATCGGATAAAGAAGGAGAGGTTGACAAGAGCATGACTTCTGTACTGCCTGTGCTTCAGGAGCAGTGGTACGATGCTGCTTCACTCTTGCAACCTTACCTGCTATCAGCAGCAATATCTTCAAAAGAGGGGTGAAACTGTCATCAGTGATTGTCAGATGTGCAATGTTGTAAGCATGACGCATGTTAGGTGGCCATGAAATATACTGTATTTCTCAAATCCTTCACTGAAAATGCTCATTCTGTTTGAGAACTTCTGGATAGACATCATTGCACGTTTCCTGTAAAGAATGCAGTTGCCTGAATTGCTACATATTCATATTGATCACTTTTATTCTTTATTATTTTTAGTTTGGGGAGCTGATTAGAACCCTCTGCAAAAGATGATAATCCGCATTCTAATTTTTTTTCTCCTCTAGCATCACTTTTCTTCCCCAATCCCCCCATACATTCCTGGCAAAGCAACCCAACAACGAAGGTCCTAGGAAGAGGCTGGATAGTCTCTTTCCAAGTTTTGAACAATTGAGTTTGTGTTCCTCAGTAATGCTTGTAAATCTAGTATTGTATCTCCAAGGTGCATGTTTGTTATTGTTAAGGAATTTTTGTAACCAAAGATTAACAAAACACAAAGTATTTAATGCCTCACTTTGAAAATGCCATGTTCATTCCTCTGTATCCCAAGAAGGGTACATACAAGGCCCCAGAGGTTGACTTGATCTGTTGGTTTAGGCAAGCTTGGGCAAAATTATTTTGTGCAGTTAGCAATACTTGAGTTTCTCCTGGAACATATAGAATTTAATGACCATGAAACCACTGCATCATCATAACACATCCAATTCGCTAACATCCTTAAGGGAAGGAAATCTTTTTTTTTTTATATATTCATTCATGGGATGTGGGCATCACTGGCTAGGCCAACATTTATTGCCCATCCCTAATTGTCCTTGAGGTGGTGGTGAGCTGCATTCTTGAACCGATGCAGGCCATGTGGTGTAGGTACACCCACAGTGCTGTTAGGGACAAAGTTCCTAGATTTTGACCCTGTGACAGTGAAGGAATGGCGATATATTTCCAAGTAAGGATGCTGTGTGGCTTGGAAGGGAACTTCCAGGTGGTGGTGTTCCCATGTGTCTGCTGCCCTTGTCCTTCTATGTGGTAACAGTTGTGTACCTAAGGAACCTTGGTGAGTTCCTGCAGTGGATCTTGTAGATGGTACACACTGCTGCCACTGTACGTTGGTGGTGGAGGGAGTGAATATGTGGATGGGGTGCCAGTCAAGCAGGTTGCTTATTCCTGGATGATGTCAAGCTTCCTGAGCGTTGTTGGAAATGCATTCATCCAGGCAAGTGGGAAGTATTCGATCACACTCCTGAATTGTGCCTTGTAGATGGTGGACGGCTTTGGGGAGTCAGGTGGTGAGTTTCTCGCCACAAGATTCCGAACCTCTGACCTGCACTTGTAGCCACAGTATTTATATAGCTAGTCTAGTTCAGTTTCTCATCAATGATAATCCACATGATGTTGATTGTGGGTGTTCAAAGATGATAATGCCATTGAATGTCATGGGTCGATGGTTAGGTTCTCTCTTGTTGGAGATGGTTATTGCTTGGCACTTGTGTGGCACAAATGTTACTTGCCAGTTGTCAGTCCAAGCTTGAATTTTGTCCAGGTCTTGCTGCGTAAGGACACAGACTGCTTCAGTATCTAAGTCGTCGCAAATGGTGCTGAACATTGTGCAATCATCAGCAAACATCCCCACTTCTGACCTTACAATGGAGGGAAGATCATTGATGAAGCAGCTGAAGGTGGTTGTGCCTAGGACACTATCCTGAGGAACTCCTGCAGTATGTAGAAGGGGTATACATTCAGAGTATTCAAATTTCCTCCTGCCAACCCTTGGATATTTTTCTTCTAATTAAAAGGCCATTCCTTTAGACAGAACATGCTTCATATCAGTTCTAAGAGCATTGAAATACCTGATGTTCTGCTGACAACTTGCATTTATATAGTGACGTTAACAGAGTGACCAAGGTGCTTCCCAGAAGCATCATCAAGCTGAGTTTGACACCAAGCCACATAAGGAGATAGTAGGAGAGGTGATCAAAAGTTTGGTCAAGGAGTAGATTTTAAGGTGCATCTTAATTAGGAGAGAGGTAGAAGGACAGGGAGTTGAGAGGCAGAGTGTTTTAGGGAGGCAGTTCCAGAATTTGGGGCCTTGGCAGTTAGAGGTATGGCCATCAACAATGGAGCAATGAAAATAGAGGATGTGCAAAAAACTAGAATTGAGGAATTGCAAAAATCTTAGAGGGTGGTAGGACTTGAGGAAGTTATAGAGATATGGAGAGACAAGGCAATAGAGGAATTTGAAATCAAGGATAAGAAGTTAAAAATTAATGTGTTGCTGAACTGATAGCAACGTAGGTCAGCAAGCACAGGGCTAATGAACGAATGAGATTTTGTGCGATTTAGTATACAAGCACAGTTTTGGATAAGTTTGTGTGTAGTGTTGAAGCCAGGAGAGCACTGGCATAGTCAAGTACAGAGGTAACAAAAGCATGGATGAGGGCCTCAGCAGGTAGCCAGTTCCACAGGAAGAGCTAGTCAGTTCCACAAGTGAAAAGCCACTTAGTCAGGCTTGCATTTCTAAATCTTCATTCAGATATTACAACAAATAACAGCAGAGATATTTATAGACTATAACTGATGCTTGGAATTCCTGTTTTATAGAGTTTTTGTTTGCAAAACTGATTTTTCTTTTCATCTTTAATTGTTAGATTAATGAAAGTAAATCATAATTCTATTTGAACCATATTGTGAAATTCCTCTTTGGAAAAAGTTTCTCGGTCTGGAAAGCACCTATTCAAACCACAACTAGGAAAAGAAAATTCTGCCTATGCAACTGCTACCCCCAATAGCCCTGATCCATGGGTCACAAGTAGTCTGCGTATGCCAGCAATCTGGCTTAAAGCCCAAGCACTTCACCAAATATCAGTTAAATCTGTTGTTTGGAGGTGAGGCCTGTGTACATTCTGTGGGTTTGAGGTGAGTAGGATTGTTTTTAGTGCTGTTGCCCCATTGCTAGGTAAACCCGATATTGTAACGTTAAGAGCCATTGGTGCTGTGTGCTTTCATTCCCGTGGCACTGGTGTGACGAGCCCAACAGTTGTCCTTAAGAGCTTTGGGCAAGATAAAGTGTTATAGATTAACATGCAGCAATGCTGAAACTATCTAAACACACATTTGACATAAAGTCCTTACAACTAAATGGGTACAGATGTTTTCCCACTACACAGGGTTACCTTTGAACTAAATTATCCGATGAAAGGACAGTGGGTTAATCTATTATGATGTCCTATCAGTAAACAGATTTACATTCTCTGCTGACTGTAGGGTAGATGTTTACTTTTCCCTGTCAATTTAAGGACATTCTGCGGTAGGTGCTGTCTGAAATGTTGGTTGTTACCTGGAAACTATGCTGAAACACATTGCTGGTTAGCACAGATATATAATCTGCCCCCTTTTGAAAGTTGCTATTGAATCTGCTTCCATCACCTTTTCAGGCAATGCACTCCAGATTGCAACAACTCATTACGCAAAAACATGTTCTCATCTTCCCTCTGGTTCTATTGACAACTACTTTAAATCTGAATCCTTTGGTTTACAACACACTCTGCGCTGCAAACAGTACCTCCTTACTCTATCAATTCTGAACACCTCATCCCTTCAATCTTCTCTACGCTAAAGAGAACTCCAGCTTCTCTAATCTCTCCATATAACTGAAGTCCCTCAACCCTTGTCATTAAAATAGAAGGGACAAGTATAAGAGGCTAGCAAATGTAATATCCTTCCTCTCCCCACTTAGATTCTGCAACATTTGCATAGCAATGACAGATTACGGGAGTAATCATTTTGAGAAGTTTTCATTCACAAGCTTGCGCTTGCTTATATTTCCTCAAATAGTTCCGCTTTACATCTTTGTTTCTGTACCCAAATGTGACATTGGATTCTAAAACTTAACCCAATGAGTGAACTCACTGCAATCTCTTCTATTTGTGCTTTGAGTTTTGACAACAATGGCCCCAAGGAACCTTCCAGTAACGTGCCTCCGAAACTGTCAGAAATGATACTATTGTGAAGAACCAGCTGGCTGTTCCCTCTGGGCTGATGAGACGGGACTTGGCAACCTTGACGTGCAACAATTCATTTCACTCACTTACGGCTAACAGACTGGATATTCAAGGAAGTTGTGATGGGATAATGTGCATAATTGCAAGTGTTAATTATGTGGAGGGAACATGGGGGTTGGCAGCTGGCTAAAATCAGTCTATTGAGGTTGAGAGTTTTAGGTGACATCCTGAACCACCAGAGCCAAACTGAAACAGTTGTTCTTCTAAATTCAGATTTTGAATTTCGGATCATAATCCTCAGGCATATAGTGGAATTTTTATAGCCATCTAATTCTTTTGAAATCACAAGTCAATGATATGGTGCAGAATACTGGGCTGTGATGTGACATAACACAGAACACTGCATTGTTTGGAATGGTAAATTTCCTGTCATGTATGGTCTTGCACTTGTGAAAATATAAAGTATATAAAGGATACCATTTCTTTGTCTCCTTCTCGATTAACAAAACAGGCTTCAATCGAAATTAAAGTGAAGGTTATTTCAGGAGTACATTATATCCAGAGAACCTGCCCACTGGAACAGCCTTCTCTTTTCATGCCACAGTTCTTTGTAGAATATGGTAGTGGTTATGTTCCACAGATGGACAGATTTAAGGTAATTGGCAAAAGCAGCTATGGAGACACGAGGTAAAAAATGATTTCATGCAGCGAGTGGTTGGGATCTGGAATGCACTGCCTGGGAGTGTGATGAAGGCAGATTCAATCAAGGAATTTAAGAGGGAACTGGATCATCTGAAAAAAATGAATGTGCAGGGCTAAAGGGAGAAGGCAGGGGAGTGGCACTAGGTAAATTGCTCCTTCGGAGACCAAGCACAGACACAATGAGCAAAATGGCCTCCTTCTGTGCTGTAACTGCTCTGTGGTTTTATGTTCCAGGATGAATAATTCAGAGACCTTGGCTAATAAACCAAGGGAAAGTCTAGAGACAACACTCATGGTAACTTGTACAGTGCTGCTGAATTTAATTAAAAGGTTAACAAAACTCCTCTTTTGTCTGCTCTCATGCCCATCCTTGGCCTGCTGCAATGTTCCAGTGAAGCTCAACGCAAACTGGAGGAACAGCACCTCATCTTCCGATTGGGCACTTTACGGCCTTCCAGACTTAACATTGAGTTCAACAATTTCAGCTCATGAACTCTCTCCTCCATCCCCACCCCCTTTCCTTTCCCCCATTTTTCTAATAATGCATATATTTTTTTAAGTATATTTTCTTTCCCACCATTTTTTATTGTTATTTTTAAATTTATTTCCATCCACCGTTTTATCTCCACCTTTTAGCCTATTTCGATCCCTTCCCCCCTACCCCACTTGGGCCATCTGTCACTTGCTCGTCCTGCTTTCTACCCTTAATGTCACCATTAGCACATCCTTTAGCTAATATCACCACTGCCAACACCCCTTTGTCCTTCTGTCTATGACATTTTTGGCAATCTCGTCTTTGCCTCCACCTATCACTGCTCCTCTATACAGCTCTACCTGTCCCACCCCCCTCAAACAGCTTATATTTCACCTCATTTCTATTTTTCTTTAGTTCTGATGAAGAGTAATATGGACTCGCAACGTTAACTGTATTCCTCTCCATAGATGCTGTCAGACCTGCTGAGTTTTTCCAGCTATTTTTGTTTTTGTTTCCTCTTTTGTCTTCCTCATTTGCATGTGTTGCACAGATAAGAAAATATTCTGGTCTTTACAAGCACATGCCAGAGTCAAATGATCAGACATATGCAGACACACAAACCCAATTTCTGAGGGACAGAAATGGATAACATCACAAGTATAAACTGACTTGAACCAGAGCAAGGCCAGTAAATGAATAGGCAAGTTCATAATTCCCATTTTAAACCAGTTATAGAAAATCCCACCAATAGCATTTTAAACATAACAAATGACCCAAGTTGCTCCATGGTAGCACTGCAGAACAAAAAAATAACACCAAGCCACATAGGAGAGAAGAGGTCAGATAACCAGAAGCTTGGTCAAACAGATAGGTTTTTAGGAGTGCATTAAAGGAGGAAAGTGGGATGTAGTTTGGGAATTTCAGCACCTAGGGCCTAAGCAATTGAACGGGGCGGGGGAGCAGGGGTGACAGATGAATGGAACTTGCTTCGACTTAGGGCAAGGGCAGCATAGTTTTAGATGGCCACAAGTTTGAGGAGGATAGAATGAGAGACACCATGCGCTGAATTGGTCAAGTCCAAAGGTAACAAGAGTACAAATGAGGGTTTCAGATGAACTGAGACAGGGTGAAATCGGGCAATGTTACGGATGATGGAAATAAGCAGTCTTCGTGATGGTGCAAATATGTGGTCAATGTCAAATATGACAAAGTTGCAAACAGCCTGGTTTAGTCTCCGACAGTTGCCAAGGAAAGAGGGTGTCGGTAACTAAGGAATGAAATTTGGAGCGAGGACCAAAAACAATGGCTTCAGTCTTTCCAATATTTAATTGGCAGAAACAAGACTGATTACATTGAACTTGGGAATGCTGTTCAACTGTGTGCTATCAGAGTAAAGCTGCACTGTGCATAATCTATTGCGTTAGCTCAAGGACAATAGAATAGAAAACTACTTATTTATAATGGATGTAAGACACTGTTTCCAGCATCAAAACAGTCAAACTTTCAAACCAGTAGTCTGACTCATGTCATATATTTACTGTTGCATATAGTAACCACAGCTCTTCGTCTGATATTCAAGCAAGTGAAATCATTTCAAACATTCTCGGATGCTACTTTTGACAGCTAAGTTAAAATGTTGTGGGTGCCAGCTCTGGACTTCACTGCAGCTCAGTGGTAGTGCTGCATTGTCAGAGGTCTTTTGAATGAGACCACCTGACAAATCTTTAATCCTCAACTAAAGCCTCCAGAACAGATCAGCTAGACATTCATCTTGTTTTTAATGGAATCTTGCTGTGCATAAATTCACTGCACTGTATATGAACTGAGATTGCACTTCAAAATAATTTAGTTGGCTGCAAAGTGCTTTTTAGACATCCCTTGGAGTTAAAAAGGGCTTGTAAAGGTTGTTGTTGATACACAGTCAAACAAAGTAATGTTGGGCAGAGCAAGACCCTGCAACCCTTTAATCTGGTTTGGTGATGTTGCTGAGAGATCAGTGGTGAACAAGACACCAGAAGAATACTGCTTTTCTTCAAATAATGTTATGGAATCGTGTATTAAAAAAAATATTCAAATACCCAAATGTGCTTTAGCACTTAATAGTATTAGCCATAGAATCGAGTACAACTAATGTGCACTTTCTTGGGGTTGTAGGAAAAATATGGATAGGTGCTGATTACAAATGAATATATGACAATATTCATTAGCATTTTCTAAAGCTGTCCCAGATGTAACTATGAAGCATGTAAAAATGTTACACTTCAATTACAGGATGATGTGGCACATTCATTTGGCATACAGTTATAAATTTTAAGCCAATTAGATTTCATACATCTAGATATTATAGTTTCCATGCTGCTTCATCGCTACTTTCTAAACAATTCTTTCTATAGCAATTTCTTCATATAATTCGCAAGGTTGAAAAAATTAAATGAAAATACTATCAACACAGCAATGAATTGCAAATAAAGCAATGGATTAAAGCTTAGGAAAAATTGATTTTAAAAAAGTGTTGCTCAGACACATTGCTTTAGAGACTTCAGGGATGAAGTTCTTGAGTAATGTAACAAGAATAGACTAAACTAACATGAACAAATTCTGTAGATTTTATAGTATTAAAGCATCACACTGATAAAACATTACCTGTATAATGAGTGTGATGTGCTAATCAGGCTGTAACAAAATTTTAACCTAGATTGCCTATAGAGGGGATTTTGGTTTAAATTTATAATATGAAAGTTAAATGTAATTCACAGTTAACTCACAGCAACAGACATGTTTATCCAGAATGAGTTGGAAAAGAAACGGTAAACAAAATAACTTACTCTCAGATACAAGATCAGGAGATGACAATAGCAAATCTAGCGCTTAGCAAGATTTGCACCTGTAATATCAGAATTTTTTTTAAGCATATTTGGTTTAAGGGATTATGTAGTCACATAGCTTCCACATACCATTTGGTGGTGGGGGTGGATGGTTGTTGGAAGGCAGGGGTGGCAGTGAGCAATTTCTCATTCAATACAATAACTTTGATTAACAGCTCAATAACCAATCATTGTCAGGGCCCAAAGGGAAAAGCTAACCTTGTCTGTGTTGCCTGTCTGTTTCAAAAAAAAACAGTCAAGTTAGGTTATGAATTCTAAGCCAGTCAGAATAGCCATGGAGGCCTAGCTTCCTAAAGGTTAGTGCATATTAAATTGTCCTTCAAAAAAAACTATTGGTAACCCAACCAAATCTTTGAAGGTTCCCTAGTTCTTTATTAGGTCCCTGGAGGTGTACATGATGCATGGCTCAAACCAGCAAAAACATCATGCAACAGATGTATGTCAGATACAAAGTTTGGCATTGACAGTTTACTTACTAACCTGCAGTTTTGTAAAACTTTTCGTGCAGAAATGTTTCTTTCCCAATAATATCTTTGAAGCACAAAGGGCTATTTCTGGATACTTTCTTTCCTTCCTACAAAATCCTAAGAAAGTCTGGAATAAAACCTGACTTCTACAGTCCAGAGTCTTGAGCTAGCTGATGCACTGGTTCTGTAATCCTTGTATTTCACAACAGATCGAAGGAAAGTTTAATTTTTCAACGATGGCTGGCAGTGTAACTGAAAATATTTTTACAGTGAATCATACAAAGTGCTTGTTTACAATTTCTTCAGAATTAGCTCTTCATACATTACCAAAAAAAAATTACAACTTGAAACTTTGTTTCTCTGATCTGAACATTAGATGTTCCAGTACATGAATGACAGATTACAAAACTAATCAGTATTTTTTCCAAAGATAAATTTGTTCTTTGATTGACATTTTTGTTCAGACCTCATTAAAGGCTCCAACTTTGAACAGATCTTCTCCTGGGTGAAAGAATGTACAGTGCTTAACCCTTATATTGCTGCCTCCTTTAGAGCTTAATTTAATAACCCAAAGTGCTCATCTTTTTGACCCATCTCAGGTTCAGTGATAGTTTCCGGTAAAGACAGAATCACTCACCTAACTACTCTCACTACTGGGCTTGGTGCATTGGTAACAATACACTATGGAAAAAGTGCACACAACAAATATGCTACTTGCAAAATTCTCTTAATTTCTATCTCAAATTCTTTCCGCCACCTCCAGTATTTCACTCTAGTGCTAAATACAGTAAACTGTTATCCTGCACTCTTACCACCAGAACTCTCTACTAACCGGAATTTCTGACGAATCATCACTTTACCAACCAGAAACAATTACAAAGTTATCCAGACCCTTTAAAACAAAGTATAAAATAGTAAAGTATGTGGGTAAAGTACTGTTGAAGTTTAGGAATATAAAAATACTGTTCTTTACCTCATGTACTTGCTCATGCTACAAATATTGCACTGAATTCCATTGGTAAATAGAACTCGCCGTTACCCAGCATTTTTAATTAACCATCACTGCCCATCCCACACACATGCCAGATAATAAAGATTTTATTGTAGCAAAAAGGATCTCTCCAGCAACCACCTACTTTTGGAAATACAAAATCTTTAATTACACTGCTGGTCAAATATTGAAAATTTCACAGACTCATTAAATGCCAGTCCAGTGATAAGAATGTTGTCTGCTTATAAACAAATAAATCAATTTTTAAAAATCCTTTACTTGATGCCCCAAAAATTTAGAGGAAATGCACTGCAACTTCATGAACGCGGAGGGGCACGCCTTTTAGGGAGAGCACAAAGTCGTCAAAGTGGCAAACACCTAATGATAATTATAGACACATTGCTAATGAAAAAACAACCTTTTAGCTGCTTAAGTTTTATGTTACATCAATAAAACCTCAAACGATTTATAAAAGATAATCCATTGTCAGCTTGGCTCAGGGTCAGTGACCTAACATTCCATCGAGTACTATATGATATAGAAATGAATTAATTACCTTTCAGCTGATCAGCCACCACACTCTGGGTGCCAACCCTCTCCATCACTTTCCCATCCTCCTTCTGGTACCGTTCATCCAAGTACTTGGCCGTAACTTCGGAAAGGTGGACCTTTCCGGCCACCCCGAGCTGTTCCATCAAATTGGCCAAGTTCACATCGTTGGACCAAACGTCAAACTTGAAGCGTTTCATTCCCAAAATGCCGCATAGAACAGTACCCGTGTGTACCCCCACCCTCATGTTAACCATTTCTTTTTTCTCCTGGCAGAACTGTTCGATGGCCTGGATCATTCCCAGTCCCATCTCAATACAACAGTACGCGTGGTCGGAGCGGGGCACGGGGCAGCCGGCCACACAGTAGTAGCAGTCACCCAAGGTGCTGATCTTCTCGCATCCGGTACCTTCACAGAGACGGTCGAAGCGTCCGAAAAGGTCGTTGAGGAGGCCGACCAGCAGGTGGGCGGATTTGTTGGCGCTCATCTTGGTGAAGCCCACAATGTCCGCGAACAGGATGCTGACGGGCTCCATGCGCTGCATGGTGAAGGGTCTGAAGATGATGTGCGCTCTCTGGATGGAAGTTTTCTTCTTCTTGCTCTTGGGGCTGGAGGTGGAGTAGCGCTTGAAAGAGTTCTCGCTCTCATCGTCCCCCTGCTTCATCAGCTCGTCCGCCACCATCCTGGGCATGACCGAGTGGATCATGCGCTCCTTCAGAGCTTTCTCCACTTCTAGGTCCTTGCCGTGCATGATAGACTGGCCCACCTTCAGGAAAGTGGTGCGGGAGCGTACCTGCGACATGGTGAAGAGGTGGATGCCCACGGCGTGGACACAGACGTGTAGGAAAAGCTTGGCCAGAGCCTCCAGTAGCAGATGCTGGCCGGAGTCCGACGGCTGGGGCCACTCGGCGCTGCCCAGGTGATAGCCCAACACTTCGAAGAGCAGCGAATAAGAGACGCCGAAGAGAAAGCAGAGGTAGAGGGGCAGCGGCATGACGGTGTACAGCAGCAGCAGCACCTCCACGCAAATGGAGAAACTCCCGACCGGCGACAAGTAATTCCAGCAGAGAGAACCGCCGTGGCTGTCGTTCCCGGTACAGCCCAGGCTGCTGCTTCTGCCGGCCTGGAAGCGGGTGGCCAGCGAAAGGGCAAAGACCAGCAGCGTGAAGAGCAGGGAGATTCGGACGTAGTGGTGGGAGTAGAGTCCGCTGAAGGTGACCGCCAAGAGGCCAGCACAGCACAGCATGAAAAGCAGGGTGGGCGCCAGGAAAGCGACCCCCAGAGCCTGGTCCACCTCCCTCACGCTGCAGCCGAAGTAAATGGCCCAGAGCAGCGCGGCCACCATGAGGTAGAGCAGCGCGTACCTGAAGCGGCGCTGGGTCTGCGGGAAGCAGCGTTCCAGGCACGCGTCCTCCAGGTTCCGCGAGTCGAAGGCGGGGTCCCACCACTTACCCGACGCCCGCTCGAAGAGCTGAGGGAACTTGCGGCGGCGACGCCGCGGACTGCGGGCCGCTCGCTTGACAGATTCCCCGGAGCTGCAGCTGGACGAGATGCTGTACTTGGTGGGCCCGGGGCCTTGATGCTGGGGCTGAGGAGCCGCCGCCGCCTCCTCCTCCTGCTGCTGCTGGTTGTTGTGGCTCTTGATCTTGACAGCGACATGGTTGCAGTCCCCGCTGGCGTCGCAGTAAACCTCAGTGCCGCGCAGCTGCTGGGCCGCCATGTAGAGTGTCCGCGACCTGCCGGGGAGTGTGGTGGGAGCCGGAATCGGCGCCCCGCCGCTAACGCTGTCGCCGTGTTGTGCTGTGTAGTGTACGGCCGCTCACTCGCTCCATCCACCATTTCCGCCGCGGCCGGGACTGAGGGGAAAAGGGGAGGGGGCTCTCATCCGGGAACTCGCCACCGGAAACCGCGTTCATGCGCAAGCGTGCACTGCCTCGCTCCTTCAATCAAATCAAATTCCAACCGCCATCGGTGACGGTCACGTGACCTGCTCGCGCCTGCAGCCTCCACTGCGCAAGCGATAGTATAGGGAGGCGGGAAGGCGGTGAACGTTAAGAGACTGAGGTGAAACAGTGGTTCAGTGACAGAATGCGCCACCAGAAAGGTAAAATAAGTTCATCATTTAGTATAGCACTAATGGTTCAATGGGATAAGTCCATCATTTGAAAACGTATTGGAGTTTCAGTTACGTGGAGAGACTGGGATGGTTTTCCTTTGAGCAGAGAAGGTTAAGAGGGAATAAGATAGATGTGGTCAAAATGATGAATGATTTTAATTGGAAGGAGGTTAGGAACCACCAGAGGATATGTAAGGGACAGAATGACAGTAGTCATTTGTTAATACAGAACTTGAGAGTTGCTGAAAGAAGAGACATAGCAAAGCTCCTCGTCATGCACTCATCAGGACACACAAGAACTCCAATATAAGGGAAAACAGCAGTTTATACTGTATGAGAAGAGACTGCTCATTGGTGCAATCTCCATGGCAACTCCCCTACCAATCAGAGTCCAATTGCCAACCAATCAGCTCTCTCTTATACAGCATAAACTGTTGTTTTCCCTTATATTGGTGTTCTTACCAGGTGTCCTGATGAGTGCAAGACAAAAAGCTTTGACATGTCTTTTTTTCAGCAATTTCTAACAAGAGAGTATCGAACAATCTCACCTTGACATTCACAACACTACCATTGCTGATTTCCCACCATCAACATCCTGGGGATGTTGCCATTGACCAGCCATGTCAATGCAATGGCTACAAAAGCAGGTCAGAGGCTGGGAATTCAGTGGCAAGTAACACACCACCTGACTCCCCAAAGTCTGTTCACCAATACAAGGCACAAGTCAGGAATGTGATGGAATACTCTCGACTTGACTGGATGAGTGCAGCTCCAACAACACTTAAGAAGCTCAACACCATTCAAGACAATGCAATCCACTTGATCAACCCACCACTCACCATCTTAAACATCCATTTCCTCCATGTACAAGATCCACTGCAGCAACTAACCAAGGCTCCTTCAGCAGCAAGTTACAAATCCGTAATCTCTACCATCAAGAAGAACAAGGGCAGCAGACATGGGAACACCACCACCTTCTTGACCTACTGCAGTTCATGTGGTGGACATACACCCACAGTACTGTTAGGGAGGGAGTTCCAGTTTTTTGACCCAGCTACAGTGAAAGAACAGTAATTATAGTTCCAAGTCAGGATGGTGTGTGACTTGGAGGGTCTTGAAGGTGCCAAATCCCTGTCTGTTGCCACTTACCTTAAAGTGGACATATTCCACTAAATTTATCCATTATCCCTTCTGAGCTGTTCTTCACAACCCAACCCCCATCACTCTCCTCCATCAAGAGAACTTCCTCAGCCACAATCAATGTGGTCTGGGAGCTAAATAGGTGGGAGTCGAGTTTAATGTTTGACCCTCACTCTGTCTGTTGATCTGACATTAATATGATTTTAATGGCAATGAATCTTGGACAGTCTTTATAATGGGTATCCGATCAATTCCAGTTTTATATGAAGGCAGCAAACTGAAAATTTACTCATTGCCTCTCTGAGCTAAAGATTAACAGTTTAAGATGTAAAACTTTCTGAAAATATTCTGCAGCTTGTTTCACAAATAATTTGAGAAAATTCAGAGAAAAGTTCAAAAACCCTCCTGCACCATGAGAATATCTGGGCAATGATAGCATCCAACTTTTGAACATGCTCAGACTGCATCATTCACCTGAATCTAAGAGTGAGCACTCAGGAACAATGTGTCAACTTCAAGTTCAGAAATTCGAAACAAGCCAAGGCTTTCTTGTAAAACCTCAATGAAGCTCCTGAAACAAGTGAGGCAATTTCACTAGTTGTCTAATTTTTCTGCAATATATAAATTTTAATTTTTTGTTATGCTAGTTTATTTTGAATCCTGAGTTGGGGAGGGGGAGGAACAACAGCTGAAAGGGATTTTACAAGGCGACTTGATGATTTGCCTTCTCCTTGATAATTTTTAAAATTATAATTGATTATAATAATTTATTATAACAGATTGTAATTGATTTTCAATAACAATTTAAAAATGCATATCTGCCAATCAGTTTACTTGTTCTTTGCTGCAATTATGCACTTATAAATACAAGTTAGTGTTGGAAAGATTTGTCTAATATTTCGCTTAAATTTGCTGATGATTCAGTGTGACATAAAATTGTGATGCTTACAAGTGTGATGCACAGAAAGTTACATTAGTATTTGATATACTACTAGCACATCTCCTGTGGCACCGTTTGTTAGTTGGAAGACAAACTAATTTATATAATATGAGGTTTTGTGCCATGTACCATGATTTACTGTGTGAAAACAGATCAAATTCTGGTTTTATAACTTGTTGAAATCTTTGATTTTTACCGGTATTTTGGAGATAAAGTTCAGTGACTGTCCAAGTTTCTTATTAAAATTGTAATTCAGTGATTCTGTGTTTGTCAGATTTGGTTCAGTGGTAGCGCTCTTGCCTCTGAGTCAGAAGGTTGTGGGTTCAAGTCTCAATTCAGAGACTTAAGCACATAATCCTGGTTGATGCTGGAAGTGCCATCTTTCAAATGAGACGTTGATCCAAGGCATCGTTGGGCACTCGGGTAAACATAAAAGATCTCTTTGCACTATTTTGAAGATGAACAGGCGAGTTCTTGCAGGCGCTCTGCCTAATATTTATCCCTTAACCAATGATACTAAAACAAATATTTGGTTATTTACTTCATTACTATTTGTGGCAGCTTAGTGTGCAAATTGGCTGCTGCATTTCCCATGTAACTGTAACTACAAATCAAAAATAATTTGGCTTTGGGATGTCCTGACATCAAGACATTATATAAGCACTAGTTCCTTTTTTTGCCTATATAATTTTTATTGGTTATCATTTATTAAAGCTCACAATACATGAGAAGATTGTAGGCAAGTGTAAGAAGTAATTAAGTTGACTTTAGCAATAGTGAGAAAGAGACTTGTGGGTTTTTCAGCAGTTATGGAAAAGCTGTACTCTGGTAATGTTGTGAGGTGGGTCTGTGATGTGGAACTATGGCAGAGAGTGACCCAGGGGTTTGGCAGCACTGTGGAAGTGAATTTGGGATCTTGCTCAGTGATTTCTGCAGCATGAGGAGGGCACAATATTATAGATAATTAGTATTTTAATAATACTTTTCCTGTTTTACTTGAAGTCACGTGGAAGGGAGGGGGAAATTCATTTTGGTGTTAACTCCGCCAAGTCAGATCATTGTACAAAATCAGCTGGCTTAACTTCAAGCCCAAATTAACTACAATAGCTTCCAATTACTGAGTTTTCAATGTGACAGGTACCGCAGCCTGTCTCTCAGGCTGTGCCAGTTGGTTTTCTTCATCCAGGTTCCTTAATGTCATAAGTTTTGGCAGAGCTACGCAACATCTTTTTCAATCTGGCGTTTCCTTACAGTTTTATCTAACGCCACTGACTGTTTGCCAGGGATGAACTTTGCATGTACCAGCCCTTCACCAGCCACTTGTATCAGCGTGGCCCAGTTTATAGTACTCTCACCTCTGAGTCAGAGGTTGTGGGTTCAAGTCCGACTCCAGGCCTTGACACGGCAGTGGACACTGAGGGAATGCTGCACTGTTGGGTGCTGTCTTTTCGATGAAACATTAAGCTGAGGCCGTGTCTGCTCTTTCAGATAGACGTAAAAGATTCCACAGCACTACTTTGAAGAAGAATGAGAATTCCTCCCAGTGCCCTGGCCAATATATATCTCTCAATCAACATCACAAAAACAAATTATCTGGTCATTCTCACATTGCTGCATGTGGGAGCTTGCTGTGTACAAATTGTGACTACACTTAAAAAGTATTTCATTGGCTGTAAAACATTTGAAATGTCTTGGCTATTGAACGATGCTATATAAATGCAAGTTTTTTTCTTTTAATAGCTGGCAGACTACTTCAGCAATGGGGACATCACCATTGAATTCAGTCCTTTCTTCATCCAACATCTGTAAGCAGGCATTTTCATGCAGCATAACAATCAAGAATTGGAATCTGGCTGAACATTTATCTTCTGTAATCCAGGCATGTTGGAACCAGTTCAAGCAACCTAATTACTGAGATATACGGACTCAGCGCAGACCAGGAATAGAAGCTGGGGCCTTCTGGTCTGTATGGCTCAATGTCATATCACATGATGCATTTATTCACTAAGCCATTGATGGGACTTGCTTGAAGATTATAACCGGTTGCAATTTTGATCTCACTGGCACCTATTACCAGAAATGTGTGATACCTAAAAGTGTGACAGAAGGAAAATTCACACTTGCATTCCCCTTTTTGATAAATACTAGCAAACCTCCAGTGACATTGCTCACAGGCTGAGGTAAGAGCCTGTTAGGAGGAGATAGACGAACACAGTACTCCATCATCCTACAACCTTACACTGTATGTTGGAGAACCAATTAGTTGAGTAGCAAATTACTTGTGAGTCTGGTCACAAACTACTGCTAAGCTCAACTCTTGGCAGCACTTTGTCTAATAGATTGTACTTCAAGTTGAACTATGCATTATCGACTAATTGATTTTACTCCATATATGTTTCTCTTTCAGTTATAGCAAGAGATTAACTGATTAAGGTAAATATTTAAAGTTTCAATGATTATTCACCTGAATGTGTGTCAACAATGACACATGCAAACTCCACACAAGTTGAGCTTGTCGGAACTGTTGAAGTCAACAGTGAGTGAACATACAATCTAACAGCAGGAGCTGAGCAAATAACACCCTTCAAATTAAATTGCTTCAGGCAAACATAGCATCACACACAGAATAAATCCCAGTAAATTGTCTGTATGTAGAACAAAATATACAGCATGTAAATAAAGTCGGGCTTCAATCCAGGAAATTATTCAAGATGAGTGTTCTAGCTGAAACACGTCCCAAGAAATTTCAGATGGGGGCAAAAGTCGCCTTACATCATTCAGGATATTCGGAAGCAGAATGCAAGACTGATAGCATGTTATAAAGTGCAACAATATGCTGTCCCATTATAGCTAAAATAATAAGAAAAATCCTCATTAATTATTCTTAGTAACAAATAACCTGCTCAACATTGGAATTGTTCTCTTAATATTAAAGGATCAAACTAACCAATCTTATTTTGTAATAAGTTTACAAAATGAAACTTTAGCAAGCTGTACAGTAAATTTTCCATTGTCTTGGCCCTGCTTCTGGAACTATTACCAGTGGATCAGCTGGGTTTTGAGAATGCAGAAGGATCAGATGGGAAGGAATGCACCTTGTAATTGAGTTATTTTTCATTTTTCCATCCATTTAAATTAATGGACAGAAAACATTTGGGCTCCTCTAGACTTAGTTTAAGTATTGGAGTGGCACTTGAACCCACAATCCTCTGACTCAGAGATAAGTGCACAAACATACACACACTCTTTCTCTCTCCAACACACTCACACTTGCATATTTTTTGGTGAGTTCCATCTTTTGCTTTGAAAACTGCAGGATCCTCTTTTAAAATTCTAACCTCCATGACCCTAACCAACACCGTATCCCTTCCAGTTATCGGGATCCCTTAGGCCAATTATTGATGAGCAAGTAGACTGGAGAGTGAAAATCCATTTTAAACTGATTACACAGAAGTGGGCAACATTACAAGAGAGGGGCCTTAGTGATAAAATAAATAGCCCAGGGTTGAACAGGACCTCAAACTGTACCCTGGCAGATTCAGCCTGGGCAAGCCTGGAAAGAGAATGGTATCAGATGGTGACAGTCCATTTTCTGCCAGGAACTGAACAGAACTGTGTCAGTCTAGATGTGGCTCAAGGAAGTTGTGGCTGTTCCATAGTTCAATGGGGGATGAGCGTTCAAACAGCAAAATAGTGATCATAGAATGGAGGGTGGCATTGGAAGGGTACAGTTGAGTGTTGTAGAAGCTGCCTTAAGCCACTTTGGTGCTTACTAAGGGTCCTATAATGCCCCTCCTGTTGCTCAATGTCTGTTTCCTCTCTGTATCTGTGAAGTTTCTCTGCTACATTAAGGTGTGCAAAGTGTTTTAAATAAGCTGTTCTGTTATGTTAAGGATGTCATTGTTGGAGCAGAGACTGGAGTAATGCGAGCAGCAATATTCTTCTGTTATTAGTGCTTTCCTTCATGTTTTCCTTTTGTTGGTGGTCACTATCATTTTTCCACAACATTTATGCTGTGAGGACACCAAGGCCACAGGACCTGGCCCCATACCCAGCAGAACAGTGTGTTTTTTTTCTTTATTCTTTCATGGGATGTGGGCGTCACTGCCAAGGCCAGCATTTGTTGCCAATCCTAATTGCCCTTGAACTGAGAGGCTTGCAAGGCCATTTAAGAGTCAACCACAGTGCTGTGGGTCTGGAATCACATGTAGGCCAGACCAGGTAAGGGTAGCAGATTTCCTTCCCTAAAGGGCATTAGTGAACCAGATGAGTTTTTAAATAATTGATGGTAGTTGTCATGATCATCATCACTGAGACTAGCTTTATTTTCCAGGTTTATTAATTGAATTCAAGTTCCATCAGCTGTCACTGTGAGATTTAAACCCATGTCCCCAGAGCATTTGCCTGGGCCTCTGGATTAATAGTCCAATGACATTACCACTAAGCCACCTTGCTTGTAGCTACTCAGATCAGGAGATCTGCTGTCATGGTACGTTACACTCATCTGTCTTGCGCCATCTTCACACATCCATTTGTCTGCAACCACCCTGTGACATTCATTATCCAACTGTGCCTAGATGGACCCTTCTTTCTACTGCCCTTCACTTTGCCCTCTAGAGCTCTCTGTAGCTTTTCAGTTCTGATCAATTGGCCGAAATAATGACATTTCCTTCTCTGGATGTCACTTTTAGAGTTCTATTTGCTTTTGCAATTTCAAGCACCTCTTCATTTGTCTTATGGTCCATAAATGTAATTTAAGCATACATCTTAGCATCCACATTACAAAGGCCTCTATTTTCTTCCACAGATTTTTATTTATTGTCCAGGTTTCTGAGGCATACAGGAAAGTGGGTAGATGTAGCATCCTATGAATTTATTTCTTGTTACAAGCTTGCATTTTCTTGTTAACACATCCTCCATTTTCACAAAATTACTTCTGGCTATCTCTATCCTTCTCCTGACTTTGGCATCACATCTACCATCTTCTGTTATAATTTATTCTAAATAGACAAACTTATCTACTTGTTCCAGTGTGAAACCATCCACTTCAATCTTCACTCTATTTTCTTCTAATGTATTCCTTCTAGTTACCACTGTTTTTGTCTTATTGGTGTTCATATTCAATCCATATTCTAAACTTCTAGATTTTACTTGATCTACAATATTTTGTAGGACATATTCTGATTTTGCAAGTAGTGTTATGTCATCAGTGTACCACAAGTTTGTTATGTTCTTGCCTCCAGTTTTTACCGTGGAAGTACATCTGACTCTAAATATTTGTTCTCTGTACAGAATGAATAATTTTGGTGATAGTACACAGCCTTGTCACACTCTTCACTGGAAACGTACCAGATTGTCAATCATCTAGCCTGACGCTCACTGTTTGATCTCAGTATAGGCTCTGGATAAATCTCACATCTTTACTCTCAAAGCCACATTTCAGCAACACGTCTATTAGCTTTTGGCAATAACACAATTGAACGTTTTTCATAGTCTGTGAAGCCTATGTAAATGTTCTTGTTTACTTCCAGATATTTATCAAAGATTGTTCTTATGTCAAGTATTCCTTTTCTTGTTCCTACTCCAGATCTAAATCCAGACAGCATTTCACCAATTTCTGTTTCAAAGGTGTTACAGTATTTCTTTCAATTAAGATTTTCAAGATCACTTTAATGAGATGATTCATTAAACTTATTCTAGAATGATTGCACTCCATTGCTTTAGGTTTCTTATGTATCTTAACAAATAATGAATGTCTCAAGTCACTTGGAATGTACCCTTTGGTATATATTTGATCACAAATTTCTGTTATCACTTCTATTTCTATTTCTTCAAGTGTTTTTAGATGTTCTGTTAATTCATCTATGCCTGGAACTTTTCCTGTACTCATCAATTTCAAAGCATTCTTTACCTCTGATATCATAATGTTTGGTCCATCATTTACATCTATATTTTGAGGGATCCCATAATTTGGATCATCGTATAATTAATTTATATATCCTGTCCATTGTTTTGCTAATGCTTCTCTTTCAAACAATATTTTATCATCTTTGTCTTTTATGCACCTACTATCTGTTGATATCCCTTTCTTTCTATCTGTCAAAGATTTCACCTTCTGGTTTCATATTTCTCATTTTGTGATTTCTTTCCAGTTCCAATACTTCATCACACATCTCATTATACCATCTCATTAAATGAGAGTAAATTATTGCATAAAAAGAAAAGTTGAAGTTGATTATGCCTGTGTCAGTACAGATATAAGATAGCCCCCTTTAGGTAAACAACTAATCTCATGATTAATTTTGCCTAATGCTGCTCAGGTCAAACGTTTTTAGCCAGCACTGGTATGAATTGAGTTTTGGCCATTGTCCAACACATGGAACAATGTGGTGCCAGTTACTGTATAACTTGCGGTTTGTTGTTTGGTCTCCTAGCGCAACCTGCTGATTACTTGGTGTAAGTGCATGAGATTCCATACGGCAAAGCTGGTAGCTAGAGCTGGTACCATTGAAAGAAGTGAAATAAATACAGAGTAGTTGTTCAGTCCCTAAATAGATCATTAGCCTTTAAAGCCATCTGTAATCAAGATCTATCCTTAGCACTGAACCGAAGTGACTAACTCTGCAGGATCACATACAGTGTGTTTCAGTGATCACTCGCTCCCGTCTCTATAGAAAGAGATTTAAAGGTTCATGGGGGAGATTCCTCCTTTCTAGAGTATTTATTTTTATTTAGCAAATGCAAATCCCCGAAGCTAAGCAATAGCTTTCTCATTTGCCGAGTTTAAGATGACTAGTCTGCCACTTGGTCCTTAGGGGCACACTTCTCAGTAATGTGCAGAATTGTTTGTGCCTTACTACAACTGCATTCAATGGAGTGTTTGATGGCAAGACATCCCTTGGCAGCTGATAGTCCCTCAGCATTAAGTTGTAAGATTCGGAGAGCATGCCCTATTGCCATAAAGCCAGAGGGCTGCTTAATGTTGAGACTGGCAGTTCTGGGGGGACTGGGATTCTGCAAGGGGGCTCTTTTCGAGTCCTTTAATTTTCTCTTGGAATTCAGTCTGCTAAATTCTAGAGTATTGACCAAAAAGCACCTACGTAATTTTCAGCATTATACATGTTCGTTTTTTAAGTTGAGAGATAATCCTGAAAAGGTATTTTTCTATTTCAATTAGAAACATCCAGAAAGTAAACAGATGTCCTGTCATCTCTCTCCTCTCCCTCTCTGAGAAGCCTTTGATTTGTCTCCCACTTTAGCCTGAAAACACTTGGTACACACTGTTTTTCAAAAATATGTCAAAATTAGATTATAGGTGCTGTTGTTTAAAGTAGATTTATTTCAATGAGAGGACAGAATCAATCTCATGAAGGCTGGAGTGTGCTGGTACAACAAAAGAAAGTCTCACCAACCCAAGTTTAGTCTGAAAATAGAATTCTTATTTCTGACATTCTTCCCCACTTCTTCAACAACAACTTTGTTTATATAGCACCTTTAAATTAGTAAACATGTACCAAGGCATTTCACCAAAGCATTGCCTAACAAATTTTGACATCAACCCACTTAAGATCAAAGGTAGGTTTTAAGGAGCATCTTAAAGGAAGAAAGAGAGGCGCAGATATGGAGAAGTTTGGGGACATAATTCCAGAGCTTGGGGCCTTGGCAGCTGGAGGCATGGCTGCCAATGGCAGAGCAATGAAAATCAGGGATATGTAAGAGGCCTGAATTGGGCAAGTGAGGGATCTTGGAGGGTTGTAGGACTGGAGGGGGTTACAGAGATGGGGAAAGGCAAGGCTATGGAGGGACTTGAAAACGTGGATAAGAATTTTAAAATTGAGGCATTGGTTAACTGGGAGCCAATGTAAGTCAGTAGGGAACTTGGTGTGATAAAGACAAAATACTGTGGATGCTGGAGATCTGAAATAAAAGCAGAAAGTGCTGTACAAACTCAGCAGGTCTGGCAGCATCTTTGGAGAGAAAAACAGAGTTACCGTTTCAAGTCCAATATGACCCTTGTTCGGAACTGAAGAGAGGTAGAAATGTGATGAATTTTATGCTGTTGTAAAAGGGGGGAGTGCCAGGTAGAACAAAAGTGAAGATCAGGAATAGTTTAGAAGGCTGGGGAGATTAAATATCAAAGAGATTGTGGAACAAATGGCAAAGGGAGTGGTAATGGTTATAGTAAAGAAACTAAACATTGGTCCAGAGTAGATGTTAATAGCAGAATAACGGTCAGCTCTGTCTGAAAGCAAAAACATGAAAACAAGATACAAACTGGCACTTTTGAGGGAAAAAAATTCAAAATGGAGGACAGGGTTCATGGTCTGAAATTATTGAACTCAATGTTAAGTACAGAAGACTCTAAAGTGCCTAATCGGAAGGTGAGGAGCTGTTCCTCCAGCTTATGATGGGCTTCATTGGAACATTACAGCAGGCCGATGTCAGAAATGTAAACATGAGAGCAAGGTGATGAATTGAAATGACAAGCAACCGGAAGTTTAGGGTCATGTTTGTGGACTGAGTGGAGGTGTTCCACAAAGAGGTCACCCAGTTTGGTCTCCCTAATGTAGAGGAGACCGCAATGTGAGCAGTGAAAACTGTAGAATCATAGAATTGTTACAAGAAGACCATTTGGCCCATCATGCCTGTACTGGCTGTCCTAAGGAGCAACTCGCCCACCCTCTACCCACATCCCTGCAGATTCTTCCATTTCAGATATTTAGAAAAGTTTATGACACAGAAGGAGACCACTCTGCCCATCATGTCTGCGCCAGCCATTTTCCAGTGCTTGATCGATCACCCTGGAGGTTATGGGACTTCAGGTGTATATCCAGACACCTTTTAAATGAGTTGAGAGTTTCTGCCTCTACTACCCTGTTAGGCATTGAGTTCCAGACCCCAACACCCTCTGGGTGAAAAAAATTTTCCTAATTTCTCCTCTAACCCTTCTACCAATCACTTTAAATCTATGCCCCCTAGTCATTCATCTCTCTCTGCTAAGGGAAATAGGTCCTTCCCCTCCACTCTATCCAGGTCCCCCACAGCCTGTGATAGCTCAATCAAATCTCCCCTCAACCTCCTCTGTTCCAAGGAAAACAACCCCAGCCTATCCAATCTTTCCTCACAGCTGCAATTTTCCAGTCTTGGCATATCCTCATAAATCTCCTCTGTACCCTCTCTGGTGAAGTTCCATCCTTTCTGTTATGCAGTGACCAGAACTGCATACAGTACTCAAGTTGTGGCTAACTAGTGTTTTATATAGCTCCAGCATAACCTCCCTGCTCTTATATATTCTATGCCTCGGCTGATAAAGGAAAATATTCCATATGCCTTCTTAACCATCTTATCGATCTGTCCTGCTACTTTCAGGGATCTTTGGACATACAGTCCAAGGTCCCTCAATTCCTCTACACCTTTCAGTAGCCTCCAATTTATTTTGTTCTTTGCCTGTTGATACCCCCTCAAATGCATCACCTCATACTTTTCTGGGTCGAATTCCATTTGCCACTTTTCTCCCCACTGGACCAGCCCATTGATGTCTTTCTGCAGTCTATAGCAATCCTCCACGCTATAAACCACGTGGCCAATTCTTGTGATATCTGAAAACTTCTTGATCATGACCACTACATTTAAGTCCAAATCATTTACATATACCACAAAAAGCAGAGGACGTAGTACTTAGCTCTGTGGAACCCCACTGGAAACAGCCTTCCAATCGCAAAAACCTCCGTCAACCAATACCCTTTGGTTCCTGCCACTGAGCCAATTTTGTATCCAGCTTTCTACATGCACCTGGATTCCATGGGCTTTTTATTTTTTAACCCGTCTGCCATGTGGGACCTTATCAAAATTCTTGCTGAAATCCATGTAGCTCACATCAACTGCACTACCCTCATCAACCCTCCTGGTTACCTCCACAAAAAATTCAATTAAGTTAATCAGACACAGTATTCCCTTAACAAATCATGCTAATTGTCCTTGATTACTTCATGCCTTTCTACGTGACAGTTTATCCTGTCTCTCAGAATTGATTCCAATAATTTGCCCACTACCGAGGTTAGACTGACTAGTTTGTAATTATTCAGTTTGTCTCTTGCTCCATTTTTAAACACAGGCACATTAACCTCTAATCCTCCGGCACCACACCTGCCATCCAGTGAGGATTAGAAACTGATGGTCAGAGCATCTGCTATTTCCATCCTGGCTTCTTTTAACAGGCTGAGATACATTTCAGCCCTGGTGATTTATCCACTTTCAAGGATGCTAATTCCCTTAATACTTCCGAGATAAAAACAAAAAGCTAAAAGCTACTGCGGATGCTGGAAATCCAAAACAAAAACAGAATTACCTGGAAAAACTCAGCAGGTCTGGCAGCATCGGTGGAGAAGAAAACAGTTGACGTTTCGAGTCCTCATGACCCTTCGGCAGAACTGAAGTATAGTTAGGAGAGAGGTGAAATAATAATAATAATAATAATAAATATTTCACCTTTCTCCTAACTATACTTCAGTTCTGCCGAAGGGTCATGAGGACTTGAAACGTCAACTGTTTTCTTCTCCACCGATGCTGCCAGACCTGCTGAGTTTTTCCAGGTAATTCTGTTTTTGCCCTTAATACTTCCTCTCTCTCTCTCTGTTTATCACATCCAATATTTCACACTCCTCGTTAACTACAACATCTGCATCGTCCCCCTCTTTTGTGAAGGCATCCTCTGGTGACTGGCACAGCAGTATTGTCACTGGGTTAGTATTCCAGAGACCCAGGGTAATGCTCCGGGGACCTGGGTTCGAATCCCACCGTGGCAGGTGGTGAAATTTAAATTCAATAAAATCTTTTGTGAAGGCGGACGCAAAGTATTCATTAAGAAACATACCCACATCTTCTGCCTCTACACACAGGTTACCTTTTTGGTATTTTATGGGCCCTACTCTTTAGTAGACTAAATTGAAAGAAGTATAAGTAAATTGCTGCTTCACCTGGAAGGTGTGTTTGGACATGAGGAGAGAGGAGATAAAGGGGCAGGTGTTACCTCCTGTGATTGCATGGGAAGGTGCCGTGGGAAGGGGATGAGGTGTTGGGAGTGAAAAAGGAATGGACCAGGGTGTTGTGGAGTGAACGGTCCCTTCAGAATGCTGACAGGGGAGGGGAAAATGTGTTTGATGGTGGCGTCACGCTGAAGGTGGCAGAAATGGCAGAGAATGACCCTTTGAATACAGAGGCTGATGTGGTGGAAAGTGAGAACAAGGGGAACCCTATTGTGGTCCTGGGAGGGAGGGGACGGGAAATGAAGCAGACATGTTTGAGGACCCTGTCGACCGCACTGGTGGGGAATCCTCAGTTCAGGAAAAAGGAAGACATGTCAGAAGTGCCATTGTGGAAGGTAGCATCATTGGAATAGATGTGACAGAGACGGAGAAACTGGGAAAATGGAATGGAGTCTTACAGGAAGCATGGTGTGAGGAAGTGTAGTCAAGGTAGCTGTGAGTCAATGGGCTAAAATGAATATTAGTAGATGTTTACACTCAGCAATGGAGACAGAGCAGTCAAAGAAGGGAAGGGAAATGTTGGCGATGGACCACGTGAAGGTAAGAGAAGGGTGGAAATTGGAAGCAAAAGTGATTAATTTTTCCAGTTCCGGACGAGAGCAGAAAGCAGCCCCGATACAGTCACCGATTTCCTGGAGAAAGACTTATGAGAGGGGGCCTGAGTAGGACTGGAACAAGGAATGTTCCACATACCCCACAAAAAGTCTGGCATAACTAAGACCCACACAGTTACCTATAGCCACACCTTTAACCTGAAGGAAGTGAGATGTTAAAGGAGATATTGTTCAATGAAAGAACAAGTTCAGCCAAGCAGAAGAAGGTGGCGGTGCATGGGAACTGTTCGGGGCTGTTCAAGAAGCATAGAGCCCTCAGGCCGTTCTGGTGGAGGATGGGGGTGTAGAGGGATTGGACGTCCATAGTGAGGAGGAGGCGGTTAAGGCCAGTAAGCTGGAAATTATTGAAATAACGTAGCTGGAAATTATTGAAATAACGTAGGGCGTCAGAAGAATCACAAATGTAGGCGAGAAGAGACTGGACAAGGGGAAGAAAGATCGAGTTAAGATAGGAAGAAATAAGCTGACTGAGACAGGAACAGGCTGAAACGATGGGTCTACCAGGACAGTTCTGTTTGTGGATTTTGGGAAGGAGGTAAGAGGTGGGCTGTTCAAGGTTAGGAGACTGTAAGATGGAAAGCAGTGGAGGGAAGATCTCCAGAGGGATGAGGTCAGTATTGGTCCTGGAAACAATGGCTTGATTTTCGGTAGTGGGGTCATGGTCCAGGGAAAAGTAGGAAGAAGTGTCTGAGAGTTGGTGCTCAGCCTCTGCAAGGTAGCAGTCAGTACGTCAGACAACAGCACCGCCCTTGTCATCAGGTTTGATAACAAAATCAGGGTTAGACCTGAGAGAACAAAGTGCAGCAAGATCAGAAGGAGACAAGTTAGAGTGCCTGAAGGGAGCAGAGAAATTAAGAAGGCCGATGTCTCTATGAAAAGATCAAGAGTGAATATGAGGCCTGATGGAGGCGTCCAGGTGGAGGGAAAGTATTAGAGACGGGTAAAAGGGTCCATTGAGCAGGGGGAGGACACCTGCCCACAAAGAAGTGAGCATGGAAGTGAAGGCAACGGAAGAAGAATTCAACGTCATGCGAACCTGAAATTCATTGAGGTAGTGCCCCAGACCCAACCATCCTTGCCTGTTCATCAATGAACTTCCTTCCATCATAAGGTCAGAAGTGGGGATGTTCACTAATGACTGCACAATGTTCAGCACCATTCACGACTCCTCAGATACCGAAGCAGTCCATGTCCAAATGCAACAAGACCTGGACAATATCATGCGTGAGGTGAAAAGTGGCAAGTAACATTCACACCACACAAATGTCAGGCAATGACCTTCTCCAACAAGAGAGAATCTAACCATTGCCCCTTGATATGCAATGGCATTACCATTGCTGAGTCCCCCACTATCAACATCCTGAGGGTTACCATTGACCAGAAACTAAACTGGACTAGCCATATAAATACTGTGGCTACAAGTGTAGGTCAGAGGCTAGGAATCCTACGGCGAGTAACTCACCTCCTGACTCCCCAAAGCCTGTCCACCATCTACAAGGCACAAGTCAACAGTGTGATGGAATATTCTCCACTTGCCTGGATGAATGCAGTTCCAGCAACACTCAAGAAGCTTGACACCACCCAGGACAAAGCAGCCAGCCAGGTTGGCACCACACCCACAAACATTCACTCCCTCCACCACCAACTCACAGGGCTGAATCTTTGGCTCAGTGAGCAGGGACGGGGCCCGCTCGCCGATGTGTAAAATGATGCGTGGTGATGTCGGGCATGCATCCCGACATCACGGCACGTCATTCAGACTTTCAGATCGGCAGGCGCACACCCAAGTCGGCTGCGCGCCTGCCAAACTGTCAAAGGCCTATTAAGGCCATTTAACACTCAACTTAAATAATTAACACAGCTGCCCATCCAACCTTAAGGTTGGCGGGCAGGCGAAGAGCCCAGACGGCCTTCGCATTTTTCATGGAACCTCATCCACGGGCGGGATGAGGTTTCATGAATGATTTTAAATTTTGACAAAAAATTTTATTGAGATTAACGCACACACTCCAGCTCATGTGACAGTTTCACATGAGGGGACATATAAAACTTTTCCCGCTACTTTATTAAACTCTTTGGATTTAAAACTAATAGAGGTGCCTCAGGGAGATTTCTGCGCTCATTCGTCCACATGCGCGAAAGAGCACACTCCTGACTCAGGCCTGCCCTCACAGGGAGTGTACAGGGCTTCCGGGTGCACATCATGCTGGATGGGCCTTAATTGGCCCGCCCATGTAAAATGGCGGCGCGGGCCCGATCGGGGGGCACCGATCAGGTCCACACCTGCCCATTCCCGCTCTGCCCACCCGACAGGCTGAAAATTCTGCCCACAGTGGAAGCAATGTGCACCATTTACAAGATGCATTGCAGGATCTCACTGAGGCTCCTTAGACAGCACCCTCCAAACCCATGATTGCTACCATCCAGAAGGCACGTGGGAACACCACCACCTGGAAGTTCCCCTCCAGGCCACACACCATCCTGACTTCGAAAAATATTGCAGTTCCTTCATGATTGCTGGGTCAAAATCCTGGAATTCCCTCCCAAACAGCACTGTGGCTGTACCTTACCACATGGACTGCAGTGGTTCAAAAAGACAGCTCATTACCACCTTCTCAAGGGCAATCAGTGATGGGTAATAAATGCTGGCCTAGCCAACAATGCCCACATCCCATAAAAATTAATTTTTAAAAAATAAGGGGATAAAACTGAGTCCTTTGCTGAGCACAGATTGTTTAGCATCAGAGTGGAGAATGTCAGTGTACAGTGAATACACAGCAAGAGGTAGAATCAGAAGAGTAATAGGGTCAAAGGGAAGGGGAAGAAGGAACCGGAGAGGCACCAGTACCCACAAGTTGGTGTGAGATAGAACAGAGGCAATAGAGTTTTAGATGGCCTGAAGTTTGTGGGGAGTGCAAAATAGAACGCTAACAAGGAGTGCATTGAAATAGTCAGGTCTAGAGGTAACAACAACATGGATGAGTGTTTCAGCAGCAGTCTCCACACACCTTTGTTAACCTATGCCAATGGCTACTATCAGGTGCAATAGTGCAGCCCAAGTATGTCCAGTCTTTTTCCACCTATGTGAAAGCCCCTTGGCATTTCCCAGTGATGACGCATGGGAAATATGTAGATATTCAAACAATATATACATTATTATATATAATATACATTATTAATTATTAAATATATTATTCAATAGATATATTCAAGTAATATCTATTTAAGGACAACATCTATTTAAGGACAAACATATGTATTATTAGAATTGTGTACGGCATGTTGACAAACTTCACTTTATGAATCACAATTTTGCATGTCAATATTTAACGTTTGTCATGAACGCTGAACTTTACAAGACAACTATGTTTTGAAATGCACCTTTAACTCAAAGTAAAACAGAATTGCAGATAAATACTTCAGCTTGGAGACATGCTCATGTGATTCGGTTGCCATGGCCAGAGAAACTCAAACAGAAACCTATTGAAGTGTTGGGTACCAGTTTTAAGACCTTTTCACAGTATATTACAGAAAAAAAGGACAGCTGTTGTTTGAGATGCAGAGACAAAGAAGCTACTGCTATAGAGAAGCAGGTGAAGCATTTTGTGTTAACAACTAAGCAGGATGCTTGTGAAAGTTCGGTTTCTGTTGAAAATAAAGGGAACAGACAGGGCTCTTGAAGATTTAGGGAACGGAGAGTCACTGAGGTGTGCCTTGCTGTTGATAATTGGATCCAGAAAGCTCAAACATGCATTACAGGAACTGTCCCACAGTCACTCCCAGCTCTCCAGCAGGTTCACTTTTCTCCACCATGCCAGGTCGAAACTTCCAGTGTGCTTTGACCTTTCGAGGCAGAGAAAAGTGTACCTCCTGGAAAGCTGGGAGTGACTATGAGACAGCTCCTATAATGCTACATATTTGCCAGAAGTGGGGAGCACAGTAAAAGGGTTTCATAAGCTGTATTTCGGTTGCATTGGTTAATTAATGCAAAAGTACTTTTTCTTTAGTTTGATGTTTTAGTGGCCTGTTAACTAATGTTTGATCTAGTTGATTTTGGTTTGTTACAGTAAAAGTCTTAAAACATGAAATCATGTCCTTACAGTTCTTTCTGTCAGTTACTGGGAGGAAAACTTAATCTTTTTTTAAAATTATCAGTCTCTATGGGAATTATAACACTTTGAAATTGTCTTGTCAACTACAATGGCAGAAGCCTACTTAACACATCAATATTTCCATCCCCTATCCCAGGGTAAGAGGGAACAAAACCTGCCCCTGCCCTATTTTCAGCACTACTAGGGTTTTCACCTTAGCAAGAGGAGGAACATCACTCTAGCATCTTGCTGGTAAGCTTAGCTGTACTGTCTGAAGTTTTTCAGAAAATATTAAAACTCTTGTCATTTCAAATTTGGTCTTTTCTCGTCTGGGGTTTTCTCGTTCTTCGAGTACAATTTCTGTGGTGATCTCCCATACTGCTGGTGTAAATTAAGCAGAAGATGGGTGGAAACCTGTTGTCTCCAGGGCTTGCATTAATCTCCTGCCAAAGTTATGTTGGAAGAAACGCTATGAAAATCCCTGGCACTCATGTTTGAAATATTGTTTCGTCTGTATTTTTTTCTGTCATGGAGATGCTGATTGTGGCTGAGGTGTAGGTTCACATGCAACAGGCTCCCTCTAGCACCTCTTCCGAAATGGCAGTTCTTGTGTGAGCTTTGTTGTACTGGGGTTATCAAGAACATGAATCCTCCCCTAATTTACCTCTTGTCAGCCCAAGGAAATTGTAAATACCACCCCAACTGAGATCAGCAATGTCCAATATGAATTGAACCTTGTTCAACACTGAGTTCTACGAAGGTCATGTGGTTCCAGACCTCATAGCAGCCATGGTCCAAACATGGATGGAAGAACTGAATTAAAGATGTGAGGTGAGAATGTCTGCCTTGACATCAAGGCAGTATTTTACGAAGTCTGGCCTCAAGGAGCCCTAAAAAATTTAAGTCATTGGAAATCAGGGAGGCAGGGTGGGGAGAGGTGGTAAATTTTCCATTGTTTGGAGTTATACCTAACACACAGGAAGATGGTTGTGGTTTTTGGAGGCCAATCATCTAGCCCCGGGACATTGTTGCAGGAGATTCTCAGGATAATATCTCAGGCCCAACTGTCTCTTGCTGCTTCATCAATTACCTTCCCTTCCCCCATCAGGTAAGAAATGGGGATGTCTGCTGATGATTGCAGAGTGTTCAGTGCCATTCGCAACTCTTTAGATACTGAAGCAATCAGTGTCCACATGCAGGAAGACCCGGACAACATTCAAGGTTGGGCTGATGTGGCAAATATCATTCACATCATACAAATGCCAAGCAATGACCTTGTCCAACAAGAGATCCAATCTAGCAATCTCCTCTTGACATTCAACGGCTTTACCATCACTGAATACCCCACCCTCAGCAACCTACAGGTCACCATTGACATGGACTGCAGCAGTTTAAGAAGGCAGCTCACCACCACCTTTTCAAGAGCAATTAGGGATGGGTCATAAATGCTGGCTTTGCCAGTGATACTCACATTCCATGAATGAATTTAAAAACTCATGGTGCATTTACTAACTGAGATATCAGTTCAAGAATTTTAGATTTAGTTCTTAATGTTTATTAGTGGATCTCCTCAGAGTTGTGCATTGATTCATAAGGATTACACTTTTCATAAGGATTGAACGGAAAAACATTCCTCAGATACTTTACAAAGCAAAAACAAAAACAGAAACAGAAATACCTGGAAAAACTCAGCAGGTCTGGCAGCATCGGCGGAGAAGAGCACTGTTGACGTTTCGAGGCCTCATGACCCTTCAACAGAACTAAGTAAAAATAGGAAAGGGGTGAAATATAAGCTGGTTTAAGGGGGGAGGGGGTTGTTGGGACAAGAAGCTAGTAATAGGTGGAGATAACCAAAAGATGTCACAGACAAAAGGTCAAAGAGGTGTTGAAGGTGGTGATATTATCTAAAGGAATGTGCTAATTAAGGGTAGAAAGCAGGACAAACAAGGTACAGATAGCTCTAGTGGGGGTGGGGTGGGGTGAAGGAATACTAAAAAGGCTAAAAGGTAGAGATAAAACAATGGGTGGAAATACATTTAAAAATAATGGAAATAGGTGGGAAAAGAAAAATCTATATAAATTATTGGAAAAAACAAAAAGGAAGGGGAAGAAACGGAAAGGGGGTGGGGATGGAGGAGAGAGTTCATGATCTAAAATTGTTGAGCTCAATATTCAGTCCAGAAGGCTGTAAAGTGCCTAGTCGGAAGATGAGGTGCTGTTCCTCCAATTTGCGTTGAGCTTCACTGGAACAATGCAGCAAGCCAAGGACAGTCATGTGGGCATGAGAGCAGGGTGGAGTGTTGAAATGGCAAGCGACAGGGAGGTCTGGGTAATGCTTGCGGACAGACCGAAGGTGTTCTGCAAAGCGGTCACCCAGTCTGCGTTTGGTCCCTCCAATGTAGAGGAAACCGCATTGGGAGCAACGAATGCAGTAGACTAAGTTGAGGGAAGTGCAAGTGAAATGCTGCTTCACTTAAAAGGAGTGTTTGGGCCCTTGGACGGTGAGGAGAGAGGAAGTGAAGGGGCAGGTGTTGCATCTTCTGCGGTTGCATGGGAAAGTGCTGTGGGAGGGGGTTGAGGAGTAGTAGGGGTGATGGAGGAGTGGACCAGGGTGTCACGGAGGGAACGATCCCTATGGAATGCCGCCAGGGGGGTGAAGGGAAGATGTGTTTGGTGGTGGCATCATGCTGGAGTTGGTGGAAATGGCGGAGGATGATCCTTTGACTGCGGAGGCTGGTGGGGTGATAAGTGAGAACAAGGGGTCCCTATCATGTTTCTGGGAGGGAGGAGAAGGCGTGAGGGCGGATGCGCAGGAGATGGGCCGGACACGGTTGAGGGCCCTGTCAACCACCGTGAGTGGAAAACCTCGGTTAAGGAAGAAGGAGGATATGTCAGAGGAACTGTTTTTGAAAGTGGCATCATCAGAACAGATGCGACGGAGGCGAAGGAACTGAGAGTTTGCTTCCAATTTCCACCCCTCCATCATTTTCACATGGTCCATCTCTGACACTTCCCTTCCCTTCCTTGACCTCGCTGTCTCAATTTCTGGTGATAGACTGTCCACCAATATCCATTACAAGCCTACCGACTCCCACAGCTACCTCGGCTACAGCTCCTCACACCCCACTTCCTGTAAGGACTCCATCCCATTCTCTCAGTTCCTTCGCCTCCGTCGCATCTGTTCTGATGATGCCACTTTCAAAAACAGTTCCTCTGACATGTCCTCCTTCTTCGTTAACTGAGGTTTTCCACCCACGTTGGTTGACAGGGCCCTCAACCGTGTCCGGCCCATCTCCCGCGCATCCGCCCTCACGCCTTCTCCTCCATCCCAGAAACATGATAGGGTCCCCCTTGTCCTCACTTATCACCCCACCAGCCTCCGCATTCAAAGGATCATCCTCCGCCAACTCCAGCATGATGCCACCACCAAACACATCTTCCCTTCATCCCCCCTGACGGCATTCCATAGGGATCGTTCCCTCCGTGACACCCTGGTCCACTCCTCCATCACCCCCTACTCCTCAACCCCCTCCCACAGCACCTTCCCATGCAACCGCAGAAGGTGCAACACCTGCCCCTTCATTTCCCCTCTCCTCACCGTCCAAGGGCCCAAACACTCCTTTCAAGTGAAGCAGCATTTCACTTGCACTTCCCTCAACTTAGTCTACTGCATTCGTTGCTCCCAATGCGGTTTCCTCTACATTGGAGAGACCAAACGCAGACTGGGTGACCGCTTTGCAGAACACCTTTGGTCTGTCCGCAAGCATTACCCAGACCACCCTGTCGCTTGCCATTTCAACACTCCACCCTGCTCTCATGCCCACATGTCCATCCTTGGCCTGCTGCAATGTTCCAGTGAAGCTCAACGCAAACTGGAGGAACAGCACCTCATCTTCCGACTAGGCACTTTACAGCCTTCCGGACTGAATGCTGAGTTCAACAATTTTAGATCATGACCTCTCTCCTCCATCCCCACCCCCTTTCCATTTCTTCCCCCTCCTTTTTGTTTTTTCCAATAATTTATATAGATTTTTCTTTTCCCACCTATTTCCATTATTTTTAAATGTATTTCCATCCATTGTTTTATCTCTACCTTTTAGCCTTCTTAGTATTCCTTCACCTCACCCCACCCCCACTAGAGCTATCTGTACCTTGTTTGTCCTGCTTTTTACCCTTAATTAGCACATTCCTTTAGATAATATCACCACCTTCAACACCTCTTTGACCTTTTGTCTGTGACATCTTTTGGTTATCTCCACCTATTACGGGCTTCTTGTCCCAACAACCCCCCCGCCCCCCCCTCCCCTTAAACCAGCTTATATTTCACCCCTTTCCTATTTTTACTTAGTTCTGTTGAAGGGTCATGAGGCCTCGAAACGTCAACAGTGCTCTTCTCCGCCGATGCTGCCAGACCTGCTGAGTTTTTCCAGGTATTTCTGTTTCTGTTTTTGTTTTGGATTTCCAGCATCCGCAGTTCTTTGCTTTTAACTTTACAAAGCAAGTAGGATTTCCAGAAGATTCACAGGAAATGACATGTGAGACCAAGAAGTTGGTGTACACAGAAAGATTCATTTTATTCTAAAGATTTGTTAGTAAGCCTGCTACCTTTCGGACTTAAAGGAAACTAATTGATGCAATAAAATAAATTTTATTTTGTGCAAATTCAAGAGAAAGTGCAACTCAGGACAACTAAAACTTCTAAGGACAAAGTGTGGTGTTTGAAAATGAGCTTTATTAGAAGGGTCTGCATTATCTACAAACTGACGTACTGTAAACTTGTCTTTGATTCATTTTGTAGCTAAACCCAAAAATTAACAGTAAGAGCCTGATTTTAGGACACTTCTAGGCCTTCTGATTTCAGGCTTTAACCTGCTGCAACCAAGCAACCCTAAAAGATGAATTCCAAAACTCAAGTTCAAGCCAAATTAAACCTTTAAGTAAGAAGGCACCGCCAACTGGCCATAAATGTTTACATTGACATGTGACCCACCCCTTTGCTGTCAGCAGACTCCCCTTATGGATTCAGGTTGTTTGCCTACTGTCTTGTGAAGCCTGACATTTTCTGATTCCAAACAGTTTGTTTCATTTTTGAGTCAAAAAGTACAGATTTTCTCACCACCAATTTAATCCAAATTTGACAGGAATTCTGGGAGAGGGAAAAAAAAGACTGAGAATTAGAAGGCCTAGATGTAAGGGCCAGTAGTACAAATATTTGTTCCTAACAATTTTGCATCCATTAAACTTATGCCAGTCTCCAGCCACAATGCCCCAATATGTTTACAGTGGGCAAGGTTCCTCATCAGACACTGCACTCTTACAATCGAGCCTGTAGAGTATTGATTGTCTGGGTTTCTTGCATGGAGTTGGGATTTCTCTGAACACAGAGGAACCCACAACATACAAGAAATGCAGAGTCTCCTGGAAAAATGCAATCGCAAAACAACAGACCTTTCACAGGTTAAAGACAGACAACTTTCTCTCTGATATACCCAAATGATCCTAATGCCTACAGTCACACATCTAACCCTATATGGCCAACATTGTTGTCCTCCCACCAACATCCAAAATTCACAGATCAGGGACACCAGGTGCTCAAAGGTGCTCGCTTTTCATCCATGGAAGATGCTGTGGAGTTTGTAGGATAGTACGTGGCTAGCTACTGTCCACAGCTAAGAGGTCCCAAGACCACTAGCTACCCTCCGCCACTGTGTAAATTCAAGAGTGATTGTTCTGGGAAAATATAGAGATAAAAGTTTGAGCATTAGGAAATACATGTAGATTGATAACAGAATACACCACCAGGGCCTCCCAAAGTAATCATCTTCAGCTATTTTGTTCTCCACTTCTTAGCATTTGGACCAGTAATTCACATGGACAATTAATGGACAAGGGTTATGTTGCAGAGCATGTAAGGACAAAGTCTAAGACACTCCACCACCTCAATATTAACTGCTCCACTTTTCCTGTTGAATATCACATTAGTTCCTTTCTGATCTTTATTTTCCAGGGAACTAGCATTACTATACCCTTCTGTGCTGCCCATTCCCACTTCTGGGTACCCAACTGTCATGTTGATGAGAATTGGGGAAAATGCAAGACTAAACCTTGCACAAAAATTAGTTTGTCATCGATTCAATCTGATCAGCAATGGCAGTGTACTGTTACTCCTCTCAAAAAAAGTCACTCACATACTGCAGTCCTTGGTAAGTGAACCACTCAAATTTGTTTGATAACTGAGTGGTCAGCTACTAACCTGTGTTTTGTGGCCTTTATACAAATGTTTCATAGTTTATTAATTCAATTTTACCATGATATTCTTTACAAATCTCCAAGGCCTATGTTGATTCACTTTTACATAAGTTGCCTCACTAACTCTTCTCTCTTCTACTTACACTCAACACTTTTCTCTCTTCTACTTACACTCAACACTTTTCTCTCTTCTACTTACACTCAACACTTTTCTCTCTTCTACTTACACTCAACACTTTTCTTTGTCCATGAAGGGAAACCTTTATCTTCCCGAATGGAATCAGGGCATTAATTGCTTTCAGTATCCTGTTAGTGATGTATTTAATGGAGGTGATGAGATTTCCAAGTTGAAGTACTTTCTCAAATGTCATAACAGTAGAACAGAGGGAAGCCGTGATGAGGATTAGTTAGCTATCAGTTCTCAGATGGACAACTATAGAAATGGAGGGGCAAAGTATAAAGGGATGCATTTAAAAGAAAGGGAATGAAGAACAAGCTGAAGCAACAAACCATTCTATTATATCAAAGTAAACTTCATCTTAGCTGTACTGTGGAGTAGGTCCACAACATTTATGCATGCATTTTACTTTTAAATTGGCTCGTATACAGTCAAAAGCTTTATATGGCCATCCTTTAACCTGAATAACCATAACATTACAGTGTCAAAGCTCCTTAATGCATTGTAGAGATATCAGTGCACAGTGCTTGTATCATGCCAATGAAGGACAGTAAAGTGTTTCTGGAAAAACTCAACACAGAGTGCATAAGTTGCTGTCACAGGCCCGAGGCACTCAGTGTATCCACTGACCAGATCAAAGAAAATTGAAAGAAAAATGAGTGGAAGAGAAATGGAGAAAAGGCAACTAGCTGAATGGCCTATAAGTTTGCTACAACCTGTAATTCTAAACCAAAACTAGGACATACATTTAAAGTTGTACAGATTGTAAAAGTGTGTTTTAAGTGTGTTGTAATCATAGTTCTCTCCTAACCTGCAATGATTTAAAGCACCACTGCCCTCATCTATTTTTTGCTGTCCTCTACATTTGCTATTTCATTGCACAAACAGCTGAGAAAATTTGTATGGTTCAGTGTGGAACCAGCTATATTGGTCAGTAAGTTTCCAGGTGGCCTGTAATTGAATGTTTTAAAGCATGCATGCCCTCTTGCAGGGTTTGTGTATAATTTGCCACACAGATTAATGATGATCCAAAGCAAGGGGGCAAAGCTAGGTTATTTAGTTCAAGAATGGGTTGTGAAAATGTGGAAATTTAGTGTTTTAGATACAGCAAGCAGATCATTGTGACCAGGAATAACTAATGAGGGGAGGAGGAAAATGAGATAAAAAGGTACAAGAACAAAATGTTAACAGCAGCAAGAGTTGAGTCGTCATGCTCCAAACGGGGCAGAAGTGCTAGCAAAGCTCTATTCTAAACATGCATTGAGACATTAACCACTTGCTACACTGCAAATTAACCCTCTGAGCCCTTTATAAACCTTTCTAAACGGAGTCAAAAATGACCAGGTTGGTACATCTTTGTTTCTAGAATGCTATTCATTAAAAAATGCATTGCGCTTCGTCTTTTTACATATTCGTGGTACAGATTTGATAAAAGTTTTTTTAATGTCCTTTAAAGTATACAACAGGTGTCTCGATGCTGAAAGCTCAGTTCTCAAAGGGTTAATGAACCATGGCTTCTTGGACAGATAAGACATAAGCTATTTCACCCATAAATAATGTACAAGCTCCTTGTTCAGGGCTTTCTATATCGGTTCTTTGGCGTTTCTCCACATCCGGTGATGTCACAGGATGAAAGAGATGGGTTTTTCCCAGCAGTGATGGTTCCCAACAAAGCAGGAAGCTCATGGGTGATGATACGCTCGATTTTCTCCAGCAGACATCCTCCCATGTATGAGCATTGTGCTGATAGCAATTTGAAAGTGTTAATAGAATTAATGCCAAAGAAATCTTTATAGACATTAGGATTGGGCAGGTCAAACTTGCTGACGTTGGTTTTAGCCAAGATGGATTTAAAGATGTAGAATTTATCTGGTTCATCCAATATTTCATTGAAGACCAGCTCAGGATCACTGAAGAAGGTCATTTTGTCTTTAAAAGTTTGCAAGTATCTGTCCACAAGAAGGGCGTGAATGCGGACGCGTATGGCATGCTGGCGGATGAAGGCAATTTTGTTCTCCAGCCTATTCTCAATGACTTGGTTGAGATCCTCCAGTAGGGAGACCTCCTCTTTCAGGAATAGGTTTTGGTTTGTATCAAGTTGATACTCATACGGCCAAAAGGAACTAACGTAGACCCGCGGTGGTTCTGTGACATTGATTAATGGTGCCAGGCTCCAGAAGAGAGCTCCATAGACTCGCATCAGTTCCTGAGTGGCCACATTGTCGGCTTTGTTCAGAATTATTCTGATTTGAGACTCGCGACCCTTCAGTTGACGGAAGAGCATCTCCAATTCCAATCCGACATCCAGTTTGGTGGGATCAAACACAACAAATATGAGGTCAGCTCGATCAATAAACCACTGGCAAACATCATTGAAGGGATAGCCTATGAAAGGTAGAAAATTTGCTGTTTTATTCCATGTAGAAATAATCAAATTACTAGGTCTCTAGAATTGAATGAAGGGGGCGGATGGATGGAAATCCCTCGGATCTATTTTATGGAATTGAATGAAAATCCTCTTCCCTTTTAATATCATTTTCAAAACCCCTCCATGCCATTGTCTTACCCAACCTCTGATCATGTCCTATCTTAGGTTCCATCTCAAGCCTCTTATTCCTCCAACTGTGACCTACTGTGCTTCCCCCACTCTCCGTTCCACCCCCTCTGCCCTACTTCCTGGTTCCACCTTTAAACGCCTTCTCAAACACTTGTTGGGCCGAGCCCAAGGTCACCTCTGAACTCCAGCACTTAATTATTGTTGTTTTTCATTGAATTTTCCCCCCAACACATTGATGCCAGACTGTTGCTGAAGTACTTGGCCTGTTTATTAAATAAGTTAAGAACTTTGGTAAATACCCAAGGTAGACTTTTTACCCAAGGTCACAAAACATCTGAATGATATTCTTGCAGTTTTACATTTCAATTCCTCCACGTGTTTTTGCCTCGTATGTACTGTGACCATTGTTGTCCTGTGTGCAATGAGCAGTGATCAGGGTCCTTCCCTCCAAATCACAGGCTCACCTCCTGAAAACACATTGGGACATTGGGGGTCCCCACGAGTCCCCAACTTGCACTTCATTTTCATTTTGAGTGCCAGTCCTCATTGAAATTCCCCGACTGTTAAAATAACACATGATAGCCACGTGTGGAAAAGGATCATTGAATTGCTGATCATTGTATTGCTGCATGATTTCTTGCTGCCATCTCCCCAACTTAACCTGCACCGTCACGGTTCATGGTTAATTCATAGCTGTCCATTCAGTAACATTATTACTTTTAAAGATAATCCCTCTCTCCAGCCCCCGCCCCGGTAACACTTCCCCGACTATATCGTACCTTACCCAAATGAGTCAAAGGAACTGGTATTAGCAGACTTCGTTATTTACCTCTTTCTTGCTGTTTACGATTTTCGATGATTCCAGGTGTGTCTACAACAGTCACTCGTTCCAGCAGCTTGTGTGGGAGCTCAATGCCAACCAGTTTCTCCAGAAAGTTCTGTCCGAACTTTTCCAGAGGGGAGAATGACCGAGCGCTGTCAGCAGCCATGACAATTCCTTCTACTGTGCGTATCTTAGACCCGTGCATCAACACGGTAAATTCCGATGTCGTGGGCTCCGCACCTTATGGGCGAAATGGAGAATATAGGAAAATTAGAAACATGAGTAGACTATTCGGCATTTCAAGCCTGCTCTGCCCTTCATTCTGATCTGCACCTCAGCTCCATTTGGTTGAGTTTGCTCCCTTCTCTTATCCTCTTACGCAACAAAAAATCTATCTACTAAAGCAAATTACTGCGGATACTGGAAACCTGAAATAAAAACAGAAAACACCTGAAATATTCGGGAAACCAGACAGCATTTGTGGAGAGAAACAGTTAACAGTCGATGACCTTACATCAGAACAGAAAATCTATTTCGGCGGTGAAAACCGCACGTGTCCCAGCATCCACAGCCTTTTCGGGGGTGGGGGGCGGGTAGTTCCAGATTTCTACTAGGCAAGAAAGGCTGTTAACGGTGAGATCTGCAAGAAATACGCCCTAGAGCAGTAGTTCAAGGGATAATGTGTTCAGTTTAGACTACACCAGCAGGAAACTTTTGCCTGGTGTTCATGAACACCAAGCAGCGTCCGCCCATTTTTTATGATCATTGAACACATTTCCCTGTACAAGTGCATTCAAAAGATCACTACCATAGATTTTTCAACAGTGACAATTTTATTTTGTTTGAACCATTAAGTCACATTTTCCACAGCGAAATCATAGATTTCTGACAAGTGATGAGTAACAAACATTTTTTATAGGGGGCACCACTAAAAACAATTGGCTGAACTAAAGATATTTAAAGATGCATAAAAATATGTTCTTGTGCTTTTTTACGCAACTGATTTATTACGATCTGGAATGCACTGCCTGAAAGGATAGTGAAAACAGATTCAATATTAACTTATCAAAGGAGGTTGAGTAAGAGTATAACTTGAAAAGGAGAGATTTGCAGAGCTATGAGAAAGAGCAGAGAAGTGGAACTAAATGGATGGGCTATGGCCCCTTCTGCGTTGTATGATTTCTGTGACGCGTGCTTGTGAAATAAGTCCTCAGTTAACTAAGAAAGCTTCAGAAGGCAATACTTTAAACACCGTTTGAGTTTAGAAATTCTCTCACCACTCTGGTTCTGCAGGCCCCGACATCTCACAGCAACTGATTAACTGACACCAAGGTTTCTGAGCTCTGAGATCTAGTGATTGGATTCTTGAATCAGAAAAAATCCTGGTGTGTTAATTCAGTTAGTCTGGAGGTTTCTGTGCTTTGGCTGACCAGTTTGGTGGCAAATGTAAGTATGCACTCCGCCTTATTGAATGTGATGATCGATTTACAAATGATTTCAAATGAATCATGAATCATGCCAACACAGCAGGGAGTCTTTGAACCAATTGTTCTGTCCATTCTGGCTTTCTCTGATTATGAACTCAAGTTAAAGTAATCTCTGTTGGAGTTGAGTGCCATTGTCCTGCAGTGAATTAAAACTCATGTGGAACAGGTGGAGGAGTACACCATTTGGCTCTTCAAGCCGCTCCACCATTAAGATCTTAACTGATCTTCCACATCCACGTTCCCACCCTATCCCCATATCCCTTGATTCCCTTAGTACCCAAAAAACTGTTGACCTCTCGAATATACTCAACAACTGAGCATCCACATCTGGAGTAGGGAATTCCAAAGATTCACAACCTTCTGATTAAAGAAATTTCTCTCACCTGAGCCCTAAATGGCTTATCCCTTATTCTGAGACTGTGATCCTTAGTCTAGAACCCCCAGCCAGGGAAACATCTTTCTAGTAGGACCTATCAGAGATGAAGATGGAAATTTGTGTGTAGATGCAGAGGCTATGGGAAGGGTTTAAAATGAATATTTTGTCTCGGTGTTTACAAAGGAAAGGGAGGATGTAGATATAGTAGTCCAGGAGGAACACTGCGAGATATTGGACGGGATAGTCAAAAAGAGAGAGGAAGCACTCGAAGGGTTGAAATCCTTGAAAGTTGATAAGTCACCAGGGCCAGATGGATTGTTTCCGAGGCTGCTGAAGGAAGTCAGGGAGGAGATAGCAGATGCTCTAAGGATGATTTTCCAATCTTCACTAGATACATGGGAGGTACCGGAGGACTGGAGAAATGCAAACATAGTTCCATTGTTTAAAAAGGAATCAAAGGAAATGCCAAACAATTATAGGCCAGTTAATCTTACATCAGTGGTGAGCAAATTAGTAGAATCAATCCTGAGAGATAGGATTAACTGTCATGTGGAAAGGCATGGACTAGTCAGGGATGGTCAGCATGGATTTGTTAAAGGAAGGTCTTGCCTCACAAATTTGATTGAATTCTTTAAGGAAGTGACAAGAAGGGTTGGTGAAGGTAGTGCAGTGGATGTTGCGTACATGGATTTTAGCAAGGCATTTGACAAGGTCCCACATTGCAGATTGGTCAGGAAAGTAAAAGCCCATGGGATTCCAGGGTAATGTGGCAAACTGGATAACAGGTTGGCTTTGTAACAGGAAACAAAGTGTAATGGTCAATGGATGCCCTTGCGAATGGAAAGTTGCCTCGAGTGGTGTTCCACAGGGCTCGGTGTTGGGACCCTTGCTGTTTGTGTTATATATTAACGATTTGGACGTGAACATGGGGGGCACAATTGGGAAATTTGCAGATGACACAAAGATTGGCCGAGTAGTGGATAGTGTAGAGGATAGCCATAATCTCCAAAACGATATAGATGGGTTGGTGGAGTGGGCGGTAAAGTGGCAGATGAATTTTAACATAGAGAAGTGTGAGGTCATAATTTAGGGAGGTCAAACAGTTACAGTTACACAATAAATGGAAATATACTAAGAGGGGTAGATGAAGTGAGAAATCTTGGCGTACAAGTACACAGGTCCCTGAAGGCAGCAGTTCAAGTAGACAAGGTTGTAAAGAAGGCATATGGAATGCTCTCCTTCATTGGCAGAGATATAGAATATAAAAGTAAGGACATAATGTTGGAATTGTATAAAACACTGGTGAGGCCACAACTGGTATTGTGTGCAGTTCTGGTCACCACATTACAGGAAGGACGTAATAGCTCTGGAGAGAGTGTAGAGGAGGTTTACAAGAATGTTGCCAGGGTTAGAAAAGTGTAGCTACGAGGAGAGATTGGATAGGTTGGGGTTATTTTCCTTAGAACAAAGAAGGCTGAGAGGTGACTTAATTGAGGTGTACAAAATTATGAAGGGAATAGTGGACAGGATAAAATTGTTTCCCTTGGTGGAGAATTCTAGAACCAGGGGACATAGATTCAAGATAAGTGGCAGAAGGTTTAGGGGGGACATGAGGACAAACGTTTTTACGCAGAGGGTAGTGGGTGTCTGGAATTCACTGCCCAAGTTGGTGGTAGAGGCAGAAACTCTAAACTCTTTTAAAAAGTACCTGGATCTGCACCTTAAGTACTGTAATTGCAGGGCTATCGGCCGGGTGCAGGAAGGTGGGATTAGAAAGGGCACCTGGGTGTCCTCAGGCTGGCATGGACAAGATAGGCCGAATGGCCTCCTTCTGTGCTGTAACTTTTCTATGGTTCTCGTACATATCCCATCAAAACTCTAAATACATTTTATATATTTAATTAAGTGACCTATCATTCTTCCAAATTATCGGCCTATACTCCTCAATCTCCTTTTCAGATTGCTTATCTCAGTACCTGTATAAAGCTGGTAGATAGTCTCATCCAGTCCCAGGAGATAGTTGACCATGGTGGACTTTCCAACACTCCACGGCCCCAAGAACAGCACCATTGGTTTTGATACGATTTCTCCATCTGGAAGTAGAGCAGTTTTCATAGACAATAACAGCAAAACAATTAATTGTAACGTGGCAGAATCGTAGTGGCTAACTGGTCAGAGCCTATAAAGCTAAAAGAAATTCCTCCCAAGATATGATAATCTAGAAGGGTCTTATAAGCAGGTAGAAATGCTCAGTTCCTTCCTACACTCACATTGGAGACTAACGGGTGTTAGCCTTGGCTCACTGATCGTACCGAGTTGCCGAATCAGAAGGTTGTGGGTTCAAGTCCCATTTCAGAGACTTGAGCACAAAATAGTGCTGATGCTCCAGTGCAGAAGTGTTATCTTTCAGATGAGCCTTTAAAATGAGACCCCATCTGTCCTCTGAAGTGGAAATAAAAGACCCTATGTCACTCTTTTGAAGAGGAGCAATGTCCTAGCCAATACCTATCCCTCAACCAACCTCATCACATTGCTATTTACAGGACATTGCTGTGTGTTAACTGCCGTATTTCCCTACATTGTAAGAAACACTGTAGATTAAAAAACACTTAATTAGCTGTGAAACTTATTGGAATCCCCCAAGTATTAGCGACTATCATCACTAGAGGAATGTGAAATGATCAAGCTACGGATACAGATCTCATCTGACCCATTCATTTAAGAGGTTGAGCATTTGGATCATCTGTTATGGAAATCTCATTTGTGTTGTTGGGAATTGCCTGTTAAACTGTTAACCAGGACAGATAGTAACTCTGATTCACTTGCTTAAGTTAACTGGATTCTATTAATTCCAAAACAAAAACAGAATTACCTGGAAAAACTCAGCAGGTCTGGCAGCATCGGCGGAGAAGAAAAGAGTTGATGTTTCGAGTCCTCATGACCCTTCAACAGAACTGAGTAATATTAGGAGAGGGGTGAAATATAAGCTGATTTAAGGTGGTGGGGGGGGTGAAATATAAGCTGATTTAAGGTGGAGGGGGTGGGGGGAGAGAAGTGGGGGGGGGGTGGTTGTAGGGACAAGCAAGCAGTGATAGGAGCAGATAATCAAAAGATGTCAAAGACAAAAGAACAAAGAGGTGTTGAAGGTGGTGATATTATCTAAACGAATGTGCTAATTAAGAATGGATGGCAGGACACTCAAGGCACAGTACCTTGAGTGTCCTGCCATCCATTCTTAATTAGCACATTCGTTTAGGTAATATCACCACCTTCAACACCTCTTTGTTCCTTTGTCTGTGACATCTTTTGATTTGATTATCTGCTCCTATCACTGCTTGCTTGTCCCGACAACCACCCCCCCCCCCCCAACTTCTCTCCCCCACCCCCCCCCCCACCTTAAACCAGCTTATATTTCACCCCTCTCCTAATATTACTCAGTTCTGTTGAAGGGTCATGAGGACTCGAAACGTCAACTCTTTTCTTCTTCGCCGATGCTGCCAGACCTGCTGAGTTTTTCCAGGTAATTCTGTTTTTGTTTTGGATTTCCAGCATCCGCAGTTTTTTGTTTTTATCTCTATTAATTCCAACTCACGACTACTGGATATAGGGATAGCGTTTGAAGTATAGGGAAGTGAAGGCTGGTATGGAGGATCACGTTGTCAATCTACTGTATGTGAAAAACGCTTCGTACTTTCTGTTGAATCATTTTGTTAATCAAGAAGTCCCAAGGAAAGGATGAGGGATCCCAGGAAATGCACAGAAATCTTAAAGAAATAGTACTGAAATAAAACAAACTAAAACATCGTGAAACTAAGGGAACAAGAGAGGAGAGATTGAAACCCAGGGAACAAAAGATGTTGAAACAGAACGAGACGAAACAGACATTAAAGCAGTGAGACCAAGGCAAGTAACAAAATAAAGCAAAACAAACTGAAAAAGAAACAATGGTTGAACTAGGGGAAGGAGCGGTTGAAACAGAAACACTGAGACAAACTCAAATAGCATCTGAATCAGTACACCAATCCTGATGGATGAGGTGTGAGGGATGTCAGGGATCTAAGTGAAAGTTACCACCTGTGAAGTTATTTCTGCCTATGTTTAGTCCATTTACGAAACCTCATTAGAGGGAAAAGAAACTTGCATTAATATCCCGCCTTTCATGACTTTGGGAAGCCCCTAAATCCTTCGCGTCAATGAAGTATTTTTGAGGAGTTGTAATGATGATGAATAAGCAGCTCCCTGTTGAACCTACTGTTTCAAGATTGGACAATCTTTCCATTTGAAGAAGGGGGGCGGTGAGGGGTTAACTGAGAGAATTCCAGAAGATAGATTTTCCAGTTCCTCTCCCAGGACAAATTCCTCATTCTGCTGCAGTCCATTGAAATCATAGACACAGGGCCGCAATTCTCAAATGTGCGCTCACAATGGAAGAGGATTTCGAGTTTATAAGGAAGTTGGAGTTTCTTTATATGGAAGCTATGAAAGGTTGCCGATGATGAAATGAATGGCCACCTCCTATGCCGTCATGACTCTGTGACTTTAACTATAGTTTTCAAGGCTTATGAAGGGAATTTACAAAAATGATCGAGTTTTTTTTTTACCGTGACAGTTTAAATATCAGGTGTAAAGTGTGTAATAAAGTTTTGGGGCTACTTCCGCCGGGGTAGCTTATTGGAGCTGGGTTCAAGAAATTGAGGTAGCTCTGTAGAGACAGAGGATTGAGAGCTCCTCTTTTTTTTACGTTTTTAAACTCGTACTTCCCCAGCACAAGGCATCGTGAACGTTTTTAATGAGCGGGGGATCCACCTGCGTCTGGTTTGGTCTCGCCAAAGGGTAAGGTGGGGTACAGCGTTGAAATAAAAACAGAAAATGCTGGAAAAACTCAGCAGGTTTGGCAGCATCTGTGGAGAGAGAGAAACAGAGTTAACCGTTTCGAGTCTGTATGACTTCTTCAGAGCTCTGTTTCTCTTTCCACAGATGCTGCCAGACGTGCTGAGCTTTTCCAGCATTTTCTGTTTTTATTTCAGATTTCCAGCATCCGCAGTATTTTGTTTTCACCTGGGGTACAGAATTGTCCAGGGAGAAAGTGGAGGCGGACAACGTGCCGCTGTGATTCACCCTCACCTCATATGATTCAATAGGGAGCTGGACAGACTTTTCAAGCAATCTAAGAGCATGTTTTTTTTGAACATTGAGACTGGCCTGGTGATCTGTTGAGTTGCAAATGAATGTCTCATTCGTCTAGCATACCGCTCCAGTGAACTATGTAAATTTTGTACAGTTTTTCATATATGGGGGCAAATTTCGGAGTTGTGCTTCTAGCAGGAAACCTTTTGCTGCTCCGGAAGCTGGATCCAAACGCACGTCGAGGGAAACTTAAGCCGGGCCCTTTATTTCGAGATATCTTGGGAATTTCCTGCATTATCTATGTTTATCATGACAATAACATCAGAAATCATATATATACTGTTAGTATTTTCAGACATGGAAGATTACCAGCTGACCTCCAATTGTTTCAGGGTCATCGGGGCAACCTAAAGGGCAGCATGCTCCAACATTTCATCTTTTAAAAGTAAACCCCACGGAGGATTTTTCTGGATCTGCTCCGGTTTCACTAGATCGGCTGAGTAAAACAAGTGGAAAACTGGGCGTTTTTCTTTCCAGGTAGGCACTGAGACCCACTCCTTTTTTCGTTCTTTGCTGCGGCGAAGCAATCCAGCATATTTTGGGTGCAGAGCTAGGTAAATCTCCCCTAACATGCTTTAATACAGATACTACAGTATACATTCTCCCACTGAGGATCCTTGCCGATGGCCGCACCTATTGCCAAACGTGTCGACTAGTTTCTTGCTGATGCACATGTCCGATTTCAGTCCATTCGTCCGATGCGTGCAAATTGCCCCATCCACAGGGACAGGAACTGAGACAGAGTGACAGTGCACTGACACACAAACTTCAAGGGGAAAGGCTGAGTAAAAGGTAACATGCACGGTCCTGTGGCCCGTCAGCTGCTGAACAGTAAGCATTAGTAAACACTGCATCAAATCCATGTCACACCTTCAGAATATGGATTTAACACTGAGGTTTCTCCATCGTGTTTGGTGTCTCATGCTTTTAAACTCAGCAAAGGGTAGTTAAAAGGGGCAGAGCATTTATTCATGGGGCTGCTGCCGCTTCCTCACATTCTTGATATTTCGCTATAGCTGAAATTCAACTTCTAAAGCTTTTTTTTCTCTCTCAGTCGGTAATAATGTAATTTGTTCCACTTTTTGTAACCTAGTGTCAGCGTCAAACTCTCTCAGGGCAGGTACAGCATGGAAAACAAAAACAGAATTACCTGGAAAAACTCAGCAGGTCTGGCAGCATCGGTGGAGAAGAAATCAGTTAACGTTTCGAGTCTTCATGACCCTTCGGCAGAGCTGAAGTATAGTTAGGAGAAAGGTGAAATATAAGCTGGTTTAAGGTGGGGGGGAGGGGGGCGGGGGGGAGAGAGAAGTTGAGGGTGTGGTGATTGTGGAGATAAGCAAGCAGTGATAGGAGCAGATAATCAAAAGATGTCACAGACAAAAGGATCAAAGAGGTGTTGAAGGTGGTGATATTGTCTAAGAAAAGTGCTAATTAAGAATGGATGGCAGGACACTCAAGGTACAGCTCTAGTGGGGGTGGGGTAGAAAGACTAACAAAGTTTTAGTTTTAGATTTAAAAATAATGGAAATAGGTGGGAAAAGAAGAATCTATATAAATTATTGAAAAAAAAGGGAGGGGGAGAAACGGGGTGGGGATGGGGGGAGGGGGAGTTTAAGATCTAAAGTTGTTGAATTCAATATTCAGCCCGGAAGGCTGTAAAGTGCCTAGTCGGAAGATGAGGTGCTGTTCCTCCTAATTTATATAGATTCTTCTTTTCCCACCTATTTCCATTATTTTTAAATCTAAAACTAAAACTTTGTTAGTCTTTCCACCCCACCCCCACTAGAGCTGTACCTTGAGTATCCTGTCTTCCATTCTTAATTAGCACTTTTCTTAGACAATATCACCACCTTCAACACCTCTTTGATCCTTTTGTCTGTGACATCTTTTGATTATCTGCTCCTATCACTGCTTGCTTATCCCTACAACCACCCCACCCTCAACTTCTCTCTCCCCCCGCCCCCCCCACCTTAGACCAGCTTATATTTCACCTTTCTCCTAACTATACTCAGTTCTGCCGAAGGGTCATGAAGACTCGAAACGTTAACTGATTTCTTCTCCACCGATGCTGCCAGACCTGCTGAGTTTTTCCAGGTAATTCTGTTTTTGTTTTGGATTTCCAGCATCCGCAGTAGCTTTTAGCTTTTTGTTTTTATCAGGTACAGCATGGATTAGATACAGAGTAAAACTCCCTCGATGCTGTCCAGTCAAACACTCCCAGGATAGCATGGGCCCCCTGCACTTCCTGACAATACGCCCTATCCTGAAACTCACTGGACTGGTGTGGCAATTCTGTTTCCCATCATAGCCACCCTTATGGAACCCCAGTGAGCTTCCTAGCCTCAGCCAGATAGTGGGTCAATTACTTAGTATCCCCACCTACCTTTAGGTGGGAGAGGGGGCAGATCAGTGTAAACCAGTTACTTTTTCGTGCAGGTTCTACAATTCCAATTTGTAGTTCAGAACCCCATAATATCTACGATCCTCCGCCTATCCGAGCAACATGCGTGAAGCCTGTGGCGAAGTTGCTGTCGATTGGGTTTTGCTCTAATAACTGATGTTTTGTTACTGGGATCAGGGAATTGTCAATTTATTGCAAAAACTTGTTTCTTGAGCCATTACAAAATGACTGCTTATATTTACATAATAACGCCGAGACTGGGGAGGTTGGGGAGGAGATAAAAGCAAGTCCTCCTAGGTTGATAGTCAAACTTTGTTCATGGCTGTCTGTGTGTGTGGACTTGCTCAGTATTCTGAGATTTCAAACCAATTCTTCCATGTTATTCAAGTTTTGGCCACAACATCAAAGTAAGTTCTAAGTCCCTGCGTACTTTTAGATTGGTAGGGACCCTGAGCATGAGCGTCATGGGACTGACAGACTAGAAACACTGAGTAGCCTGGAAATGTGATAGATGGAGCCTGATTTAAGCAGAAGCTGTTGGCCGCTGGAGGTTTAACTGTCACTTTCCAATGGCGTTTCTCCAACCAAGTAGCACGCTTGCTCAGTTATGTTACTGCCTTTTGCCCCCTAATAGTTAAAATGTTGGGCTTGAGCATGCAAGAGGCAGATAATGTTACCAACCTTGGAATGAGTTCATGGAACGTCCTGGGTAGGCTGTTAGATGGGAGGGGAAGAAAAAGGCAGAGTGAGTGGAGTCAAGCAAAGGGAAAGAAATGAAATCAGTGAAGAAAGAGAAAGAGAAGAAAGAAGCAGAAATGATGACAACAAAATGTTAAACAAATACATGGAAGCTGAAAACTGAGACATTTAAACATGTTATTCCTTTCTACGTGCAAGATTTATGTGTTTATCATAACTTTTAAAATTTGAGTAGTTTTTCTCAAAGGAGCTATTTTGAACCAGTGTTGGACCAAACAGTTGAAACATTCAAGTGAAACATAAGCCCTGATTTTAACTGGGGACCAGGAGTCGTGCGGGTAGCCGAGTGGAGGAGGAGTGGGGTGGTGTTGGGGCAGGTGGATGGGAACCAAGGTGGGCGTCAAACTGTCCGTATCTTGGCATTGTGCGGTTTTAACTTCCAGGCGTCATCGACAGAGGCTCAGTGAGAACCCCCACCCCCCGCCCCCCTCCAATTCCACTTCCCCCACTCGCGGCGGAAATTGGCTGGGAGGCGGGTGTGCAGCGTCATGCAGCAGAAGCTACCACTGGGGGCCAAAGGAAGGGCACAGCTGTAAGATGCAAGAGGAAATTTCAAGACGGCCTTGCGATTGGGATAGTTGGAGAGGGGTTGGGGGAGGGTACCTGGGGTAGGGGGAGGCCTGAGCTGACGTGGCTTAGAGGAAGAACCCTGCTTCTCAAGGATCCTCAAGGAATTTTTTAAGTAAAAAAACTTGGCCTTTCGGTCTTGACTCAACTTCGCATTTAGCTGTCCTGGTGTAAAACCACAACCGCAGGCCTCTGGTTAACGAAGCAGTCCGTGCCCCAGTGATCGGATCCCAAGCTGCATCTTTAAAGGAAAACTTTGCAGGTTTCCAGCGGTTGTCCCTCTCGCATGCTCAGAAGGCCAAGTTAAAACTGGAACCAGAGGAACTGGTGTGTGACAGCAGTAGGCGAGTCACTTATGGCAATTTTAACTGCCTGGCCCGTTTCCGTCGATCAGGCAGGGCTAAAATCGGCCAGGTAGGATCTGAGATGTCCATGGACAGTTGCGTCTAGACGTTAAAAGGTCAATAATATAACCCAGGCGCCCCCGAGTCCTTCTCTGTGCCCGAGGCCATGAACATAGAGCAATACAGAAGGAAAATGCCTGAGACACATAAGTAATCAAAGCCCACTGGCACTGAACATATGTTAAAATAATATTCTTGAGCATCTCTGACCTTCTACAAGAGCATGTCGCTTGTAACTGGGCTGTTTAACCTCACAGGGTTCAGTTTTCTCACATGTCATTCTCATTCCTGCCCCAAATGGCCAACCGCTATTTAGCCCAGCCAGCCTGACAGTCTCAATGTTGGGAGGTACATCTGCATATTCAAGCGAGCTGCCATTGCGTTCTCATGAAAAGTTGGCTCATCTGGATATAAGTGGAGCCAGAGCTTGTTTCACAGACCCTGCGCATAGTCCACATTATTGGTCCTTACATGTTGTAGAATATTTAACTGTGGAAAGCGTCACATTGTCAAGACCCATGCAGTTCTCTCTACGCTTGCACTTTCTAGAAACAATCACTGGAGAGTCATCAGCAGCAGGAACATTGGCTGATGTTTCCCTGCTTCCCACAACCCGCCCATCCCACTGCCGCCCCCAAATCCCTGATGTTCCATCCTACGGAAATAATTCAAAATGCTCAAATTCGTCAGCTCATTTTTAAAATTGTGTGTACCAACACACTTCATGTTCTCGAAGTGTTTCGTACGCTCTTATGTTAAGATATATAATGTCAAAGTGGTGTCCAGTGATTTCCGTCACAATGTTGTTACAGGTTCTAGCCATCTGAGCACAATTTTCTCAGTCGCTGAAGCAACTATTCTGTTTATCTCGGGTGCATAAAACTTAATTTTCAGGTATTTCATCCGATAAAGGAAGCACCCACACTTGCCTATTGGGTCTCAAAATGGCTGAATGATTTTTCAGGATCATTATGCCATCAAGAAGCACCCATGATGCTATCAATAATGTAAATAAATGACGTTAGAACTCAGCAGGATCTAAAACGTCATTTCCATTTTTGACACAATCACTTGCATAATCGAAGCCCTAGTGTCTTACTGAGAATGAAGATTTTATAATCCCTGTACATCCCTGTTGGAAATCAATGGCATTGTATGACTATAATTCTTTTTTTAAATTTTGCGGTCTTTTTCTGTCCTTTTGAGACCGTCACAGTCCAGATTTCCATCCAACGTCCACACTTATGCATTTTCCAACATGAGCCGTCGTAAAACAGTAAAGGACAGGACCGCACGCTAATTCCCACCTTCCTTCCCTAGCCTAACTATACTGAAACAATTTTAGTTCCCATGTTGTTACCTTGACTGACATTGGCTAAGTCAGCAGCAGCCGAGTTCCTGGCCACTGCTACCTCACCCAGTGCATTCACCTACACAAGTCATTACCTGCGTCATTTCTAATCTTCACTTTAATTTTGAAAATCATTTGGATCTATAGCTGAGCGGTTAGTTCAACAATTTCAGTTCTGAAAACTAATTTATTATGAAGAGACGAGGAAACTGGTCACAGAATCAACAGTAAGGATGAACTAGGGAGTGTAGGGAGAATGTGTGCGTCATGGGTTGAGGTAAACATTTGTGTGTTTCAGCACTACGTCCCTAAATCATCATTTCTGAAGTGCTGCTTTATAATCAAATAACTCTGATTATAAAAACAGAAGTCATTTGACTGCAAACATTGAGTCAGATTATTCTTGGATCTGCTCCCATATCAAAACTGAAAATAAACAGGTTCACTGATAATACTTTCATCTGTGAAAACCAGATCAAACTGTTATGGTTGGAACTGGTGTTTCTCAGAATAAAACCTAATACTGTTTACTGGCGCAAACTCAATTCAACATCAATGGCAAATAGCACAGATTTACAGAGATTAACAAAAATAAGCAACAGTTGGAAATCTGGATTTAAAAAGAGTGCAACAGGAGAAAGAGTAAAGGACAAATTAATGTCCCGTGGAGACCCTTCATCAGATCTGGAAACTGGGAGATAAATTAACTGCTTTATAGAATTGAGCGAAAGAAGGGGAAGGAGGTCAAGGCAGGGGTGCTGCTCCCCTGTCATGACAGCTGTGGGCTCAGTCGGTAGCGTTCATGCCTCGAAGTCAGAAGGTTGTGGGCTCAAGTTCCATTCCAGACACGAACGCATAATCAATCCCGACAGTCCAGTGCAGTATTGCATAGGAGTGGATGAATTGTCTTGCCCTCCACTTTAACAATGAGCACTTACTTAACATTCTGACACATGGGCCGCATTTTAGAAATTATTTCATAATTTCTCAATATTGCATAATATGAACAAATTGGCAAAGAAATGAGGATGCATTATCTGCAATCCCTCGGCCACAAGAACCAAATGTGTTTAAATAGCTATAGGTCGCCCTTTTTGATGAGATGTTTTGCCAGTCACATGCCACGGGTTCTGGACTTCGCTGGTATCCATCCACAGATTTTCCCTGTTAACCTACATTGTTGCTCCTTCACGCTTCAGGGCTACATCACAGCTAGCATCAGTAACAAAAGCTGCTTGGGCACAGAAATGCACCCAATGTTGAATAAAACTATGTTTTTGATCTCAAATATATTTAACAAAGGGGGGCTCTAGGGAGTTATATCCCAAATAAGTTCATTTGAGGTTCATTTGTAGCTGGCAACAGCTTCCTTCTAGTAGGCTGCAACATCCTTTAAACCCCTTGATCAGTCAATGCCTTAGAATCAATCAATAATGCAGAAGCCAGGTCTTAAGAGATGGGCACTCAGGGGCTCTGTTGCTAATCTTGGCTAGACCTGATTTTCATCAAATATGCATTCTTGTCAAGATGTTGATAGACTGGTCAAGTGATTAAACCATAGATATTGTGAAATTGTCATAAACAGTACATCTCACTCAATATGGCAGCAATCTTGCCTGACTGTTAAGACCTGTCATTCACTGTCTATCACTTTACTGGACTTTAGCTTCATGGAATGTGCACTAGTAATAACTAACACAACAGTGTATGACTACAGTGTCAACAATTTTCACAATTAGCTGCTTTTCCTTTTCAGTGACATTGACTTCAGGTGTTAACGTTTCTAGGGTACAAGAGACAGGACTAATAGCAAATTATACTAATTAAATATTAATTATGTGACTGCTACTTTAAGTGAGTGATAAAGCTTCATTTTTGACACAGTCATATCGTTGAAACTCTGGTTTCCTTTCTTAGATAGTAGATTTTACAATGTTTGCCACCCCTGTATATAATTGTTGAAAGTCAACAGTATAGTATGACTAACTCTTTTTTAATTTTGTCACATTTTTGGGTCCTGTCATAGTCCACATCTTCATTCAACATCCATACAAATGCATTTTCCTCCAGTCCTACCTGTGATTTCATGTTGTCTGAGCTCATTGTACTTGTATGCTTGCTCCAGGGGTCTAATGGCATTGTGGTATATCTTCCGTAACCGCTGTAGCACACCTAGTGAGGGGGTGGGATGGGGAACACAATAAAATGCATATGGAGGACAAGAAAAAACAAAGAGAAACATTTGACAAGTCCACCAATAACACTGCCTTTCGGACATACATTCAACATGCCTTCCAATGGACTCCACCCACTGCTCTGTATAAATGCTCCCTGATTCTCAAAGATATAAAGCAAACCTACAGAAATTGCCTGACACCCCCAAAATATTCCTAACCCCCACATCTCCAGAAGATTCCTCACCCACACCACCACTAATCAGGCTCGTGGCTCAATGCATCATACATGCCAACGTGGAAAACTAACCAGAACCAAAAAACAGCTGCAGAAAAGCTGACAACTCAAATGTAGCCTTGAACGTTGGTCTGTGACATGTAGTCGCACTGAAAAGCCTTGCTTATCACACCTAAGCTACTGGTTTACCCAACGTTCAGCATTTTGCATGGGAGTAATGGTGGATCTAGACATTTCTGAAGACGATGCTAGCAGCTAATGATGGATTTATTCACTACTTTCTGAGGGAATGGGGTTTGGGAATGTTCTTGAAAATAAGATTTTCTATACGTCTTCAGTAACAGGCTGGATCTTTGTTTTCTGTCTCTCATAACAGGTTGTATCTCTCTGATTTCCCCAAAAAACAGGCTTTGGGCTGAAAACAGTACTGAAACAGAAGAGGAGGATTCGGCTCCATTTCACCCTGCTGATGATGAGTCCCCCACATCCCAATAATACGAAAGCACCCAAGGAAATTTGGGACTTATCTACTGTTGCTTGGGAAAGTTGTTTAAAAATATTTATATTAAAAAAATTCAATTGGCAAATAATGAGTGGATTTCAAGAAAACTGAGCAAAGGCCCATCATTTTTACATTTAAATAAAATTTAATAGTAATAATATTCATTGTAGATTCCAAAATACTGAAAAATGCACCAAACAAAATGTCAAAAATCAAACTTCTTTGGAGTGGTTGTGGCCTAGACACCTGTAGAAAATAATTCTTGTGACCTAAATACACTTCTTTCTGCTTGAAACTTCCAATTTAAGTGGAGGAATGTTATGTGTAACTGCAACTTAAGTAAAATTTCATTTCCACTGCACTTTCAGTGTAATTATTTATTTCTGAGTTGTCGGCCTTTTTGAATCTTTATTTAGGTTGCGGGTTTTTCATATTTATGCATTTGTGAAAGTTCCAGAAACTATTCTAATACATGTGCAGAGCCAGAGTCCTTTCCCACCCCGGCAGCTGACTTACTAGTGTAATCATCAGATGGAGTCTTTTCATTCAGTCGAAGAGTTTTGTCAATGTGAGATCGATCTCTGTAAGGTAGCAGTAGCTGAGGCTGCTCCTCCACCTCCACCTCCGTCTCATCTCCTTCATCTGCAGACAAAGAGAAAGGAAAATATCAGAAATGAACAGCACTGCTCGATTTTAAATGCTCTGAATCCCCACTCCAAACATTTGTTAGAACAGCATTCACTCTCTGTGTCAGCCTTGGATCAATGATAACATTCTCAGCTCTTCTCCCATTCCAGAGGCTTGAGCGCAAAATCCAGGCTCACACTCCCAACACAGTACTGAGGTAGTGCTGCACTGTCAGAGATGCCATCTTTCAGATGAGACGTTAAACTGAGGCCTTGTCTGCCCTACCAGGTAGATGTAAAAGATCCCATGTCACTATTTCAAAGAAGAGCAGAGGAATTCTTCCTGGTGTCCTAGCCAATGTTAATCTTCAGCCAATGATGTCAAAAACAGATTATCTGGTCATTCACTTCATTGCTGTTTGTGGAATTTTTCTTTGTGCAAATTGGCTTCTGCATTTTGCTGTATTACAACAATGACTGTACTTAAAAAATAATTCAGAGAAATGCTCTTAGACATCCCATGGATGTGAAAAGCACCATGAAAATGCAAGTTATTTCCATTCTCTGCACAGTGGAGGTAAAATGGCATTCTGGGTGCTGTTTATATCTAACTAGATATCATAATACTGCAACATTGATTTTTTTTTTTCCCCAACTTCCTTCCCTCCTGAAGACACGGATTCCTTGTAGGAATCATGGGTATCAGCCATTACTGTATTGTTGTTGACAGGCTGCTCCATATTAGGGAGAACTCCATGTGCCCATAAATTTAAAAAAACAAAATCTAAAACGTTCCTTAATTTTAAAACTTAAAAAAAAAACACAAGGGGCTGAATTTTGCCCTTGACGGTCAGGCGGGCCCAACCGACTTGGCGGCGGGTGGGCAGCTGATTGCTGCCACCGAAACAGGCCGCGCCGCCATTTTGTGCGGGCGGGCCAATTAAGGCCTGCCCAGCGCATTTGCAACTCCCATGTACAGCGGGAAAATCGAAACGGCGGCAGGCGTGTTCAGACCACTGGTTCCAATGGGGAACCGGCAATCTGTATAAAGAGTGGCCAGGCAGCCTCCTTGGGGCTGTTCACCATGGCCACTTATAGAGAAGGACATGCTGGTTTGAGGGCAGAGGAGGAGGGGGGCAGGCTGCAGGGTAGACCAGCAGGGGGCCACTGTGCCCCTCGGTTCTCAGGTGCCTGCCTTGCTGTCCTCCTCGAAGAGGTGTCCAACCATCAGGATTTTTTGTATCCAGAGGATGGGAGGAGGAGGCCCCCCAGATCACCAGGCAGGCGTGGCAGGGGGTGGCAGTGGCTGTAAGCGCCCATGACGATGTGTGGCGCACTGGGACGCAGTGCCACAAGCACTTCAATGATATGTTGCGCTCTGGAAGGCTGAGTACCATGTCAGCCTTGGCCATTTTACCCAGCAGGTAGCCTTAGACTTTGAGCGCCCCCCCCCCACCACCGTCCCCCATGTCTTAGTGTCGTTACTGCATTGGGCATTTGGCGCACGCTGTGTGGGCAAACTGATAGTGACCACGCTTACATCAACCTTGATGGTTGAGGAGAAGATGGGTTCCCTACAGCATATGTTGGTGTTTGTCACATTTGAGTAGTCTGGGGGCAACCTGCAGGGGAGGCAGCTAGACACATACTCAGAACTCCAACACAGGTCTTATTGATGGTGATGAGATAGTGGAAGGGGAGCCTCAAGGTGTCGTGGCCAAGAGCCATCTGCTGGCCTCGGCGCTGCACCTAGTTGCGCCTCCTTGCCATGGGCGCTAAGACCCGTTTTTTATTCAAAGTGATGGACGCCGAATGCGTCCAAGGTGTCCATTGGGGGAGGGGGTTGGGAGCAGCCGTACTATCTTCTGGGGACTGATCATTAGTAGTGTAGACAGGAGCCGCTGGAGGCCTCAGATGGGCCACTGCGGTTGGGGTGCGGCGTGCGTGTGCAGAGTACATGAGCGATCTGCCCCAATAAATCCTCTTCTCTGTTCTGCAGGAAAAAACAGAGCACAATCTGAGGGAGCGCCAGCGGACTGGTGGTGGGCACGCCATGCTGCAGCGCCTCACCACCTATGAGGAGCAGGCCATGGAGCTGGGGAGGAGGCAGGCAGCCAGGGTGGCAGGTGTCAGCGAGGCTGGGGTGCAGCGGCCAGGTATTTCAGGTCCACTGTCCCATCCACTCTGTCTCCCCACCATCCTACACACTGATGGTTGCTGCAATCGTTAATGCTGCAACACTGCTCATTCACAGACTGATACAGTCAGATGTGTGGGTCATACACAAAGGTCCTTCGGCCCCTTGAGGATGCGCATCTCTAGCACCTTCCAAAGTCGCCTTATCCCATTTGTGACCACTATCCCCATAGCCTAACATGCCATGGCATCGCTGCTGTACATCCAAAGACGTTTTGCATCTTAGGAGGGTTTGTTCCTCCACCACCCTTTCAGCCAGTGCGTCCCACATTACTCTGTCCAAAAGGTCCTCAGCACCTCACCTGTCAACCTCATGGCACTCAACTTAAATAAATGCCACCACGTTAGTCATCCCTGTGCCAAGAGGAAATGTTGCCTTGTTCTATGTCCCTCATAACGGTTTGGAGGTCAATAATGTGACCTGTCAACCTCCTGTGCTCCACGGCAAAAGTTGCAAGTGTATGCAATGTTTCCTCATCACTGCAACTCTCCAGGCCAGCATGCATCCAGGTCAGGTATCTTTGCACTCTCCCCACTCCAATGCCATCCCTCCCATGAAGCGCAGGTCACAACTGAACGCAGAAGTGCAGATGTGGCCTCAGTATTTTCTACACTTGCAACATGACCTCCCTTTTCCTACATTCTATTCCTCATCTAATGAAGGCACGTCTGGCTTCGACCTTGTTAAAGGCCTTATGTTCCTGTTCTGCTACCTTAACGGGTCTGCCCAGCAAGGTCCCTGTAATCGTCGTGATTTCCCACGGTCCTACCATTACTCATGTATTCCCGTACCTTGCTTGTCTTGCCCAAGTGCTTACCAAACACTTATCCACATAACATTCCATGTGGCATTCCTTAGGGCATCTGACCAGCCTGTCTGTATGCGCGTGTAATGTTTGGGCCTCCTCTTGACTATTTACCATTCCACCAATGTTCGTCTTCTTAGGTTCTTGAAGGGTGAGCGACTTATGAGGCTGGGGAGGAAAGGGATGAAAGGTGTTACTGACTGAACGCTAACTGATGCACTGCCCTTGTTAATTTCAGCATCACCATCGCATGATCGCCCCCAACACATCTGGAGCCCCCCCTCCACACCTGAGGGCCAAGACTTGCAACTTGCGGCACATCATTTCAGCCAGCCAGGCACCAGCGCAGCGACAAACACTTCAGTTTGTCACTAACGTCGGTTAGTGTCCCGGGGCACAGTGGAGAGGGCACTTCACAATCGCTGGAGGAGATGGCACGGACAGAGAGTGCCGATGGCGCCAGCAGCCGGAGGACTGCAGGGGACCAGGCACATGCTGAGTCGGGCAGTGATGATGTGCCTCTGGAGATGTCACCAATGCAGCAACTGCAGGACAAGCGGCAGGATGCGCGGGAGCATCTGGCAGGGTTGCATGAGGGTGTGCTTCACTTGGTCTCTGTGGTGGAGGAGTCCAGGCAGAGTGTCAGTGAAGGCATGAACCTCAGGACAGAGCTTCAGGCTTCCTCCACTGAGAGATTGGCGACTCTCATGGAAAGGGGCTTCGATCCGGATTGAAAATCTTCTGATTGGGTTACGCTCTGACCTGCAAGCCCTCACAGCGGTAATGGCCACAGGTGGTCATTCCCAATGTGGGAGATGTTCTGGGCACCAAGTGTCGCCGCTCGGTGCCCATCCATCTGCGGTGAGCAGGGAGGTCCAATGTGACCTCACGTCGGCGCAGCAGCTGCCTGTCATCGTTGCGAGCTCCTCTCAGGGCGCTCCGGTTGAGGGCAGCAGCTCCTTCGCCCCTCTGCCAGTGACCGTTGCATCTGTTGAGGCTGCGACAACTGGGGAGGTGCCAGTTCTGGAACTGGCCAGTCCCTTCCAGGCGGGGCCATCACAGGCTCCACAGACCAGAGGACGCCCGCCAAGGTCATCGACACCAATAGGACAGCAGAGTCAGCAGGCTGTCTCACAAGCCACTCCGAGTGATGGGGCGGCACCTAGACGTAGCACCCGCAAACGAAAGCATAAGGCACGTTAGACACTCCACGAGTATGTCACTGGTGATTTTGTGTTGGCCCTAGATTAGAGAAAAAATAGTTATGTATGTCAGAGCGACGTTTGTGTTTTATGTTGGACTGAATAAAGTACACTTTTCTGACCATGGCAGAGGGTGTTTCCTTTGTGCTGCAGTTGTATGTTTCACAGACATCTCATGAGTGTTTGAGTGGACATTGATGTTTCTGTACTAAGCCCTTAGTTGCAGCTGATGAGGTGGAAGATGTAGCACCTAAGTGCCACATGTGGAAGCGCCAGGCAATGCTGGTCCTGCTGATCCATGTGTGTGGAGCTAGCTGAAGGTTCATTGGTTTAAATTGTCCCGGGTGTCCCTACCTCCTTGGTGTAGTAGCAGGTCGGCGTGCTGCCCCTCATCATCGTCCTGTGCTTCCTCAGCCTCTGAGCCACTGCTGGATACATCATCATGGAGCAGCCTTATCCAGTGCATCAAGGTCTTCATCGTCAACTGCATCCCCCCTTTCCAGCGCAAGATTGTGCTCTGCAGCATGCTACCACTATCACAGAGACGCGATCTGGGAGTGGTCCAGGCAACGGAAGCGCATCTTGAGAAGACCGATGGCTCTCTCCACCACAGCCCTTGTGGTGCCGTGGCTCCGATTGTAGCGCTCCTCAGCTTCTGTTCTTGGACGGCGGAGAGGCGTCATGAGCCACCTTCTGAGGGGATAGCCCTTGTCACCCAGCAGCCAACCATCCAGCCGGGCTGGAGCACTGAAGAGTACCGGCACCTGGGAATGTCTGAGGATGTAGGCATCGTGGGAGCTGCCTGGGTACCTTGCACAAACTTGCAGAATCTGCATCCTGTGATCACACACTATCTGCACATTCATGGAGTGGAAGCCCTTCCTGTTGATGAAGGTACTGGGCTCACCTGCTGGCACCTTGATGGCCACATGTGTGCAGTCTATTGCACCCTGGACACGGGGGAAGCCAGCAATGGCTGTGAAGCCTCTGGCTCGCTGTACCTGACTTGCCTGGTTGCAGCAGAAGTGGATGAAGGTCAATGCCCGTCTGAACAGAGTGTCTGTAACCTGCTTGATACAAGTGTGTACAGCTGATTGGGAAACACCGCAAAGATCACCCAATGAGCCCTGGAAGGAGCCAGGTGCATAGAAGTAGAGGGCAACTGTGACCTTCAGAGCCGCTGGCGTGGGGTGTCCACCCACACAGCTAGGGGAGATCTCAGGACCAATCATCTGACAGATATAGTTGACTGTTTCCCTTGACAGACGGAGCGTCCTTTGGCACTGCACCTCAGTCATATTAAGGTAGCTGTTTCGCCGCCTGTATACCCTGGCAGCAGGATAGTGGCGTCTTCTGCGGCCCTTTCCACCTTGGACAACCTCTTGGCCCTGTGCCCCTTGTGCCTGCACCTGGCCTCTCAAAGGTGGCTCCCCTGGAGGCTGATTGTCCACTCCTGGCCTCCTCCTATTCTATCCCTCCCTTCCTCCTCAGAGGAGCTGCCTCCAGTGGAGATGTCAGAACCCAAACCCCCAGGCTAAATGGAGGCCTCCGGAAAGCTGCAGGCCCGATAAAGATTACTGTCTGCAGACTGCTGAGCTGAAGTTTCAAAGTACAGAGAAAGCTATTGGAAATCGATCTGAACTGGTAACAATCACACAGGCAAGTTTAAAACACTTTCTGCATTAAATACTTCAGAAAAAACATGAACAACCCCTCTGAGCCCACATATCCCGCCCGTGGATGAGTTTTGTTAAAAAATCACTTATCCACCTGCTCGTTGCGCCTGTGCACCGAGCTGAAATTCACACAAGCTCCTCAAAATTGGCGTCAATTGCTGAGTTAAGGGCCTTAACAAGGCCTTTAATTAATGGCAGGCGCGTGTCGCGCTTCATAGCGCGCCTGCCCTCCTAAATATTGCGATGCTGCGCGCTGACGTCGGGACGCTTGCGCAACGTCAGCGCGCGACATTTTAAGCACTGACGTGCGGGCTCCACCACCCACGCGACAGCCAGAAAATTCAGCCCAAGGGATGTGAAGTCAATGTGACATTTCCCTGATCATTCTAGGGCTCCTTGCACATGACATAGAAGCAGTAGGCCCCTTGAACCTGCTCCACCATCCCATTACAAATCATCCATGATCTACTTCAATCCCATTTACCTGCCTTGAATCAAATATCCCTTGATAGCCTTGCCCAACAAAAATCAACCTTGAAAATTTCAATTGACCTACAGCATCCATAACTTTTCAGGAGAGACAAATCCAGATTTCCACTGCTCTTTGTGTGAGGAAATGCTTCCTGATTTCACTTCTGAATTGCCTGGCTTGCATTTTAAGATTATGCCTCCTTGTTTTGTGTTTTTCCCTTCCTGCTGGTTCAATTTCCATTGCTCAATTGGAACCACTTTGAAGGTTGAGGCTGGAGGACAAGTAGAGCAAGGCTGAGACACAGAGGTGACTCTTGGAAGTTTTGCTTCCTCAACAACAAGGAACATTCTCGGCTTTCCCTGATGGCCTGGCTGAGATTGTGAACTTGACTGAGGAAAAGCAAAAACAAGGGCTTTTTTGCTTAGATTTATTTTTAAGAGAAAACAAAATTCATAATTATGCAACGTTTGTGGATAGTATGACATAAATAATTTACAGTACAGAAGGAAACCACTTCACACAGCACACTGCTGATAATTTTTACATGTTGCACAATTTGCTTGATTATTGCACCCAATGCCTGGGCTGTCTCTCATATCCAGTCCTCCATTCTTAAGTTTTTCCACTGAAGATTGTGTCTCCCTGGTAAGGTCACTCCATTCCACTAGCAAAGATGCCATTCTTTCTGTGTGGACCTAAACACACTGTTTTTCCATGTCTTGGCCAATGTTTCTCCCTCAACTAGCATTTGCTGTTTGTCTGACTTTGCCATGAATAAATTTGTTGCTACACTTGCCTTCACAACAATAGTGACTACACTTTAATCTATTTATTTGCTTTAGGACTCTTGAGGAAAATATAAGGCACTGATGTGGGGCACTGAGGATAGTCAAGTCAGCTAAAATTAGCTAAATCACCATGGACCAGGAATCAAACTGGGATCAGATGGGTTTAAAACAACAAGTTGAATTTGTGCAGTGCTTTTAATGTGAGGAATGTCCCAGAGTGTTTCCAGGTGAACAATGAAAGTGTACATCAAACTAGCAAGAGAGAACTTAGATAGTAGGCTGGAGTTACTCATGTAGAGAAAATTTTATATCAGTTTTAAGTTTCATTTTTTACAGCTCTGTTCTTTGCTTAAAATATTCTCTATTTCAGACTCTGATATTGATGCAGTGTGTCCAGACAGGAGTACAGCCAATGACAAAGCAGTCTATGTCCAAATGCAGCAAGACCTGGACAATATCCAGGCATACGAACATGTGAAATAGAAACAGAAGTAGATCATTCAGCCCGTCGAGCCTACTCCACCATTCAATAAGATGGCTGATCTGTTTGTATTACTAATTCCACATTCACATCTACCCCAGATAACCTATGATTCCCTTGCATAACAAGAATAGATGCACCTCTGTCTTAAAGATATTCAATGACCCCACCTCCACCGCCCTCTAAGGCAGAGAATTCCAAAGTTGCACTAGCCTCTGAGAGAAAAGATTTCTCCTCACCTGTCCTAAAAGGGTGCCGCCTAATTTTAAAACAGTGCCCCCTAGTTCTGGACTCGCCCACGAGAGGAAACATCATTTCCGCATCCACCTTGTAAAGACCATTCAGGATCTTATATACTTCAATCAAGGCTTAGGCTGACAAGTGGCAAGTAACATTCATGCCACACAAGTGCAATGCGATGACCATCTCCAACAAGAGAGAATCTAACCATCGTCCACTGTCATTCAATGGCATTACAGCACTGAATCCCCCACAATCAACATTCATTGGGGTTACCATTGACCAGAAACTGAACTGGACTAGCCACATAAATACAACAAGAGCAGGTCAGTGGCTAGGAATTCCGTGGTGAGTAACCCACCTCCTGACTCCCCAAAGTTTGTCCACCATCTACAAGGCACAAGTCAAGAGTGTGATGGAATACTCCCCACTTGCCTGGATGCGTGCAGCTCCAACAACACTGAAGAAGCTTGACACCACCCAGGACTAAGCAGCCCACTTGATTGGCACTCCATCCACAAACATTCACTTCCTCCACCACCGATACACAGTGTCAGCAGTGTGTACCATCTACAAGGTGCACTGCAGGATCTCACCAAGGCTCCTCAGACAGCACCTTCCAAACCCATGACTGCTACCATCTAGACGGACAAGGGCAGCAGACACATGGGAACACCACCACCTGGAAGTTCCCCCTCCAGGCCAGTCACCATCCTGACTTGGAAATATATCACCATTCCTTCAATATTGCTGGGTCAAAATCCTGGAACTCCCTCCCTAACAGCACTGTGAGTGTACCTACACCACATGGACTGCAGTGGTTCAAGAAGGCAGCTCACCAACACCTTCTCAAGGGCAATCAGGATGGGCAATAAATGCTGGCCTAACCAGCGATGCCCACATCCCATGAATGAATTCAAAAAAAAAGACAGCTCACCCCCCCTTGTCTATGTTTGGCCAAGCCCCTCAGTAAAAGTCCCAAACCATAGGGAACCAACTGCATCCTACAAGAATATAAGTCAATCAGCCAGCTGCTGGTTTAGACTTCGGGTGAAGACAAAATCAATGCGCAGAACCAGTCCCCCGTGCTCACAGTCCCCTCCATCTGATGGTGGTATAAAAAGGAAAATGAGCTGTGTTTGCAGGCTGCTGTCAGGAAACAGTATCTCTTAACAGGGATTGGCCTGGTTCAGTATTTATGACTCCCCTCACAGTGATGGGCCTGGGTCTGTGCCTGTGATTCCCCACAGTGATGGGTTGTGCAGTACATTCAACCACCAATTCATGGAGTCAGATCATCCCTAATGATTCACTGTTCCTTAATTTTATGTCATTCACATTTATAATCTTTACAACCATAGGTCCAAAGTCACCTGTTATTCTCCAGCATACTACATGTCATGCCTCAACCAAAATATTATTTTCTGAAAGAAATCTATGCCTTTGAATGAATCAGTATTATTGGCTTCCACCATCTACCTTGGAAGTCTGCTCCATAGATTGGCTACTCACTCACTTGGTGAAATATTTCCACAGATTAATTTTTAATTTATCCTCCTTCAAGCAAAGGCCATTTTCTCTGGTTCTATTTTTCTGGACATGGGCTACAGTATCTCCAACCCCAAAAGCAGCAATCATATCACTTCTCAATCTTCTCTTTTCAAATTACATAATCTGCCATTACTTCTATATAACCCTGGGTATCTCTGCTGTTTTCCCTCCTTTTCTTGCATAAAAGGAAAGACAAAGGAAGACATTCTTAACCCAACAGAGCAAGCAGAAGGCTGGATTAAAGTAGAACAACAGTTCGTAGACTGACCTGTCCCCACATGGCCACCACCCACAACAGCATGGCTAAATGAAGAGCTCAGAGATTGGAGACCTATGTTCCAACATTCTGTAGGAGTGTCCCTTAGAAGGCCCCTGAAGCAATTCACTTCCTGTAATTCTTGACCTAGAGTAACACTGGTCTTTTGAGAACTTCTGCACACTAGATTCAATCAAGCCTTTTAGACATGTACCAATGCACAATGGTAAACTACTGTATCATACTTTTGCTGGTATATTTTCATCATGCACTGTTCCCTTAAGAACACTGAACAAGCCTTTGAGCTATGATGTTTTCCAATTTCTTAACTGGTGGAAACACTGACAAATAAGCATTGTTATCCAATGTAAAAGAATAAATCTACAATTAACTGTGAGTGTAAATCAAAAAAACAGTTCAGTTATCTGTGATGCAGGACTGAGATGCAGGGAGTTAAAACCCTGTCCTTCCTTTTCTGGGTTTGAATCTGGCACATGGAAGGTGTGTTCCTACTTGTCTGTAAGGGTCTGATATGGAATCCATTCTCCCAGTCTCATCCCAGTTCCTAGGGGTATAAAACTAACTTGACACTATTTTGGCACCCTCCTCCATGCAGCACAGATAATGTGGTAAATAAACATGTTATTCTGGCATGGTATAGAATGCTCTTCTGAGGATGCAATTAAAAAAGTTTCTTTGAGCATAGTAAAGACACATTTACTTACATGCAGTATAGAGGCAGCTTTGCTCTGTATCTAACCCATGCTGTACCTGCCCTGGGGATGTTTGATGGGGCAATGTAGAGGGGGCTTTGCAGTGTATCTAACCAGTGCTGTACCTGCCCTGGATATTTTTGGGACAATGTAAAAGAGAAGCTTTATCTCATGTAAATTTTGGGGGTTGCTTGATGCAGAATTGGCTCTAATCTTTTAAGTATTATCTGAGGGTAAGACATCACACTGATAGTACAGGGAGGCATCTCCTGAAGCAAGTTTCTGTTCACAAGTATTAGAGGTAAAGGAGGTGAAACCACACAGAAACCATGAAGTCATGCATCATGGGAAGTATATGCGTTGTTATGAATGAATCACTCTAGGCATTAATATTGAAATTAGTGACATCACAAGCAGAAAATCCCCAAACTCCATTGGTCAGTCTCACTCGTACAGCTGATGTGTTAAATTAAGTTGATGTGGGAAGCCAAAAGAATAAAATGAAATTCCACAGCTGAACATGTCAGTGCCGTGTTAAGATGAGTCCTCACTGACTCACCGTCTCTTTTCTGCTCCTTCATTTCAGGAGAAAGCCTTGTGTTATCAATGGTGCCATCGGGCATACTTCCTTCAGAATCAGCAGCTTCTTCCTTTCCTGCATTCTCAGATCCTGGGAATGCAGCAGCTTCATCAGAAATAAAGCCTGGCTCAATAATCCCCTCCTCAGCAACTTTGACTCCTTCAGTTTTTTGATCCGATACTTGCGCTTCCTTTGCAAATGCCTCTTTATTATCTCCACCTTCCTCAGATCCATTGCCATTGTCACTTGCTGCAAACTGTAGAGTTTCCTGACTATCAGAATCTTCCAAATCCATCACATTTTCTTCAGTTTTATTTTCATCCCATTTATTGTCAGTTCCCTTGTCATTTTGCTCCTGCCCCTCAGGTTCACCTTCCCCCATATTAGCTTCTTGCTCAGAACCTGCTGCTTCAGTATTCTCTTCCTGAATATCCAGTGCTTCCTCTTCCAAATGCTCTGTTTTGTCTTCTTGGCTTGAAGTCTCTTCTGTTTCCTCTGAAGAACCTTCCTTAAGATCCGACTCACCATCGGAATCATCCTGCTCAGGCCAATGCTGACTTACGTTGTTGCTGTTTAGCTCAGTTTCTTCTTCAGAATCTCTGGCATGTTCTTGGGCCCCATTTTGTGTTGGTTCTCTTAGTTCTGATTCTTCATCCCTTTGGGATCCATTGATGGTATTTCCTGCAGTTTCATTTGATTCACCTTCCACTGTTGATGCAGCTTCTGTGCTGTTGAGATCTAGCTCTTGAGAATTGCCATCGTCCTTATCAGCATGAACACTATCTTCGTCCTCAGTAGTGCCAGACTCTAGGTTTTCATTTCTTTCATCATTTACAGTCAACTCCTCAGTGTCATTTTTAGAGTTGTCTTCATTGCTTTGAAAGTCTTGATCTTCTAAACCTCTTTTAACCACGTTATCTTGTATAGTAGCACATCTTGAACATACTGCTGCACAACTATCAATGTGTGACTGACCTTTCTCTTCCTTTTCACTGGAATCCACCGTGGAACTGCGTGATCCCAAGTCTGAACTATCATCAGGTGAGTCTGTGTACAGTGGGGGACTGGCCTTCTCTGCTTGCTGCTTACCATTCATAAGCTTCTCATCATGCACGTCAGCACCTGGATCTGCAGCCAAGGCTCGGTTCCCTGTAAGAATGACAACATCTTCACTGTTGAGTTTGCTGAAGTCTTCAGCCTGGCTCTAAATGATCAGAACATTATCAGTCAGCTTGAGGCCAATTTCTGTCTCGATGTGTTTTCGTTCAATATAATTCAGAGGGAAAATAAATATTCAAAGCAATGCTATTACAGGCCCAGAACAGTATCAAGAGCAGGTGTTACTATTTGTAGGAAGGGGACAGATGGAGCAATATAGGCCTGTGTCACCTAAAGGTGAATTATTGATTATGTGGACTCTCCAAAAATAAAAGTAATGATAAATCTGTGTGACCCTTATTAATCTGGATTTAATTGTGATTTTCCATTAATGGAGGACCTGTCATGAGCCAGAAGCAGGGTAATTGAACTATGATTAGCCCCTCAAGTGAAGCTATTTGTCATGGAATGCCATAGGTTGTAGTGAATTATAACATTTAACTGCATATTTCCAATCCTCCCTGGACAATGAAAATCAAAGTTAAGTTCAGGGACTTTTTGATGTCAGTCCTTACAAGTATTGGGAAACAGTTATGGAAGCTGCCTGTGTAGTTCATTTGGTAAGTCTCCTGCTCAGTGTGTAACTGAGCCACACAGACCTCGTCTCACCCAGGGTGGCAGTAGGTGTGCTATAATTGGGCTAGGCAGAGGTAAAATCACCAAGGCTGTTGTTCATAGCCATTGTCCAGCTTCTGGCTTGCACCATTTGAATCAAATGTTGAAGGAATGGCACTGAGAATTGCAGCAAAGCCACAAGCCGGATCAATCGGACTTTTTGCCTGATGACAAGCAACTAGTTGAGGGAAATGAGTGCAATGAAGATAACCCTGTGTGAATATGTCCATGTTGTGGAATTAAAATGGTCAATACTATGCTGTTAAGAACATGTTTGTAAATACATGCATTACCTCCTGTGGCATTGGACATGGGAAGTCAAAACCAAATTTAGTCTTCATGTGGAAGGAAGGTTGGAAGGTGAGGGATAATTCTCTGAGAGCACATAGGCAGAACTCAGTCCTCATTTTTAACTCATACATTGTTCATACAACATTTCTTAGCTTAACACACACGGGCTGTCAACTTTTTCCAACATAAATTATTTTGGCCACCTTTGCAATGGAAACACCCTATGTAAACTTGTCAAACTGTAATTAGATGTTCTCTCCAGTGGAGAGGATGACATCCTAATTTATACAGTGCATCAAATCTCATAATTTTGCCCATTTAGACCATATAACATTGGGGGAAGAACTCACTGAAACAACTTATTAATTCCACATTATAACCAAGTCCCTAGAAAACATTCTCACCCTCTGGACCTCTAGGCAAATCTACACTGTTCATGGGTTCGAAATGTGAAAGGACTGTGTTTAATTAGAGATATTTTCAACTTGAATACTTTCTGGGCTGGTGCTTTGAGTCATAGCACCAGATTTTTATGAAGTCAAGAAGACTCTGCGGACCTTTAAAAATGGCAGGCAGGATGTGGGTGATGAAATCCTTAAATGCTGAGTTCAAACAGACCCCATTTTGGCTGGTCCAAGGGTCTTAACTTGCAGTATTGCAGTCATAGATTGATGGAATAGACGTAAATATTCTTGAAGGGTGGATAAGTTCTATATAACTGTCATGATCTGAAGTTTTTTAAATGCATCACCCTTTAAAATTTAAAAAAAGGCCACCGCTGTCAGTGAGAGTTGAAAACAACCATAGTTGGAAAAAAGTAGCATCTGGTGGTGTAGTTTCAATAGATTTCTTTGTTGACCTTTCATCATGGGCTATCATGATGCCATAATGAATGCTTGACTGAGTTTCAAATACTACAATTATCTCAGCAGGGGTTCTGAGTTCACAGTTTGATTGACAATTTAAAGGGGCTATTAAAGGATTATCTATCTTTTATATGGGGTTTGAATAGAAGTATGTTTGCTTTTATAAGAGATTAACTACTTGAGGAGATTTAACAATATTGAATGGATTTTATGAATGGGAGTTTTTTTCACTATTAAGAATGTAGCAGTGAGAGCTGTATTAGATTGTTAGAAGTTTATATTTTCACCTCTACATGACTCCTGAGGTGTGCCCATAGTGGATACTGAGTGAATGGATATAGACGTGGCATGCAGGGTATGAAAGGCCATGGGGATGGGGGCATGAGTTGACATTGAGTTGGCATGGGGATTGGAGTGTGTGAGGGGTGAAGGCTAGGGAGCATAACAACACTTAAAACAACTGGGACAAAGTCCCAGAGATCTGAGGCAGGCCTTCTAACCAGCCTGACTTGGCATTCACATGACCCCATGGTTGTCTACGCTCTACTTTTGGGGTAGGCAAGCCTGACTCTATCCCAAACCCCCTGCCCCCACCGAAGTGAAATTTCACATTGCAGGGTACTTTTTACCAGGTGGGTCTGGCGAGTTGGGAAAAAATCTGGCCCATAGAGCCATTTATGGCACAGAAAGAGGCCATTCAGCCCATCAAGTCCATATCACTTCTCTGCAGGTCAATCCAGTCAGTCCAGCTTCCCTGCTCAGTCTTCATAGCCCTGCAAGTTTATTTCCTTCAAGTCCCCATCCAATTTCCTTTTGAAATTACTGATTGTTTCCGATTCTACCACTCTCGTGGGCAGCAATTCAGATCATTACCACTTGTTGCAGAAAAAATTTCTTCCTCACGTTCCCACTGCAACTCTTGCGCAAAATCTTAAATCTGTGTCCCAAAACTAACTCTGTCCCACACTCTCCCAAAATGCTGTATCGCTTTTTATTTCAACTATTTTTCTAATTTTCCCTTAGAAGATGTAATAGTCTTTGCTCAACTACAATAAATATTTGTCAACTTTGAAGAGATCTAACTACAAGACAACTTGGTATTGGAGCACATAGACTCTCATTCACTGAGTCATAGTGTAGGCATCATACCTTAGTCTGTTGGGAAGAGGCCATCATTGCTGGTTCAGGTGCCAATAACATCTCTCTAACCACTGCCAAATTTTTGAACCCAGTCCCAATTTTCTATCGTCTATACATGCTATTTTATGGCTATCTTAAAATCTTCTCAGTCAACATCAGCTGCAAAAGCTCCATAGCTAGAAAGAAAACCTTGTACAAAAAGAACAATTGTATGGCTTGCAAAGTTTAGAGATCCACTTTGCAAACTATTCTAACCAATTTCCATCAAAGAAGACTTCTAACTTTTTCTCAAACAGGGAAAATAAAGTGGTCACAGAAGCAGGTAAAATTAATTAACAACCCAGTCCCAATGGAGGCTGTACAGGTTAAACCTTGCAAATGGAGGCCAGGTGTTTCTCTACAGGGAGAAGAGAGAGTGATGCAAGTCACCCTCACACAACTCTATACAGTTGGACCGTTACAGAGGGATACTGGTGGGAGGCAGGATGCTTGCCTCATCCTCCTTGCCAGGCATTGAATGGTATCACCAGACTCCAGCCAAGGCCTGCCATGGCATACAATACCTGTGCTGCCCTTTCTCATTCCAGGAAGAAGAATGTTTTCCCACTGGAGAATGAGAAACAGTTTCAAAAAGCTTGCAGAACAACACTAATCTTCTGGAACTTGTCAATTCCATGCATCTACTTTCAACAGTCAGAACCATTTTACCAGGCAAGCTGAGCATTGACATTGAACATTGTGAGACATGGGATCAGCAGCATTGAAGTCCTCTAGCATCCACCCAGGATGAAATGGCACTTTGAATTTTCTTGGGGGCTCTCCCAGTTTTACACTGTAGCTTTCGCAGAAGGATGGCAGAAGAGAAATGGCTGAAAGCAGCTGCTAACACTACTAGTCCTGGGTTTCTACTAAAATTATGGAGAAAATCTCCTCTTGGGTTTTTAAGGGAATGGCTCCATGGGGTCAAACTGGCCTTGATTAGTAGTGTGAAGTGCACTCGTGGTGAATTGGTAGACCAGTATACACCGCAACATAGTTTATTTTTCATTCAGGTCAATTGGACCCCAGCCTGTAACTTACTCCCAGGAATCTGTTATTCTGTATATAAACCATGTGAACCCCTTGATTAGATTCCAGCCTGTAACTCGCTCCCAAGTAGCTGCTATTCTATCTAATAACACCCGCAACTCCCCCCCCACCACTGCCCACAACCACCAAATGCCTCGATTAGATTTGAGCCTATAACACACACTGTTATTCTGTATATAAACCCACTGAACCCCTTCCATTAAACCAGCCTGTGACTCACTCCAGGGTACTCGATATTCTATATATAGACCATTCGAACCTCTCAATTAGTATCACTCCTGAATATCCGTTATTCTATATATAAACAACCCAAACCCCTCTATTAGATTCTGTAACCTAGTTCAGCGTTCTATATATAAAGAGACCTTTAGAGAGTATGGTTTTATATGTTGGCATTGCTGTTGCAATGCACTGAGCTCGCTGTCTATTTGAAGAACCATGGAAGCTATGTTGGAAATCCCTGAACATTCTAGCAGAGGCATGAACATGAGGTAGAATATTCAGATAGATTAGCAGTCAAAGTGGCATGTTCAGAGGATGTTCCTTGCTGTTTTACTGGAGCTGTTAACCTGTTCCTTTTTCACCTGGAGGAATGTTCTACAAATGTTAGCATCATGAGCAGTGATTTCCAATCTTTTTTTGTAAAGGGATGATATGTCATTGCGCAGTGACATACCCTGCTCTTGGCTTTTCATTCCCTATCTGATATTTCCTCTGTCATTATTCCTACATTCAGGAATTCACTGATTGTGGTACAGTTGCAGCTCCAAGGCACCTCATCCAAGTAAGCCATTCTTCACCTGTGCATCAAAATTGTGAGTCGGTGAGCTATTCAATCATAGGGTTATTGCGGGTGTTACCCATCCTGTCACATCGAATGTTTACACATAAGCTCCTTGTGATCAGACGGGACTATCTCACTGATTCCGTTTTCACGCTTCAATCCCCCCTCAAGGACATGAGCAGTTAATTTAGGCTGAAATTTAAGTACGGTATTGAGAGAGTGCTGTACTGCCAGAGGTTCTGTCTTTCAAATGGGATGCCAGGTAAGTGTTAAATATCCATGACACTATCTCAAAGATGAGCAAAGGAGTTCACTCAATATCCTGGGCAATGGGCAATATTAGTCCCACAACTAACACTGCCAAAAATAGACTAATTGGTCATTCTTCTTATTGCTGTCTATGGGATCTTGCTGTGTACACATTGGCTGCTGCACTTTCCTGTAAGATATCAGTGACTACAGTGCAGAAGTAATCCATTGACCATTAAGCACTTTAGGATGTCCTGAGGACCTGAATTGGAGCAATATAAATGCAAGTTCCTTTTTTTTCTTGAATGACTCTGGAGATTTTTCCTCCACTATGAACATTGAAGCCCAGCAAGTTGTATGCCTTTAAAACCCAAAGCTGGTTCATCTCATAAAACACGACACTCAGACTCATTTTACCTTGTCAGTGGGGATGTCTCAGTCAGTACATGTCTCAATTGTCACTATTTGGCCGTGATTCTTGTGTTAACCACTTCACTCATGCTCAGATCCTCACAGTTACCTTTCTGAAATGCCTTTACTCTCTATGACAGCTGTTTGTGTTTCTGTTTGCACATTTTTCTCATGTGGCTTAATTTGCTGGTAATAGGGTGACTAATCTACTTTTCTATGGCGGTCACAACCAGCAGTTTGTGCCTCGCACTGTAGTGCTGTCAAGTCTGTTGTGACTATATTATCATAACTAGTCTCACTCTTTCGCTGCTTATATTACCATGTACCTGCACCAGAGGGGTTATTTTATGAGTTGGCACTGTCAATAAGGAGAAATTTCTTCACTCAAAGTGCAGAATTTTACAGTGCCCTGCCACAGGTTTGCAGGTGGGGTTCCCATAAATTCCTTGGGTGGCCTTCCTGCCACTTGCCCCTTGCCTGTCCACAATTTTATGTTCGGTGTGCGAGGCCTAAGTCAGCTTGCCTGCCTGCCCTCACCCCAATTGAGGACCTTAAGTGGCCACTTAAGGGCTGCATCCTGACCAGCCTCAATTTTGAGGCTTGTGGGAGGAATTCAGGGCCTTGGATGGGAAAGGGAGGGGGTGGGAGGCGCCTCCTCAAGGGCTTCCTTTCCATATTGGGCAACCCATTCCCCCCCGGCCAAGGTATGCCCCTCACTGGTACTCCCTCTCCCTGGTCTCTCCATCAAGGCTTCCACCCCCCCTCTTCCCACCATCCTACTAGCCTCATCTTCCCACATCGCAATGAGATTCCAGCATTCACCTGGTCCTGGACTCTGGGAATTAGAACGTGGAGTTTGCTTGTAGTTCCAGTCCTGGCCACTTCTGCACTGTGCAGCTGGGACTACAGAGCTGCTGGCCAATCAGATTGGCTGGCAGCTCTCTGAGGCAGGACTTCCATCTGAGTGAGGGACAGTAGACCCACCTCTAGCCAATTAGTGCTCCTCGGAGTGTTAAATGGCTGCAGGGTTGCCTTGATTAGCAGGGATGCATTCCCCGCCAACTCTTCAGGTGGTGGGGCAGAAACCCTGCCATCCAAAAAATCCTGTCCATAGGCTTGTGAATCTTTGAAATTCTCAACCCCATGACTGGATGTTCAGTCATTGAGTATATTCAAGGCTGGTATCCATAGATTTTTGGACTCCAGGGGAATCAATGAATATGGGAAGTAGGTGGGAAAATGGAGTTGAGGTAAAAGGTTGGCCATGATTTTATTGATTAATTGAATAGGCTCAAAGATACACCTGGCCTACACATGCTCCTATTTCTTATGTTCTTGTTTTCTTATTGTGTTAGGGGCAAATTAAGAAGAAAAGAAATAGTGCTTGGTTTGATGTCACACCCCAAAGGAGTTCATTCCCAATTTTAGTCTGATCAGAAGCCTGTTGCTTACTATACAACATCAAGGCCAGAATGAGCCTAATTTTCCAACACAAGTGAAACTAAAGCCATCCCATTTATTTTAGTTCCAGTAGAATCTTCAAGTGTCCAGTACTATTTCCATTAGCCCTTCCTGACTGCCATCTCAGTCTGGATCAAGTGATGTGCAGTCTGACCTCAAGCTAGCCTTAAACACACAATTCTATGTCTGCATTCTGAACGTAGGAATTTCTAGATGAGAATAGACCAATGTCCATCTTAGTTCACCTTCTACCATCATGGTAAACATGATACAACGACAATGAGTTGTTGACAGATCAATGCAATCATTCTATCAATTTGTCTATAGCAGACTCAGACTCAATGCAAGGAAGACCCCAGTGATGGGAAAGCTTTGGAACCCAAAGGTCCAAAATCTCCTGTTCCTCTCAAACACACTGCACTTATCCTATGCCATTGGATGTTTATGCTCCCACCTCTCTCTCTGTCACTGAAATCCTAATTTATACCTTCAGTCCATCTAAAATTGACTTTTCAATGTCTCCGCACTACCCACCCCTCCTTCATAAACTCCAATTACTCCAAAATTCTGTGGCCTAGATTCCTTTCAAACACTGGAAAATGCACTCCTGGCAGTCCTTTTCTTAACAAATTCCACTGGTTCCCCGTTTCCCTCTAATCTTCCCTACCCGTGTAATCTCCCAGCCCCAGTGACCCTGACTTGCTGCTTGTTCCTCACTTTCTCAACCATAGTGCCCCTAAACTCCCCAGTAAATCACTCTGCATCACCACTTCTCTCACTTCTTTCAAAAGCCTCTTAAAAATCTGATCGCTCTGACTTTGCTTTTAGTTTCCCCCATTTCTCACAGCACTGAGTGCCCTTTCCTCATTGTCAAACATCTGAGATGTCTTCCTTCATGTAAGGTATGCGGATATATGTAGTTCTGGAATAAAACTGTCAGTTACTACACACTAGCTTTGATTGCAGTCAAGTTTGTTACATAAATCTTGGTTTGTATTCACTTGAGTTTAGAAGATTAAGGCGTGATCTGATTGAGGTATTTAAAATGTTAAAAGGATTCAATAGAGTAGATACAGTGACACTATTTTCTATGGTGGGGGAATCCAGGAGAGGAAACATAACCCTAAAAATTGAGCTAGGCCATTTAGGAGGGAAATTAGGAAGCTCATTTTTCACTCAAAGGGAGTGGAAATCTGGGACTGTCTTCAAAAGGCTGTTGAGGTTGAAGGAATTTTCGAAACTGAGATTGATAGTTTATTTTTGTTAGATAAGGTTATCAAGGGGTTATGGAGCTAGAGCAGATAAATAGAGTTGAGGTGCAGATCAGCCATAATCTAATTGTAAATCAGCCATGGTAGCACTCTCACCTTTGGATCGCAAAGTTGTGGGCCCAAGTCTCACACCAGGATTTAAGCATCAAAATTAAGGCTGAGACTCTAGTGCAGTACTGAGGGAGTGTTGCACTGTCGGAGGTAGCATCTTTCAGATGTGACATTAAACCAAGGCCCAGTTTGTTCTCTCAGGTAGACATGAAAGAACCAATTGCACTATTTTGAAAAAGAGCAGGGGAGTTATCTCCAGTGTTATGACCTTTATTTATCCCCCAACCAACATTACAAAAATAGATGACCTGGTCATTATCACATTGTTGTTTATGGGAGCTTGCTGTGCACAAATCGGCTGCTGTGTTTCCTTCATCACTACAGTGACCACACTTCAAAAGCTCTTTATTCACTGTAAAAAGCACTTTGAGACTTATGTTAATTGTGAAGAGTGCTCTATAAATGTAAGTTTTTTTTTCTTTATAATTGAATGGAGGAACAAGCTCAAGGAGCTCAGTAATCTTATGTTCCATTAAGCCAAAACCTCACTTCAGGAAATGGGAGGCATCAATTGTCTACTGATAAGAATGGTTATCATCTTACACTCACCCTTTTTATAATCAGTTAGTAACACATTCTGAAGCTTTTGTGTTGTGACTATGAGTCATTAATGGGTGGGTATGGTACAGACCGGCCAAGGGTGGGAAGAGGGTAACAAGGTCACTTCAGACTGCAGGACCAAGATCACTGACTGTGACAATGAAATAAGACATGGTCAATGCAAAGCAACACACTGCAACAACAGGAAAAGCAGAGAGATGCATCAGAAGACACCTTCATTTGCTAAAGCAATGGGTACTTTTGTCAGAATTAAGAGCATGCGGAAAGGGCCTTGGCCTGATAACCATATTCTGCAGAGGGCTCTTGCAATTTGTACTGTCAGTGATGGCCCCACTTTTCAGATGGAGGTGACTAAACCATGGGTGAAACTTCTAGTGACAGAAGTGACAGTTTTCCACTGATGTAACTCAGTGAAAACTGGGAGACCTCATTCTAAGTTTACGAACCACATTGCTCAGCTCTGACGGCTTACATTCCACGTATAGCGCTGGCAGTAATCCCGGTAGTGTTCAGTCATAGTATTCAGTGGGAGTATTCAATAAATTCAAGGCCAGTACATGTCCCTATAACCTTCAAATTCTTGCTTTCAAAGTGGAGTGGCTCGTGCACCAAGATTGTCCGGACTCTGTTGTTTCTGTGAGTCATCATCTAGCCATGCATAATGTTTCAGCTGTGGCTCAGTGGGTAGGACGCTTGCCTCTATGTCAGATAGGTTCAAGTCTCACTTCAGAGTATAGCACAAAATCCAGGCTGATATTCCAAAGGGAGTGTTGCAATGTTAGAGGTGCCATCTTTCTGATGAGACACTAAACTGAGGCCCTACCTGGCCTCTCAGGTAGACGTAAAATATCCCTTGACAATAGCCAAAGTAAAACAGACTAGTTCCCCTTGGTATCCTGCCAATATTTATCCCTTAACCAACATCACTAAAATAGATTATCTGGTCATTATCACACTTTTGCTTTTGAGACCCTGCTGTGCACAAATTAGCTGAAGTGTTTCCTAATTACAACAGTGACTACACTTCAAAAGTAATTAATTAACCATGAAGCACTTTAGGGATGTCCTGAGGATGTGAAAGGGGCTCCATTAATGCAAGTTCTTTCTTAATTCTTTAGATCAATTGAAGTGCCTGTATTTCAAGCTGGAGATATTAGCAAATCTTGGTGTTCTGATTTGTGAGATAACTGATCAGAACAGCCCATTCCAATCATGCAAAATTCAAACAAGAGAAAGCAGTAAACACCAACTTTACAACAGTGACTACGTTTTTGAGCTACAAATCTAGGCCGATACTTCAACACAGTACAGAGGGAGTTGCCATCCTTTGGATGAGACTTTGAACCGAGACCCCCATCAGCCCTCTTAGGGGGACATAAAAAATTCAATGGCATTATTTCAGAGAAGAACAAGGGAGTTCTCCCCAGTGTACTAGGCCAATATTTATCCTTCAACCAATACCTAAAACAGATTATCATGCTGCTGTTTGTGGGCACTTATGCTGTGTGCAAATTGGCTGCAGTGTTTCCTACATTGCAACAGTGACTACACTTTGGAAGTACTTCATTGGCTGTAAAGTGCTTTGATGGCTTGACGTTATGAATGTGCTATAGAAATGCAGTCTTTCTTTCTTATGTAGGGCTGGGCTCCCTGGAGTTTGGCAACTGGTTTTCCAAGGCTGCAAATGGCCTCTGGGTTGTAATTCTCTTAACTTATCCAGTGATTCTCTAGAAATGAGAGACAGGCCATTCAGCCCATCTGAACTAGCCCTTCAACTGGAGCTCCCAATTTTAAATCCAATGTTCCTGTATTTTCTCCAAAATTGTTTACATACTTTGTAGGGAATCTTCTACACATAATGTCATAGGGCTGAATAATACGGGGGTTGGGGGGTGGGTGTGGGGCAGACAGCACCTCCCTCAAAAAACAATATCAACGTGGAGCCGACATGCTCCACGCCAACCTGCCCAGCAGCCATAAAGCACTGCACACAGCAGGGCGGACTAACAAGAGCCAAGTGGGACTTCTGCCCCTCATTGGGGAGAAAGTCCTGCCCTCTGGAGCTGCCGGCCATTTGGATTGGCCAGCAGCTCCATCAGACCCAGCATCAGTGGCCGCTGCCAGCACGAGAAGAAAAAGACGACAAAGGCCCATGGATCCCGGGAGCAAGTAAGTCCAGGGCCTTGGCCCAGGGGGGCTTGGGTAGGTTAGGGAGAGGAGTGGGGGGATGGTGCGGCTTTAAGAGAGGGAGCAGGTAGAAAGAAAGGGGAGGGTTTGAACTAAGGGGCCTGCCCCACGATCAGCAAAGGAAAGCCCCCGAAGAGTGACCGCCCCCCTTCCTTCCTACCTTTTTAGCATTTGAGTGAAAAAAAATCAGTCTTCCTGCTCCCACCTGGCTGCCCACGCCAAACGTTTCATGGTGTGTGCAGCATATTATCAGGGTCAATGGCTTGATATTATCATAATTATTAATATTATGGTGGTGAGCTCAGGGGTGGACAGGAAGGTGGTGGGATGGCTGCCCGCCTTATTTTACGTGCCCCCCCACCCCGGTGGGAAACACGCCCACGGGGGCACGAAAGATTCAACCCACAACCCTGCGACCCTCTACAAATATCGACACAATCTTGGGATCGCCAATAAATATTAGCACACTTCTGGGGAACCCCTAGAAATACTGGCACACTTCTCGGGATCCCATACAAACATTGACACATTCCTGGAGAACCCATTCAAATATTGGCACCCTCTTTTATTATTATTAATATTAATATTGGCATACTCCTGGGGACTGCCTATCAGTATTGGCATATTGCTGGGGATTCCCTATCAATTTTGGCATACTTCTAGGGACTTCCTATCAATATTGACACATTCCCATTCAAGTATTGGCACCCTCTTGGGAATCCCATACCTACATTGGCACATTTCTGGGCACACCTGTTCTAACCTCTAAAAGATAGTGTAAGCTGTCGAAAAGAAAACTTCCACAGAGGACACGGGGCTGGGTACATTCTGAACACATGCAAATAAAGGAAGTACATCATTTGACATTTTCTCATTCCTTGTACCCTAGCAACACTGGGTGCTGGAAACACAAGTGCATTCCTAATATCCAGAATTGATGAAGCCAGGGTAGTGGGCTGCTTTTAAAAGTTTTAAAGGCTGCTGCATTTTATGCAATTGATGGTGGGACAGTTGAATACATGGGTGTGGGTTAGGGGTTGGTAAAGAGGTTGTGCTGTATTTTCAGGACTTTTCTAATCTAATATGATTATCGTGGCTTTTGTCTGACTGAAGTGGGCATGTAATCACTTCTGTGATTTTTAATAATTAGCTATCAAATGTCACCAAAAGAGTTAGGAGAAATTGTCTTATGCAACGGATTGTTAGTTTGGAATACTTTGCTAAAGAGAATGGCTGGAATTTTTAACAACAATTTGTCTTGATATAGCATCTTTAATGTAAGAAAACACCCCAAAGCACTTTACAGGAGCATTATAAAACAAAATATGACACTAAGCCACATATGGAGAGATTACATGAGATGACCAAAAGCTTGGTCAAAGAGATGGGTTTTAAGGAGCGTCTTAAAGGAGGAAAACAAGGTAGAAAGGCAGAGAAGTGTAGGGAGGATTTCCAGAGCAGTGGGCCTGTGCAACTGAAGGCGCGGCCACCAATTGTGGAGCAATTAAAATCGGATGCTCAAGAGGCCAGAATTAGAAGTTTGCCGATATCTCAGAGGGCTGAGGGGCTGAAAAAGGTTACAGAAGTGAAGAGGGGGGTGCAGTGAGGCCATGGAGAGATTTGAAAACAAGGATGAGAATTTTAAAATCAGGATATTGCATAACCAAGAGGAAATGTAGGTCAGTGAGCACAGAGTTGATAGGTGAACAGGACTTGGTATGAGTTAGGACATGGGCAGCAGAGTTTTGGATGACCTCAAATTTATGGAGAGTGGAATGTGGGAGACCAGCCAGGAGTGTATTGGAATAGTCAAGTTCTCGAAGTTAACGAAGGCATGAATGAGGGTTTCAGCAGCTGATCAGCTGGGACGGGGCAAAGTCTGGCAATGTTACAGAAATAAGCGGTCCTAGTGATGTCATGAATATGATGTCAGAAGCTAATCTCAGGGTCAATGTGACACCAAGGTTGTGAACAGACGGGCTTAATCTCAGATATTGCCAGGGAGAGGGGTGAAGTCTGTAATGGGGAACGAATTGCAGCAGGGACTGAAAATGATGGCTTCAGTCTTCTCAATATTTATTTGGAGGAAATTTCTGCTCACCCAGTACTGGACGTCCAATGAGCAGTCTGATAGTTTAGTAACAGTGGAGGAGTTGCTAGAGGTGATGGTGAGGTAGAGCTGGGTGTCATCAGTGTACATGGGAAAACTAACACTGTGGGGTGAATTTTCTCCCTGTCGGGTGGACCAGTCAGGAGTGGGCGTGGTTAGGCACGGAGCCAATCGCCGCCTGCGATCGGTTGTGCGCCGCCATTTTATGTGGGCGGGCCAATTAAGGTCTGCCCAGCGTGACGCACACCCGGAAACGCTCAGTGCTACCTGTGCAGGCGGGAGGAGGAGGGAGAGTCGAGGCCTGCGCTCTTTCACCATGCGTGCGAAAGAGCGCAGAAATCTCCCTGAGGCATGGAGTTGCCTCAGGGAGACTAGTTTCATTATGAAAAATTGGAAAAAAGAATTAAAAAAATTATTCAGACATGTCCCCTCATGTGACAGTGTCACATGAGCTGGGACATGTTTATAAATTATGATTTTAAAAAAATATTTCATTAATAAATCCTTCATGATTTATTGAAAAGTAGTCCCCACCCAGCAGGATGCCCGTGGATCAGGTTTCATGGAAAAATGCGAAGGTCACCTGTGCTCTCCGCCTGCCCGCCAACCTTAAGGTTGGACGGGCAGCCCTGACAACTACTGTAATTATTTCATTAATGGTCTTAACAGGCCTTTGACAGTTCGGCCAGTGGGGCAGCCGACTCCGTTGCGTGCCTGCCGAACTGAAGGTCGGAATGATGCGCGGTGACATCGGGACACACGCCCAACCGCGCATCATTTTACACATTGGCGTGTGGGGCCCGCCCCCACACGCCAAACAGAAGATTCTGCCCTGTGTTTTCACATGATGTCGTCGAGGGGCAGCATGTAGATGAGAAATAGGAGGAGGCCAAGGATAGATCCTTAGGGGACGCCAGAGATAAGGGTGCGAGAGGGGAAAGGGAAGCCATTGCAAGTGATATTCTGGTTATGGTTAAATAGATAAGAATGGAACCAGGCAATAGTAGTCCCCACCCAGCTGGATGGCAGTGGAACAATGTTGGAGGAGGAATGTGATCAACCACGTCAAAGGTTACAAACAGGTCAAGAAGGACAAGGAGGGAAAATTTCCCTTTGTCACAGTCACATAGGATGTTGTTTGTGATTTGCTAAGAGCTGTTTCGATACTGTGGCAGGGGCAGAAACTTGACTGGAGGAATTCAAACATGGAGTTCCAGGAAAGATGGGAATGGATTTGGTAGGCGACAACATGTTCAAGCACTTTGGAAGAAAGGGAGCTGGAGACGGGTGGTAGTTTGCAGGGACAGTGGGTTCAATGGTAGGTTTTCTGAGGAATGGGGTGTTGACAGCAGATTTAAAGGAGAGAGGGTCAACACCTGAAAAGAGAGAACCATTTACAATATCAGCTAATGGGCACCAGGACGGGAAGTTGAGTGTTTAGTGGGAATGGGATCAAGGGAGTGAGAGGTGAGTCTTCTGGACAAGATGAGTTCAGAGAGGACACGAGGGGAGATAGGATAGTTCAGGGTTAGGTGAGAGGGGAGCATTATAGGAAGTGTGGCCAGGGCCAGTGGAAGGGAGGAATGCGGCAGGGACAGTTGATCGGATGGTCCATGTGTTCCTTGCACTTTTTGTTGGAGGTGAGGGTGGAGGGGACAGGGGAGAAAGAGAGGTTTAATAAGATAGTTTGCAGTAGAAAAAATAGTGTCAGGGGTTACCTTTGCTTTCCAGGAAGATTCTGAAGAGAAAATTCAATAAATATTTGAAACAGAGGATGATAAAGGACAATGGGGAGAGACCAGGACAGTAGTTTTGGATTCGCTCTAGCAAAGTGCCAGCACACGTCAGACAGGCCAAATGGCCTCTTCCTGTGAAGTAACTTTCTATATGTCAGGAGTGCTCACAAGGGCTCCTGGAATGGAAATCCCAGTTTCAATGTTTAGGCTCATTATAAGAATAGCCATTTCCTTGAGGTACCATTGGGTCATTGGCAGCCAAAGAATCAGCATGATTCCTGCAACAGGAAGGAAAGGTTGGAAAAATTCTTTAAAATAGTTGGAAATGGTAAAGGGTTGGTCATACCGACCCCCAACTACCCTCTGCCCCGCTCCTGTCCTTTGGATTTTAACTCTCCAACAAGAGAGCATCTTAACCGTTTCCCCTGGACATTCAATGGCATTACCATTGCTGAATCCCCCACTATCAACATAGGGTTACCATTGACCAGAAACTGAACTGGACTAGCCATATAAATACTGTGGCTACAAGAGCTGGTCAGAGGCTAGGAATCCTGTGGCAATTGATTCATCTCCTGACTCCCTGGAATCTGTCCACCATCTGCAAGGATCAAGTCAGGAGTGAGATGGAATGATTTCCATTTACCTGGATGAGTGTGGTTCCAACAACACCCAAGAAGCTCAACACCATCCAGGAAAAACATTCTGCTTGATTGGCACCCCATCCACCACCTTAAATGTTCACTCCCTTCACCATCGACGCACAGTAGCAGCAGTGTGTACCATCTACAAGATGCATTGCAGCAACTCACCAAGGCTCCTTCAACAGCACCCTCCAAACCCAGAACTTCTACCACTTAGAAGGACAAGGGCAGCAAATACATGGGATCAGCACTACCTGGAAGTTCCCCTCCAAACCACACACTATCCTGACTTGAAGATATATCATTATTCCTTCACTGTCACTGGGTCAAAATCCCTTCCTAACAGCACTGAGGGTGTACCTACACCACATGGATTGCAGTGGTTCAAATAGGCGGCTCACCACCGCCTTCTCAAGGGCAATTAGGGGTGGGCAATAAATGCTGGCCTAACTAGTGCAGTCCACATTCCGTGAACGAATAAATTAAAAAACTCATTCAACCATCAGCTCCTACAAATCTTTCATAGTTCTTAATTAGCATCCAGTGTGCACATATTCAAACTCTTTCGAGTTATCAACAGTCACAGATTGCAACTCTTTCAAGTACAATCACAGTTCTTGGTTTTCCGGGAGTGGGACATGAACCCACAACCCTCTGATTCAAAGGCGAGGGTGCTATGAACTGAGCCACAGCTGACACCTCATATTCCAAATGACATCTCTACATCATTGCAAGCATAACTTAACAAGCATTTCTGGCCATAGCTTGCAACTGCAGCTCAAATAGGAATGCATTGAATGTGAGTAAAGCACTCCACTGAACATATGTTTCTCCAGCCCCTGCAGGTTCAATAACACTAGATCAGGTAAGGACAGTAGATTGCCTTCCATATGAACCAGATTATTTTTTAATGCCAATTGATGTCAGTTTCATGGTCACCATTTCTAGCTTTTAATTGCAGATTTTATTAATTGAATTTAAATTCCACCTATTGCTATGGTGGGATTTGATCTTATGTCTCCAGAGCATTAGCCTGGTTCTCTGAATTATTCATCCAGTGACATTACCACTACACCACCATCATACTATACACAGTAAGAAGCTCAAATCGGGATCTGTCCAACACACAGAAGCTGAGTGACTAGTGAACTGATGTCCTTAAAACCAAGGTTTTGAGTGCTGTGTTCATTGTAACTGAATATCGTCTTGTGGTCATTCCTTTACTGATCTAGGTTGTTGTGCTTATTCAAGCTCCTCACGCTGCGAGCTGTTTCCTAATTTTTTTGTAACTACACACCAAAAAACCAAGGACCCAAATACATTGTGCACAGTTCTGGTCTAGTTGGATGACATTTAGAAGACTCTGAACAGTCCAGTCTGTATATTACAAAAAGGATATAGAGGCACTGATAAAGTTGCAAAACATATTTACAAGGATGTAACCAGGACTGAGGGTTGCAAGTGTTGGGGGAAGACTGAACAGTTTGGGGTTCTTTTCTCTAGTAAATAGAAGGCTAAGGGGTTTGATGGTATCAATATGGAGAAGAAGTTTCCATTTGTGGGGAGGGGTCCAAAACTAGAGATCATAAATATAAGATAATAAACCAATAAGGATTTCAGCAGAAACTGCTTTGCCCATAGAGTGGTGAGGATGTGGAATGCATTACCACATGGTTTAGTTGAGGGCATTAGCATTTTACAAGGAAGCTAGAAAAGGGAGAAGGGACTGGCAGGGTATGTTGGTAAAGTTAGATGAACTAGGTTAGAAGGAGGCCCATGTGCAGCACAAACACTGACATGAACCAGTGGGGCTTAATGGCCTGTTTCTGTGGTATGCTTTCTATGCATATAAAAAAATCTTCAATATTGGACACAGCTAATCAAGCACATCCACCTGTTACTCAGAATTCTGAGGAACGTAATTAAATATAAATCGAGATTCACACCAGCTGCTTATAGCACCAGCTCCTGAATGACTAAGACACTTGACCAAAATATCCGGAGATTGTTAGTCTTCATTAACACATAGCAGATTTTAGAAATGTTTTTATCAATTATATCATTTCATTTACAAATAACCATCTTCCTTCTACATTGTATCAATCTGATTCCTTCCTATCCTTTCTCTTCAAAACGTTGACTTGTCTCTGGGATTGGGATGCCCATCCATAAATTTGCCCCTGGGCTATCTCATCACTTGTGTAACTCACCCTTCTGTACCGCAACCCTCAATTACCTCATCTCCAGGATACATGACTCATCTAGTACTTTACCCAAGTGTCTTGCCCTTCAATCACCTCATCTGTCCAGTAACTCATCCCTCAGGCATCTTGTCCCTCTAGTCCCTCACCCCTTCAATTCTTGTCCCTGACCTCTTCTCCCTACCCCTCTACTCTCAACCCTCTGGTTCTTCACCACTCTCAGTCTCACACTTCCCTTCAGTTCCTCATCCCTCTCCTCTCTTGTCCCTCCAGTTTCTTGCTGTTCCAGTACTTGCCCAAGAGGTCACTCTTCATGAGTGAACCTACAAAGAAAATCTTCATAGGAATTCAACCTTAGAGGCATCACAACTGAACTTCATTCTGTAATAATATACACACAGGCATATACGCATTGTACAGACCCACACACCTAAATGTTTTAAAACAATTTCTACACAGCACTAATAAGAGTAAGGCAAGATCTCTAATAAACCATTTATAACTTGAGGGCCTGAGCTGTAAATAATCGGGTTCACTAGTGTCAAATTATTGTCAGACTGTAACATCAGATTACAAAATGGCAATAAAAAGAAGTTGACCTTTGACCCTGCAGTGACATAACCATTCTTATGTTACATATAATATGAAGTGATGATCTGGGGATATTGGAATGTGTTAATTCATTGCAGCATGGACTAGGCTCCAGTTTTCAACGCTGTTCTCAGTGATGTCCCGAGATGGCATATTGCCAATGTGCAATAGAAATTAGAAGCAAACAAGGAGCAACAGAAGTGCTTTCTGTGGTCACACTTGATCAGTTTTTATTATAGTTCCCTAGCATTCCATTCACAGTACAAACCCTCAGTGAACACAAAAAGTCAACAAAACAAATAGCCCATCTCTTGATCACTCAACTCTCCAATATTTACCAGGCAGGAAGTTGATAAAATACTGGATGAGGACAGCCACAGAAACGATCAAGAAGCTCAACACTGTCCAGAACAGAACAGATCACTTGATGGGCACCTCTACCCCTAACTTAATATCCACTCCCTCCATCACCAGCACACTGTAGCTGCCAGATATAGGATCTACAGAATGCATTGCAGCAACTCACCCAAGTCACTTCAACAACACCACCTCCTCTGCAACTTCAACCACTGAGAAGGGTAAGAGCAGCAATGTCATGTGGGTACCATTCCCCCCCCAGGGTATACACTATCCTGACTTGGAAATATATCACATTCCTTCATCGTCTTGGGTCAATATTGTAGAATTTCCAATCTAATAGTACCTTCATCACACAGACTGCAGCAGTTCAAAGAGCAAACCCAGAACTGCCCCCTCAAGGGAAACTAGAGATGGGCAATGAGGGGGACTTGCTCAGATTGCGCACATTCAGATAACAAGTAAAAGAGGGACCCATGCAACAGTGAACAAGCTTCCCTAATTCTGGTCGCAGTCTGGACATTTGAGCATTTTGCAAACTAAGCCCAGACCTCCCCCTACTGGCTGCACATCAGCAAGACATGGATCTCAGTGGGCAAAAGTGGATTTCAGTTTTAAATCAATTTAACTTTAGGAAATCTCTGGAAAGCCCACTCAAAATCAGACTGTCCGTCCCTGAACCAGGCCGTGATAACTTCAAACCCAAAGAAAAAAATTTATATAAATCAGGGAACATTTAAGACTGAATCTGACTAACATCTGGTCTCAGTAAAGCATTTTTGCTGACAGTTGATTTTATCTTCACCTTCTTGTTAAATGTATTTGTTCTACCTGTTTTTGTGGTCTCTTTCCTAGTTACAGGAATTATTTCAGCTGCTTGTTGTTTCTCTTTGTATCAACAATCATTGAATTTCAGAGTATTTCTTTGTGTGAAGCAGTCTAAAATGTTTTGATGTAATGATAGAATTAATAAATTTGGATGCTTTACTTTCTATTAACTAGTTCCTTAAACCACTACTTAAGTCAAGGTTTAGCTACAAATCAAAGGCTCCCTTCTGTGCTGTAAATTCTATATAACAAAAAATATTTCATCACAGTCCTTTCCATTTACCAATGATAAAGGTCAAGCCTGAGGTGGCAACAAATCATCAGCTCAGTCTCCGGTTCAAGATGGTGGACTTGGTAACTTTGGATGGATTATAATAAAAAGTGGGAGAGGGACTGAATAATGCAGAGAGTTATCACAGGCTTTTCAACTTTCTCACCTGGTCTCAAATTCATCCTAGACCAATCTGTTTTCTGACTTTAAATGTGTGCATGTGGAATGAGTTTGACATTCTGGCCCAGTTCTGAGTGGGCATAGGCGTATGGAACATAACTATCCTTGATAAAGTACACATCTCACTCAGACATACCTAAGAATGATCAGTATGCCAAATGGACAAAGCAAATGTCACACTGGCACAATAGAAGCTTCTGTTTGAAGAATGCTATGCAGCCTATAATTGAACATGAAACTTAGGTGACTTGTATCCTTGTAACACCAATGTACGACGATTATAGTAAAACCATGCTTCTTTAAATGTGGTGGGGAAAGGTCAACAAAATTTCTGGTTCATGAAATTTAAGTGAAGTTTTGAATACAGTATTTTCACCCTTAAAGGGTAACCATATTAGTTTAAGTGTGAGTTCTCCCTCCCTGCCACCCCCCCCCACCACCCCCCCCAATCATTGCTTGAAAACAAATATAGTCATAAATATATGTTTTATGTCATGCGGCACACTGATTTTTAAAAATGGGAAGACAAGTTGATAAAATGGGTTTTAAAAAAAAAGCCAATTGGATCCTTGATTTTATCATTAGGGAAATGGAGCAACAAACCAAAGAGACTATGCTAAGGCTGTACAAATCATTGATTAGGCCATGAGTAGAATTATTGCGTTTGGTTTTAGGTGCCTTACTTTTGGAGGAATGTCAAAATCATGGAATGTGCACAGAAAAGATTCATTAACATAATACCAGAGATGAAAGGTTTTGATTATTAGGAGACACCAGAGAAACTGGGCTCTTGACAAGAGGAGATTTGAGAGAAGTGCTTAAAATTACGAAAGGAATTTGATAAAGTAAATTGGGAATAACTATTTTCATTGGTCAGTTAGTCACTCACTGGGAGCTTCATTAAAAGAACAAATGGAGAGGTGTGGAGAGTTTTCTTTACATTGAGAGTTATTTCATGCTCGACCAGAAATTGTGAGAAGCAAATCTATCATAAATTTTAATAGGGAAGTAAATAAATCTTTGAAAAGTAAAATTCAAGAGTATGTGGGAAAATTTCACTGGAATGTGACCAAGCTGATAACTTCAGAGAGCTGGCACAAGTGCAATGGGCTGAATAGCCTCCTTCTGTACTGTAGGATTTTAGGATTCAGTTGGCCTTCTTGTGAGATTGAACTTGGCTCCATTTTGATTTTCCCCTCCCCACTGGTTGCAGACTGCTGCCTGGTACAGTTCAATCAAACATAGGTGCAGGAGTAGGCCATTCAGTCCCTCAAGCCTTTCCAATGGCTGCAAGGCACACAACCCATTCATAACAAAACCCCAGCTATCTCAAGGGCAGATGATTCATGAATTTGACCGCCAAAGGTTGCTGGAGGTTGCAGATATCCCCTCAGGCTAATGCACAACATTTCACGCTCCCATCAAGGAGCCATGTTCACTGAGTTCAGGAAAGGATAAGACCACAACATTCAAACCCAATTCTTTGACCTGTGCTTCCAGCAAGCATGGCTCCTCACTGGGAGAACAAGATCATGAAATCGCTCCCCAGAATTCCAGACAATGACACCATCTGAGGTGAGAGTTCCAGAAGCAGGGAGAAGTTATATGGCAAGCTCTGCCTATGATAATTTGGATTTGATTATTCAGTGGCCAACTTGGAAGGAGCAAATATGTTGATGTTGAAATTGTGCTGCAATAGAGTACATGCTTTAAGTTGATAATTAAGAGCAGCTGTCCCCAGTTGGGGAAGGATGCAAGATTCATTGCAAGAGTATAAAAACCAGTTCACACTGGGTGGGGAACTGGAAGAATTTGTGTCCCTACTTTGTAGTCTTGGAACTAAATCTGTCTTAAGGTAAAGACTGGCTTCAGATTCATTCCTTCCTCAATATATATGATCAGTGGAATTAACAAATAATGGTGTCCAGACAGGTTATGTGTTGGAGATAAACAATACCCTTGATTCCCCAGGCTGACCTTGCCAGTTCTTAAAAGGCTAGCTGGCAGCCGCTAGAACTGTGGCATCCTTTGTCGTTTAAAAATTGTCTTGCAAGAAGAAAAGGCTCATTTCATAGATGTAAGACTAAGGTGTATGATGTCCAGCAATGATAGGGCTATATGGGAGAGAGGGTCATCCAACAATGTTGGCCAGCCATTTTATTCATAGGCTCTTTGAAGTGTCTGTTTTAAATTGCAGCTGCAGGTGAATTACTGGGATTTTCCCCAATTAATGAGTCTAGCACATAAGGCATGAAGGCACCAACAGCACTTGGGACCTCACTAGGGTCTTCTGTGCACACTGGGCACTAAGGAGACCTCAGGCCTCAAAACCTCACAATACAATGCAACAAATACACTTTCAGGACAAAAGGTTTTTTTCTGCTGATTCATTTAGAAACGTTTGTTGCCTTTACCTCAACCATTTGGTTCCCAATCTGTTGGTTATCTGCACAAATGGTAATCCAAGCCACCAATCTTACATCAAAGACCTGAGCACAAAATCCAGGCTGACAGTTCCAGTGCTGTACTGAGGGAGTGCTGCACATCAGAGGGTCAGTACTGGTGGAGCATCGCACTGTCCAGAGAATCAGTACTGATGGAGTGCTGCACTGTTGGAGGGTCAGTACTGAGGGAGCACCACATTGCCAGAGGGTCAATACTGAGGAACACAGCACTCCCAGAGGGTCCATACTGAGGGAGCACAGACCTGTTTGGGGGGTGGGGGGTGTGATATTGAGGAAACGCTGCACTGTTCAAGGGGCAGTACTGAAGGAGTGCTGCCCTGTCAGAGGAGCAGTACTGAGGGAATGCTGCACTGTTGGCGATGCTGTCTTTCGGATGAGACATTAAGCCAAGGCCCTGTCTGCCCTCTCAGGTGGACATAAAAGACCCCATCTCACTATTTTGAACTGGAAGAGAGGAGTTCTCCCCAGAGTCCTGGTCAATATTTGCCCATCTCTAAAGCAGATTATCTGCTCATTATCATATTGCTGTTTGTGGGAGCTTGCTGTGTACAAATTGGCTGCAGTATTTCCTACATTAGAACAGCCAATAGTTTATTGGCTGTAAACAGTTTTGGAATGTCCTGAGATCATGAAAAGTGCTATAGAAATGCAAATTCTTTTTTCTTTCTTACAAGCTGAACATGTTGCATGATAGTCAGTCTGTGGTGTCATCTGGTGGAAGCAGGCAATTGAATGAAGCAGGTGTTGGGGATTTGGGAATTCCAACACCAAACCCAATCCAGCAACTGCCAAGATACTTTCATAGAGATGGAAAAGGGGGAATAACTAAAAGCTGGAATTCCTAAAAGGAGAGAGCCCCCACTCACCTGGGCTGGTGAAGATGGCTGTATCTCAACCTGTCGAGTGGGGCACACTGGATTCTGTTGCTCAAAACATTTCAATTCTTTTGAAAAATGAAAGATGTCCTTAAATGGTCAGGAAGAAGGGATAAATCTGTGTGACAGCACATGGAGCCAACAACTGCTGTTGGCAGAGCAAGGCACTGGACTAGGGCTGGTGTCCCGTTACAAAACCATTTCCATACTTAGTTCCTTTACAGTAACCCAGAATACTCGGACACGAGCAACAGCAGAATTGCTAGATCAAATTAACCCAAGGGCGCACAAGGGTAACTCAAACAAACCCCTCCCCTCCTCACAAAAAAATTACTTCTATATTTACTGCAGGATAGTAGAAAAAACTGCCCTTTTTAAGTTCCACTGGATATGTTCAAGAATTACAGTCAACTCAATCTATTCATTTTCTAATCTCACAAGCTCTCTCGTCACGCTTTTGCAGCCTGGCACCATTTGTTTAAGCAAAGGGGTTGGACACAAAAAAATCTTTTAATTCCCAAACCCTCGAGCTCAGGCTGCAATATCAAGCTAAGCTTTAAAGATTTCAGCACCCGTCCTAGATGTGTTATATCGGAACCAGTTGCTTGCTGGCTAATACTTCCAGCTGCTGCTCTTCACTCTGCTGGTTACCCTCTGGATCCAGACTCTTCATTGAAGTAAATTTTTAAGTTGCCAGTTTGCGGCTGCTATGACATTGAGCCACAATGCAAAAAAATGAAAGAAGCAAGCTGTCAATCTACCAACGAGTTAAAAAGAGGGACTTACCTGCCATCACAAAGACAAGCAGAGAGAGAAAGATACTGAATGAGACCAGTCCCTTCATTTTGACTGTCAGGAGCAACCTGTCAGCGAGCAGTAATATATAGGGGAGAAGGTCGGAGGTCAGAGGGTGACCTTAAAAGGAGGAATCAAAGGTCAAGCGTCCATGATGACAATTGCCAGTGTGAAATCTGTGAACAGCATTGACCAACATCAGTTGTTGTTTAAGTTCTTTGAACTGTGCACAAGCAGCACTGGAAGGTTTGATTGTGAAAGTTCAATATTAAAAGCACCCTATATATTCTTGAGCTTCAATTATTAGAACTCAGAAATGATTCTTCCATCAATCTGAGCATGCAACATGGTCTGTCTTTGATTTTAAGAGATGTTATTTTAAATACCTTTAAAACAACGAACAAGGGTACTTCCGAAGAATGAGCAACACATTTGTGCAGGATCACAGTTTCCATATAATTTTGCTTGTATGAAATATTTTAATACATTGTAAGATAAGCACAGTCCAAATCTGATTGCTCTCTGCTACACTGGGGTCAATGTCAGCTCCTCTCTTTCTCTCCTTTTGTCTTTCTTTCTCAGTCTTTCTCCAGCATCTAGTGTTTTTCTCACTCTATATCTTGCACTGCTTCTAATTTTTTTCTCTCACTCGAACTCCATATCTCTTTCTATCGCTATCGAAGATTCAATGTGGGTTATATATGGGATAAAGGTTACCCAGGAGTGAGTTGCAGGCTAGAATCTAATTGAGAGGTTTGGAGTGGTGGGAGGTGTTGGGGTTTATATGTAGACACCCAGAATTAAATTAAATAAACTATCAAAGCACTGTGATGGCTCAGTAGGAAAAATAGTGCCTTAGTGTAGAGGTGAGTAATAAAGAGGATTGTGTCTGGTTAGATTGCTGGTCTGTGCTGAGTTACCCAACCATAGCCATGGTAGCGATTGATAGAATTCATGACCCCTGCACCATGGACAGGACAGGAAAAGGAATCAGCCAGGATTGCCACTCAGTGACCATTGGGAAGTGTGTATTGTAGAGTGAGGATTGGATGGGATTTGTGTGTGATACCACCTCCTACAGTGGAAGAGCCCATTAGCAATTGCTGTTGAGGCTGAAAGATAAAGAAAGAATTAACATCCAGCATCCATCGCCAGCAGGAGTCAGGAAGGGGGGGAAAAGTTGGAAAGAAGACTTGTAATAAATTTTGCAACATCTCAGTGTATTGTCATACGCCCTCATGCCAGGACTGTCCCCAAAGGCTGGGGGTACAAAGTGCGAGAAAGTACAATTGGGAGGGGAGACAAGGAAAAAAACCTGCCTATCTGTTATGTTTTCAAATGGGTTTCAGTGAATTTTCCAGTTATTAGTATTTGGATACTGTGGAAGCTTGATGACCTTTGATCCAGTGTTGCTGAGCATAAGTGTCACAGTTATAAGCTTCCTGCTCTCCTTTGACACCTCGCCCCTACCCCAACTACTGGTTTTGACTCTATGTGCTCCAACTGGCCAGGGAATGGGGGTGCGGGGCCTGGGCTCCTGGTACACACATGGCCCAGACATTCCTGTACAGCCTCAGGGGATTAGTTTTCCTCTGCTGTTGCTGACATGCAGGGGAGGGACTGTCTTTCCAACGAACAGGGACACCTGCTGCTGCTGCTGGAAATGGCAGATGTATTCAGAGAGAGAGCAGTGCCAGAGGGGATTAGCACCACATAAATAGCAGCGGATGCCATTATTCATAATACCCATGACACAGGATTGCCATTTTTAAAATCTAGCCCTCTCTAGTGCCGTCTGACCAATCATATGCTGCCACAAGCCAAGGAAAGGAACCATGTGACCTGTTGCCTGCCCTCCCCCTCCTCCCCCCACCCACACCCAAAAAAAGGAGACTGTGCCCGATTCTGTTGACTGACAAAAGGGCTAGATGGTTAATTCTGTGCATTTACTCTGTTCTTCAGATTTTATTTTCTCTTCATTCCTTTGCTCTCAACCCAACAACACCTCAAATTTAAAATTTGCATTCTCCTGTTCAATTGGTCTCATCCACCCCTATCTCTAAGCTCCTCCAGCTGTACAACCCTCCAGGATTTCTGCTTTCTTCCAATTGTGAGCTCTTATGCAATCCCAATTTCCGTCAATGCATCATTCGTGCCCGTTTCTTCAGCTGACCTAGGCTCCATGTTCTGGGATTCCCTCCCTAAAGCTCTCTAAACCTCCCTCCTCTTTAACTCGCCTTTTAAAATCTACTTCTTGGTCACCTGTCTTAATATCTCCTTATGTGGCTCAGTGTCAAAATTTTATCTGCTGATGCTCAAAGTAAGCACCATGCAACATAGTACCACATTAAAAGCACTACATAAATGCAGTTTGTTGTTTATATGCTGGGTAAGAGGCAGTTTCCCTTGTATTTGGACAACCGATATCCCTGCCAGTTGAGTGTGGGCAGGCTTTTTAATCACAGGTGGCATCACACCCAAAACCTCAATCCTGTCCATAGAGTGCAACTTCTGGCAGGAGTTTGGCAATGATACAGGAGCAGGAACCCTGGCTCTAATGTAAGTAACAATGGGGAGAGATGCAAAACCGGTGGCCAATGAATTATTTTCCTATTTACACTATAGCAAAAAACCTAAAAACTACCCTATTTTCCTGAATTTGAGTGGTCTTCTGATCAATACTAATCTGACATGTATCTGCACATATATGCTTAACACTTACCCGTAGAAAAGCGCATGCAGACAAAAAAAAACAATTGTTTAAAAAAAACAAAGTACAAACTTTATTTCTTTCTTTGCAAGGCAGGTGCCTTTTTTCCCACTTTCTTAACAAAATATAATAGTTTTTCCATGAACACAAACCTCATCTCAACTTAAAACTTGAATACGGATACAGGGAGAAATGGAAGGAACTAACAAACTAACTACATGAAAAAACATTGCTTAAAAAAATCACCTACATCAGTACAAGGGGCGGGAGGGGGGGGGAGCAATTACAGAAGTGGGGGTCCGCAGTTCACACTGTGGGGGGGGAGGGGGGGAGGAAGTGCCCCACTGGACTGAACAAATTGGTAAGTGCTTGAAACTCCCGGCCCTCCCCAAACGTAAAAAAATAAAAGAATGCTAAAATGTCCTTCAGCAACACTTCAGCTACAAATTCCAAGGTAGTCATGAGCGCAAGAAAGGATTTTGCGATCCCTTCTGGTGTGGTCCAGATTTTTGATAGCCTCTCTCATTCCAGGCTGAGACTGTTTACAGTATTGGGAAGGTCAAAAAGAGACCTCAACTTTTTCTTTCCTTTTCCGAAAAAAAAAACATTGGGAACGATGTTTGGGTCAATCCCGGCCTGGCGCAGCTGTAGTGTCATGGGAGAACTCTCTCTGCAGGCTCCTTCTCCTCGCCCGGCACCATAGTTTCCGTCACTTCATTCGCCTCCCTGTCTGATTCAGTGCCGGACCAAACACGGGTAGGCTGGACAATGACCACTCGTCGCTGCTCCTCTTCCTGCTTCTCTTGTGTTCCTTCAATGTGATGGATTGCCTGTGATTTAAAAAAACTCAGTGGTAGTCAACCTGTGGCAGGTGTGGGGGTGGAGGGAGGGGCACAAGGATGATTACTTCATATAGAAAGAAAGCCTAGTAAAGCTCCCCACGTGGGCCTAGGTGGTAAATTGCTATCAAGAGCCTCTTTGACCCAAGGTTCAAATTGCAGCTGTACCATGTTAACCAGTCTCTTACTTGCCACTGTTGGCATCAGTGCCCCTGGGCTTGGAGAGATCAACAATCAGGCAGGAACCCCACTTGTAATGAAAACAGAAAATGCTGGAAATACTCTGCAGGTCTGGCAGCATAAGTAGAGAGAGAAACAGAGTTAACATTTCAAGTTGTAGACCTTTCATCAAAACTGGGAAAATATAAGAACATAAGATAGGAACAGGAGTAGACTATTCGGCCCCTCGAGCCTGCTCCGCCATTCAATAAAATCATGGCTGATCTTCTTGTGTTTCAATTTCCACATTCCCATCTAACCCTGATAACCTTTGATTCCCTTGCCTAACAAGAATCTATCTACCTCTGCCTTAAAAATATTCAATGACCCCGCCTCCACCTCCTTGAGGCAGAGTTCCAAAGTCGCACACTCCTCAGAAAAAATTTCTCCTCATCTGTCCTAAGACCCCTAATTTTAAAACCGTGCCCCCTAGTTCTGGACTCACCCACAAAAGGAAACATCCTTTTGATGTCCACCTTGTCAAGGCCATTCAGGATCTTGTATACTTCAATCAAATCACCCCTCACTCTTCTAAACTCCAGTGGAAACAAGCCCAGTCTGTCCAACCTTTCCTCATAAGACAACCCACTCATTCCAGGTATCAATCTAGTAAACCTCCATTGAACCGCCTCCAATGCATTTACATCCTTCCTTAAATGAGACCAAAACTGCACACGGTATTCGAGGTGCGGTCTCACCAATGCCCTACTGAAGCATAACATCCTTACTTTTATGTTCAATTCCTCTTATAATAAAGGATAGCATTCCAGTAGCCTTCTTAATTACTTGCTGTACCTGCATACTAACTTTTTGAGACTTGTACTAGAACACCTAGATCCCTCTGCACCTCAGGATTATGCAGCCATTCTCCATTTAAGTAATATGCTTTTTTGTTCTTCCTGCCAAAGTGAACAACTTCACATTTTCCCACAATAAACTCCATTTGCCAGATCTTTGCCTGCTCACTCAACCTTTCTATATCCATCTGCAACCTCATGTCCTCTTCACAACATACTTTCCTACCTTTCTTTGTGTCATCTGCAAATTTAGCTACCACGTCTTCACCCCCCTCATCTAAGTCATTGATGTAAATCGTAAAAAGTTGAGGCCCCGGTACAGACCTCTGTGGGGCCCCACACATCACATCCTGCCAATCAGAAAAAGACCAATTTATGCACACTGTCGGGTGTACAGTAAACTTTGTGATATTCAGCACACTACCAACTGGAATTTTCTACTAACCAGAATTTCTGATATTCCCCTAATACGAATCATCAATTTACCAATCAGAAGCAATTACAGAGTTATCTATAACCCATAGCTGTATTTTTGTATTATTTTATGTTTTAATTTATGTTTTGATGTACTGTTGAAGATTAGAAGTTAAAAGTATACTGTTCTCTACTTCCCGAGTACTTGAATATTAGTTCATGCTGCAAGTATTGTGCTGTATTCCATTGGGAAATGGAACTCTCCATTAACCGGCATTTTTGATTAACCAGCACCACCCATTCCTCGCGCATGCCGGATAATAAAGATTTTACTGTAATAGGTTTTAAGATAGAGAAAGGTGGGAGGGTGGGAAAAGAACAAAGAGAAAGGTCTGTGATGGGTGGAAGGCGGGAGAGATTAAATGACAAAATGATTCGCGGTGCAGGACAAAAGGGAGTAATAATGGGGTAAGTGAAGAAACAAAAGATGTGTCTGGAAGGGGTGTGAATGATCAACAACTGCCATTTGAAAAAAATTTTAAAAAACCAAAACCACGCAAGAAAAAGGAAACAAAATGGCGACAGAGATTACGATTTGAAATTGTTGAACTCAATGTCGAGTCCAGAAGGCTATAAAGTACCTAAACAAAAGATGAGGTGCTGTTCCTCGAGCTTGCATTGAGTTTCATTGGAACACTGCAGGAGGCCGAGGACAGAGAGGTCAGCGTGGGAACAAGGTGGGGATAAATGGCAAGCCACTGGCAGCTTGGGGTTATCCTTGTGGACTGAATGGAGGTGTTCTACAAAGTGGTCACCCAATCTGCATTTATAGGGCTGACTGCATTGTGAATATATATATATATATATATATATATATATATATATAAATGATTGTTTCACCTGAACGGACTGTTTGGGGCCTTGGACGTTGAGAAGAGAGGAGGTAAATGGACAGGTGTTACATCAACTCCGCTCACATAAGGTGCTGTGGGAAGGGAAGGAAGGGGAGGCGAAGGTGTGTTTGGTGACAATGCTGATGCTGGAGGTGGCAGAAATGACAGAGAATGATCTGTTGAATATGGATGCGGGATGGGTGCGAGATGAGGACAAGAGGAACCCCTATTGTGATTATGGGAAGAAAGGGAAGGAGAGAAGTCTGGGAAATGGAGCAGACACAGTCAAGGACCCTGTCAACTATGCTGGCGGGGTGGGGAAATCCTTAATTAAGGAGAAAGGACATCAGAAGTGCTAGAATGGGAGATTATATCATCAGAATAGATGTAACAGAGATGGAGAAACTGGCAGAATGGAAGAGTCCTTACAAGAAACAGGTTGTGAGGAAATGTAGTCAAGGTAGCTGTGGGAGTCAGTGGCCTTATAGTGAATATTGGTTGATAGCCAATCCCCAGAAACAGAGACAGAGAAGTTGGGGAAGGGTCATGTCAGACATGGACCATGTGAAGGCAAGAGAAGGGTGGAAGTTGGAGGCAAAGTTGGTAAACTTTCCACTTGTAACGGTTATTCAGAGACACCCCCATACCCGATCCAAAGAGTTGGCTACTTTCAGCCAATGGAGACATAACAGTCTCAAATTCCTGGCCTGCAGGAGAGAAAGCCAGCCAGGGCTCCCTCTCTACACAAAGTTAGGAGGTACAGGAAGTTGTGTAGCTGGGAGCAGGATGTTACAAAGGGGAACAGATAGAATAAATAAGTGGCTAAACAATGGCATATGCAGTTCAATGTAGGGAAGTGTGAGGTCACTCACTTTGGATCTGTGAAAGATAAGTCAGAATATTTCTTATGGTGAGAGACAAGAAACTGTGGAGGAGGAAAGTCTGTCCAAGCACATAAATCACCAAAAGCTAGTCCACAGATACACAAATTAATCAAAACGGCTAATGCAATTTTTGGCCTTTATCTCAAGGAGATTGGAATACAAAGGGGAGGAAGTGATGCTTCAGTTGTAAATGCTTGTTTAGACCCCATCTAGAGTGACTGCATTCAGTCAGGGCACCACACCTGAGGAGGAATGTCTTTTTGTTTGTCCTTCGAAGTGGAGATGACCATGTTCATCATCTGGGGTTTTTGGTAGGATTCCTGTGGGTACATAGATGGCTGCTAAGGCTGACCTGTGCCTGCAATGTTCTGCTGATAATAGGACCGATACCATAGATGACTGAATTATGGACGAGTGTCGGTCTCGGCATTTCCTCTCCTTGCGTTTCCTCTCTGCCTCTGAATGGTTTTGAAGAAGGCCACAACATTTTGCACTAGTGATCCTGGGCAAGCTTCTCCAAGGACTTGAAGTTGATATCAAAACTCTTAAATGAAGCCTTCAGAGTGTCCTTGTAGTGCTTCCTTTGACTGCAATGAGAGCACATTCTAGACTCAAGCTGTCTATTGAAGGTTCGCTTTGGTAAGCAAGTGTCAGGTATTCTGGCTACATGACTAGCCCAACTCAGTTGTGACAGTCTCATTATGGTGTGGACGCTTGGGATGCCAGCTTGGGTAAGCACCTCAGTGTTTGATAATTTGTCCTGCCATCTGCTCTTCAGAAGCATCCGAAGGCAGCTCAAGTGAAAGTGATTGAGCTTCTTGGCCTGACACTGGTACACAATCCAAATCTCTCATGCGTAGAGCAGTGGGCAGGACTATTGCTCTATAAACTTTCAGTTTGGTAGGCAGACTACGCCTCTCTGTTCCCAGAGTGATGTTTGAAGTCTGCCAAAGGATACACTTGCTTTGGCAATTCTTACATGTGTCTCGTCGTCAATATAGACAGATTGAGAGAGTGTGCTGCCGAGATAAGTTAACATCCACTGCTGACAAGTTCTGGTCATGGACTGAAACTTTGGGATCGAGATAGGGATTTCTTGGAACAGGCAGGTACATTATTTCAGTTTTCTTTGTGCTGATCATAAAAGCCACATGCATTGGAGAACAAGTCCAGCTCTGGACCAGCAGCTAGTACACAGTCATGGGCAAACAGGAAATCGTGAAGTATGTCCTTGGGGACTTTGGTCTTTGCCTGGGGTCATCTCAGATTGAGCAGCTTCCCATCCATGCAATTTCAAATTACGATGCCAGGAACACCATCATGGAAGGGATTGGAGAGCATGGTGGAGAAAAACATGCTGAAGAGGGTTGGCGCTAGCACACAGCCCAGTTTAACTCTATTAGTGACTGGGAATGGGTCAGAAGACACACCATCATCCAAGACACATATGAGCATGTCGTCATGGAACCGTTGAATCATTGTGATGAATTTCCCAAGGCAGCAGAATTTCTCTATTACCTTTCAAAGGCCCTCATGGCTGACTGTGTCAAAGGCCTTGGTCAAAGATGCTGTAGAGGTCCATGTTCTGTTCTTGGCTTTTTCTCCTGGAGTTGTCTGGTTGCAAACACTATATCATTGGTTCCTTGACTTTTTCCTGAAAACATACTGACTGTCTGGCAGCAGATATCCTGGTTGAGAGGTTGCACAAAGTCGTTCAGAAGGATTCTGGCAGATTTTGCTAGCAATGGAGAGGAGTGAGATTCCTCTAAGATTGTCAAGTTCCTTTCTGCTTGTATAGGTGGACAATGGAGGCATCTTTGTATTCTTGCAGGATGGTTCCTTGTTCCTACAAAGACTGAAAGAGTTCAGTAAACTTCTTGACCAGGCATTGACCTCCTGCCTTGGTAGACCTCAACTGGGATAGCATTAGTTCCTGGAGCTTTGCCACTAGACAGGAGTTTGATTGCATTTGTTGTTTCTAACACTGTGGGAGGGTCATCAGGAGAGCAGTTGATGGCAACCTGCGGCAGCCTGTTGATTGCTTCTTCGTTGGTGGGTGAGGGCCAAATAAGGATGTGGTTAAAGTGATCTGCCCAGCTTTACCAGAATTTGGGCTTTATCTGTGAGCCATGTTGTCCCATTGGCTCCGAGGATTGTTGATATACCAGTAGACAGGGGCCTGTCGACAGATTTCAGAGCATCGCAGAATCTCTTCCAGTCCTTGTTGCCTGCAAATGACTGAAGTTCATCTGCTTTCTGATTCAGCCAAGTGTTTTGCATCTCTCTGAGCTTGCTTTGGACAATCCTGTGGATGTTTCAGTAGGCATCGTGCTTGGATAGTGATGACTTGTCATTGAGGTAAACCCTGTAGAAGCAATACTATAACCATGAAGGTCACTCAGTCATCCTTAATGCAGCGAGTGCTCACAGGCGACTAGCGAGTTTCTCTGGGAGCGATTCCTTCATGGCTGCCTGTTTGAGCCTTGAGACACCTCTAGACCTTCATGTCTTGAGGGGGGCAGGGGGTGGTGGAGTAGCTGTCTAGAGGGATAGATCTTGATGTTTAAGGAGAGAAATATTGGTCTTTAAGGAGGTGCATTGCAGATCCACCAGGATGACATTGAAACTTAGAGGGTTAAATTACAGGACAAGTTGCATAAACCTGACCTGTAATCCCTTGAGTTTAAAAGGTTGAGAGGTGATCTGATTAAAGTGTTTAAAATGATAAAGGGATTTGTTAAGCTAATTAAGGCAAAAATGTTTCCTCTGGTGGGGGGAGCCAGAACAAGGGGCATAATCCTAAAATTCGAGCTAAGTTGTTCAGGAGTGAAATCGGGAAGGACATTTTCACAGAAAGTACTGGAAATCTAGAACTCACTCACTCTTCTCCAAAAGGTTGTGCATGTTCAGGGTCAATTGGAGATTTCAAGACCAAGATTGATAAATTTTCGGTGGATAAAGGGATATGGATCAGAGGTGGTTGAATGGTGTTAAGCTACAGATCATCCATGATCTAACTGAATGGCAGAACAGGCCTGACAGGGTGAATGGTCCCTTCCCATTCCTAAGTTCCTAAGATACTAGTGAGCTGCTGGAAACCCAGGGAAGTGGTGGCCATCAGGGCAGTAGCCTTACCTGCACAATGGTGTCTAGGTTCTGTCTTGATGTAGTGGAGGGGCTGTTGATGACAGAGGATGGTCCCATTGTCACCACAGTGACTTGGTGTGAAGCTGGTGGGGGTGGGGTCTGCACTATGACAGTGGGATGGTGGGTTGACACTGGGAAGACGTGCGCCGGCAGGAGCTAAAAGATAACCAGAGAGGGGCAAAAAGAAGAACAGTCATTACAACAAGTTAACCTAGTGTTCCTCACTAACCTCTTGCAAGAGCTCACAGTTGACAGTGGCTGAAGATTCACACTTAGGCAGTGTTAATAGAGTCAGAACACAATGGACTCTATAAGAGAGGCATCACCCTTATGTGATAATTCATTGATGTTACTGAGCATGCAGTTTGAGCACTGGGATGCAAGTGCTGACCTGTGTCATAAGATGGGACTCAGGCTCCCGCTGCTCCTCCTGTTGAAGGATCTTGGACTGCTCCTGGTGCCGTTGCTGCAGCTGTACTTGTTGCGCAATGGCCTTTAGTTTTTCAGGATACATGTGAGCGTCCAGTGAGCGAACCTGCCAACAGATGCACCTCATCAGTCTCTGAGGGACAGTGGAGACCTTTCCAGAGAAATTAAAATAGGCTCTGGAAGAAGCTTGGCTTCCTTTCCATTGGGTTCCTGCTTCATGTGATGCTGGAAGTCTGGCAGAAAGTTCCTGCTGCACCACTAACCGCAACCCCCCCGCCCTCATCCCCACCAACCCCTTACACTACTCCAAACACAGCTCCATAGGTGCCAGCTACCCTACCATACTTTGCTCAAGTGACAACTGTGTGCCCAGTCAGTGTCTGCGCCATTTAGGAGTACAGTAGTGTGATTATGTTGCTGGACTCGTAATCCAGAGGGCCAGACTAACGACCTGGCGACACGAATTAAAATCCCACCAAGGCAACTGGGGAAGTTATATTCAGTTAATTAAATAAATCTGGAATACAAAGCTAGTATTAGTAGCGGTGACCATGAAACTACTAATTGTCGTAAAAACCCACCTGGTTTACTAATGTCCTTTTGGGGGAGGAAATCTGTCATCCTTACCTGTCCTACAAGTGACTCCAGACCCACAGCAATGAGGTTGATTCTTAACTGTCCTCTGAAATGGCCCAGTAAATCACTCAGTTGTATTCAAGAAGGCAGTTTGCCATCACCTTCTTGAGAGTAACAAACCCTGGTCCTGCCACCAGTGCCCACCCTTGTGAATGAAGAGAGTAAAAGGGCTACGGGAGGAACCACAACCAAACTCCCCACCCAACATCCACATGCAGACAGATTCCAGCATAGCACCCCAGATAGCGATCAAGCATGGGGATCATCTTTCCCTCTCTCCCTAATCCAGGGTGCTAAAGCTAAATGTGGTCAGATGACTCAGCCCCCAAGATCAAATCCAGGACCTTCTGGTGTGCGTGCCTTAGTACTGCACCTGGTGCTACTTTCATCTGTGAACAAGCACCAAGGCAAAAGCCACTAACCTGTTCCTCCAGCATCATCCTGACCGAACGCTCCTTGTCCAACTGCTGCCGCAGTTCAATCATTTCCCGTTTCAGGTCCTCCAGCTTCTCATCCTCCCAGACATCTGGGGAGCCAATCCCTTCATCCTTATCCTCTGCACGTCTCCGCTTGGGGGAGGAACCACTGTACTCCTGAAAGGCAAAGCTCTGTTAAACTCGATGACAGCTAATCCAGGTGTAATTACAATGAGAGTGCTACACTATTGAAGGTGCTGTCTTGCACGTGAGATGTTAGGGGAGCTCTCCCCTGTGGCTTAGCCAATATTGATCCCTCAATCAACATCACTAAAACAGGTTATCTGGTCATGTATCTCACTGTTTGTGAGAGCTTGCTGTGTTTAAATTGGCTACTGTGTCTCTTCATACTCAGTCCTTATACACAATCATTGTTTAAAACCCACATGGAAGGTAACTTGCTCATCACATGCACCTGCCAACATCCCATTCAAGACCAAGATCAAGAGATGTTTATTGCACAAGACTATCAAGGGGACATGGAGCCAAGACTGAAAAATTGAGTTGAGGAACAGATCAACCACGATCTAATTGAATGGTGGAACGGGCTCAAGGGTTGAATGGCCTCCTCTTGTTCAAGGATTGTTCAGCATTCACACAAGGACACACAATGAGTGTTCATTAAAGTTATGGTCAACTATTATCATTCTATCTGCCAATGTCACAGGACTATTGATGCAGCAGCCGTTCATGCAGTCCTGTATTGATGGGGCACACTTGCGTCTTGCAAATGGCAATGGGTTGTCCTACCCACTGCTTTCCAGGCTGTTGCTCCTCTGCCCACCACTTCTGGTCCAAAGGGGGCATGTGTCCTCCACGAAGAGGCTTTTTTGCAAAGTGCAGCTCACCACCACAAGCACCATGATCTACAAGACCCTAACCAAACTGTACTGCTTCCACATCGACCTAGACACTCTGAACATTGAATCTGTCGAGGCTGTGCCCAGCTGAATCCCAGGAAAACAGGCAGCTGCTATCAGCCATCACCCGCGCCATCCCTTGCCCCACCAATTCCAGGCGCCCACCTGAATAAAACGCTTCAGCTGTGAGTTCTGTTGAAGTAGTCGGGTTTTCTCTTGCTCGAGTGAAAAGATATATTCTGCCGTTTGCTGCAAAATGGCTGCCTGTGGGGAAGAGAAATAACAGGAGCATGAATTGGGCCTCCCCAACAGCTCGGTACTTCATCACCGAAGCCAAATTATCTCGTTCCATTGGATAAAAATGCTTCATGAGGAAAGCTGATGGTTGGGACTTTCTCCAATGATGCATTTGTTAAACAATTGACAGCAGGACCCCATCATTGGCAGCACTGAAAGGCTTTCTCCATCATCCACTTGGACTGATTTGATCTGTAACTGCTAAAACCCACTGATTGTCCAGTTAAACATGATCAACACATTGATGTCATGGAAAAGGAGAATATATTTAAAACAAACCCCGTGCCCCCACTCCTCCAATTCCAAGTGTTGTAACCCCCTCTCTGATTCTAAGTGGTTTGTCTAAGCACCTCTGTCCCCTCCCAACTGACCCCTGCTGGAAACTGCGCATATATGGATGGCAGGTGAGGACCAGTTCGTGCCTGACCTTGCTGAGTTTCTCGCCATCTGTGTGTGGTATCAGTGTTTTCAGGGACTGGAACCCAGCATTGATGCTTTGCATTCGGCGCCGCTCATTGCTGTTGGCAATCTCTCTCCGTATCCTCCTTTCCTGGTCTCTCTGAGACTCCTGGGTTAGTGGGATATTAGCCAAGCTGGGGAAAAAAATCAAGAAATTCATAACTTTAAACCCCCCCACTCACTTTCTGACAATTTCTCCTGCAGCACCTCAACTGAGTGACCGTTATTCACATGTAAAGACATTTTAGTGGGCTATTTGACTATATAGAGCATTGCAGTCTTGTCCAATCCCGCTCTGACCTGGTATCCATGTACACAACAGCTACTGGCAGGAGTCACTAGTCTGTCACAGACCTTCCACTCCACAACACAGAGACACTAAGTCCAATTGGAGTGACACAAGCTGCTGCACCAGGGAGCCTGCTGGTCTGAACCCCTGCAAGCAACTAACACAGGTTCCCACTTCTGTTCACTCTCCAGCAGTCCCCTGCTAGAAAGTCAACATTGATTAAGGACAAAAATTGGTGATGCTCCCCATGGATAAATCACTTGCCCACGCCGAATGACTAGTCAAAAGTTGATCCATCAGCTCTCATTCTACCACACAAATGCCTGCAAAAGCAATAATGATCCAGTAATCAAAATGGAATCATACTGCTGAGTAAGATCCAGAGGTCTGGAATAGTTAGAGGCAGAACTTAGCCCTCATTTTTGTATCTCCATTATTTTCTATGTCTACATTGATAATAAAAGCTGCCTTTATGAACTGGTCAGGTTGTAATTACTACTTCCTGCCAATAGTGTTGTGGCACAAGAGAGTGCAGTTAGTGAGATACATTTTTCCACTAGAAATGTAAAAGAGGAATTTACAAAGGAAACTGTCAACCGGAAGTGCACACAGATGCAAAATCTCAATTATATTAAACTGATCTTTTTTTTGAATGCAAAAAGAATGTTTAAAAAAAGCCACATTGTTTATGCTGCCTGCTTCAGAATTTCAGCCATAAATTAACAAGTACTTTTCAACTGCAGAATTTCCTGACTTAATAATGATTAAACACTCTCTCACTCCAATCCATTTCCTTAACCTTTTCAGTGTGTGGCTAGGAAGTATGAGTGACAGGAAACAAAGAGTAGTAGTGAATGGTTGTTTTACAGACTGGAGGAAGATATATAGTGGGATTCCCCAGGGGTCGACATTAGGACCACTGCTTTTCTTGATCTATTTTAATGACCTGGACATGGGTATGCAGGGCACAATTTCAAAATGATGACACAAAACTTGGAAGTATTGTGAACTGGAGGAGAATAGTCATAGACTTCAAGAAAACATAGACAGGCTGGTGGAACGGGCGAGCATGTGACAGATTAAATTTAATGTAGAGAAGTGTGAAGTGATTTTGGATGGGAGATTGAGGAGAGAGATTAAAAAATAAAGGGTACAATTCTCCTCCTTGCCCTGCCCCTGAGAGTGGAAGGCAAACCACCATTAACTAAAACTGTCAAGAAAATGGCTCAGGATGAAGCAACAGCAAACAATGAACCAAGGGACCTGCCTTTGGGTGAGCACACATCACTCACTCATTAACGTTACCACTATGATATCAACCCCTTCAGTTGCAAGAATAGATTGGAGAAGCAGGGGCTGTTCTTTTTAGAGGAGAGGGTTTAGATGAGATTTAATAGGGGTGTTTAAAATCATAGGGTTCCGGACAGGTGGATAGGGAGAAACTGGTGAAGTGAGAGTGATTGCCCTTGACATCAAGACAGCATTTGACTGAGTGTGGCATCAAGGGGCTTGGAAAACTGAAGCCTCAGTGTTGGAGTCATACCTAGCACAAAGGAAGATAGTTGTGGTTATTGGAAGTCAATTATCTCAGTCCTAGGACATCGCTACAGGAGTTCCTCAGAATAGTGTCCTAGGCCCAACCATCTTCAGTTGCTTCATCAATGACCTTCCCTTCATAAGGTCAGAAATAGGGATGTTCACTGATTGCTCAATGTTCATTCGTGACTCCTCAGATACTGAAGCAGTTGTGTCCAAATGCAGCAAGACCTGGACAATATCCAGGCATGGGCTTATAAGTGGCAAGCAACATACATGCCACACAAGTGCTGGGCAAAAACCATCTCCAACAAGAAAGAATCTAACCATCTCCCCATGACATTCAATGGCATTACCATCACTGGATCGCCCACTATCAACATTGTGGGGGTCACCATTGACCAGAAACTGAACTGGACCAGCCATATAAATACAGTGGCTACAAAAGCAGGTCAGAGGTTGGGAATTCTGCGGCAAGTAACTCACATCCTGGCTCCACAATGCCTGTCTACCATCTACAAGGCACAAGTCAGGAGTGTGATGGAATACTCCCCACATGACTGGATGAGTGCAGCTCCAACAATATTCAAGAAGCTCGACACCATCAAGGACAAAGCAGCATGCTTAATTGGCACCCCATCCACCACCTTCAACATTTACTCCCTCCACCACCAATGCACAGTGGCAGCAGTGTGTACCATCTACAAGATGCAATGCCGCAACTCACCAAGGCTCCTTCAACAGCATCTTCCAAACCCATGAACTTCAGCATCTCAAAGGTCAAGAGCAGCAGGTGCATGGGAATACCAATACCTGCAAGTTCCCCCCCAATCCACACACCATCCTAACTTGGAACTGAATTGCTATTCCTTCACTGTCATGGGGTCAAAATCCTGGAACTCCCTTCCTAACAGCACTGTGGGTGTACCTACAGCACATGGATGGCAGCGGTTCAAGAAGGTGTCTAACCACCACCTCCTCAAGGGCAATTAGGCAACAAATGCTGGCCTAGCCAGTGACACCCACATCCCGTGAAAAGAATGTAAACTGTTCCCATTGGCGGAAGGATAGAGAACCAGAAGACGCTGATTTAAGGTGATTGGCAAAAACAGCATCAACAAAAAACATCTTTACACAGCAAATGGTCAGGATCTGGAATGCACTGCCTGAGAGACTCATAGATGTCTACAGCACAGAAGGAGGCCATTCGGCCCATCAGGTCCATGCCAGTCAACAAAGATGTGACTATACTAGTCCCATTTTCCAGCGCTTGGCCCATAGCCCTGGAGGCTATGGCAATGCAAGTGAATATCTAAATATTTCTTAAATGTTACAGGAGTTTCTGACTCAACCACCCTTTCAGGCAGAGTTCCAGGCTCCCAACACCCTCTGGATGAAAAAAATTCTCAACTCCCCTCTTAGCCTTCTACCTCTTACCTTAAATCTATGCCCCCTGGTTATTGACCCCTCTACTAATGGAAAAAGTATCCTATCCATGCCCCTCATAATCTTATACATCTCTATCAGGTCCCCTCTCAACCTCCGTTGTTCCAAGGAAAACAACCTCAGCCTATCCAATCTTTCCTCATAGCTCAGACCCTCCAGCCCAGGCAGCATCCTGGTAAATCTCCTCCGCACTCTCTCCTGTGAAATCACATTCTTCTTATAATGTGGTGACCAGAACTACACGCAGTACTCCATTTATGGCCTAACCAGCATTTTATACAGTTCCAGCATAACCTCCCTGCTCTTGTATTCTATGCCTTGGCTAATAAAGGCAAGTATCCCATATGCCTTCTTAACCACCTTATCTACCTGCCCTGCTACTCTCAAGAATCTATGGATACGCACACCAAGGTCCCTCTGATCTTCAGTACTTTCCAGGGTCCTACCATTCATAGTGCAATCTCTTGCCTTGTTAGCCCTCCCCAAGTGCATTACCTCACACTCTTCCGAGTTGAGTCTGGTGGAGGCACATTCAATGGTGGCTTTCAAAAGAGAATTGGATAATTATCTGAAGAAATAAAATGTGCAGGGCTATGGAGAAAAGGCTGGGCAGTGGTCCTGATCAAGTAGCTCTCATTGAGACACAATAGACCAAATGGCCTCCTTCTGCGCTGTAACTATCCTATGACTTTTAGGTAAATTTGTGTCCAAGCAGTGGGACTCATTCAAGAAGGAAATAGGGGAGAGTACAGGACCAACATATTCCAGTAAAGATAAAGGGTGGGACCAACTAATCCAGGGAACCCTGGATGTCGAGGGATATACAGGATTGGATAAAGAGAAAAAGGGAGGCTTACGGCAGATACCGAGGGCTCAAAACAGCAGATACCTAGAGGAGTATAGAATGTGTAGGGGGGAACTTAAAAAGGAAATTAGGAGAGCAAAAAGGGGGCATGAAAATGCATTGGCATGTAAAATAAAGGAAAATCCAAAGTTATTTTACAAGTACATTAAGAGTAAGAGGATAACTAGGGAAAAAGTAGGGCCCTTTAAGTACCATAGTGGTAATTTGTGTGTGGAGCCGGAAGACGTAGGTAGGGTTCTAAATGAATACTTTGTGGCAGTGTTCATAAGTGAGAGGGACGACATGGGTATGGAAATCAGGCAGAAGGACTCTGATATAATTAAAGAAATTAGCACAGAAAGGGAGGAGGTTCTAAGTGGTCTGGCAGGCTTAAAAGTAGATAAATCTCAAGGCCCGGATGAAATGTATCCCAGGCTGTTGAGTGAGGCAAGGAGGAGATAGCAGGGGCGTTGGCAATAATTTTCAATACCTCTCTGGCCACAGGAGAGGTGCCAGAGGACTGGAGGGTAGCCAATGTGGTACCGTTATTCAAGAAGGGAGGAAGGAACTACAGGCCAGTCAGTCTAACCTCAGTGGTGGGGGAACTATTGGAAGCAATTCTGAGGGACAGAATTAATCTACACTTGGAGAGGCAGGAATTTATCAAGGACAGTCAGCATGGTTTTGTTAAGGGGAGGTCATGTCTGACCAATTTGATTGAATTTTTCAAAGAGGTGATCAGGTGTGCAGATGAGGGCAATGCATTTGATGTAGTCTACTTGGACTTCAGCAAGGCTTTTCTTAAGGTCCCGCATGGGAGACTGATAATGAAGGTAAGAGCCCATGGGATCCAAGGCAATTTGGCAAATTGGATCCAGAATTGGCTGAGTGGCTGGGAGCAGAGGGTGATGGTCGAGGGGTGTTTTTGTGACTGGATGCCTGTGTCCAGTGGGGTTCCACAGGGATCGGTGTTGGTGTTGGGTCCCTTGCTGTTTGTGGCATATATAAATGATTTAGACTTGAATGTAGGAGGGTTGATCAGTAAGTTCGCAGATGACACGAAGGTTGGTGCAGTGGTAAATAGTGAGGAGGATAGCCTTAGATTACAGGAGGAAATAGACGGGCTGGTCAGATGGGCTGATCAGTGGCAAATAGAATTTAATCCAGATAAGCATGAGGTGATGCACTTGGGAAGGACAAACAAGGCACCAGGATACACGATGAATGGTAGGACCCTGGGAAGTACCGAGGATCAGAGGAACCTTGGTGTGCATGTCCACCGGTCCCTTTAAAGTAGCGGACAGGTAGATAAGTTGGTTAAGAAGGCATATAGGATACTTGCCTTTATTAGCCGAGGCATAGAATATAAAAGCAGGGAAGTTATGCTGTATAAAATGCTGGTTAGGCCACAGCTAGAGTATTGCTTGCAGTTCTGGAATCCACATGATAGGAAGGATGTGATTGCATCAGAGAGAGTGCAGAGGATGTTGCCTGGACTGGAGAGCTGGAGAGTTTTAGTTATGAGGAGAGATTGGATAGACTGGGGTTATTTTCCCTGGAGCAGAGGAGATTTTTTGGGGGGGGTGGGGGGGGGGGGGCATGATTGAGGTGTATAAAATTATGAGGGGCACAGATAAGGTAGACAGGAACTTTTCCCGTTGGTGGAGGGATCAATAACCAGGGGACATAGATTTAAGGTGAGGGGCAGGCGGTTTAGTGGGAATGTGAGGAAGAATTTTTTCACCCAGAGATTGGTGGGAATCTGGAACTCACTGCCTGAAAGGGTGGTAGAGGCAGAAACCCTCATAACATTTAAGAAGTATTTGGATGTGCACTTGCGTTGCCATGGCATACAAGGCCTAGTCCTGGAAAATGGGATTAAAATACTTGTTTGACCGACACAGACTCGATGGGCCGAAGGGCCTTTTTTTGTGCTGTAGACCTCTATGACTCTATTCAGCAAACAGCATGTGGGTGCCACCAAGTACTGTAAGAACATATCATCAAGGAACGCAAGGGTGCTGCTATTAATATACAGAATGAAAATATATACTATAGAAAAAAATTCTACATAAATAATTTTTATGGGGCTCATACTCAAAGGGTCCAGTGGAAAAAAAATCTCACCAGTAGTTCCCTCCCACCGACACTGCCAGGCAGGTACCACCCCAGTATATTCAATAATAACAACAGAAAGGGCTGGAAATACATACATAGAATTTACATCACTGGAACAGACTGTTCGGCCCAGCAGGTCCGTGCTCCACACACAGCTGATCTGGCAGCATCTGTGGAGACAGAAACAAGAGTTAACGTTTCAGGTCGGTGACTGGGTCCTGATGAACCTGAAACTAACTCTTGTTTCTCTCACCTGGGAGACCTGCCAGGTCAGCTGAGGATTTGCAGCATTGTCTGTTTTGATTTAAGATTTTCAGCATCCGCAGCATTTTGCTTTTGTCCCGATATTGTCAAACCTATTTTAAGAAAGGGCCCAATTTTCGTATAATTTGCATCCCTTTACATTGTCGTTTCGTGGATAAGTCAGATGGGGCCCGAATGTGTTTGGCTGCTTGGGGGGGGCGGGGCAGGGGTCTTTCTGCCCACGAAATACTACAACTCCCAAAGTTCCCAGCGGCTAAGATGGACTACAGCTCCCATGGTGCCCCGCGCCCGCTACCTCCAGCTGGGCTGCGGAGGAGCGGGCAGGCCCGAAGCGCCGCTCGGCCCCAAACCCCAGTCCTGGGGTGGATAGCAAGGGGGGGGCGGGAAGGAGAAGCTGATCAGCTCTTCGCATCGCCCCTGAAGAGCCGGCAGGGGGGGGGATACTTTCGACGCCTTTTTTTTTGGCCCTCCCGTCCGCAAAAGACACCGGGAAAAGTGACCACTGGACCCACGTGCGCCGCTGGGGCGAGGAGGAGGGGATGGGGGAAACTGTTTGGATTCCCGTGGAGAGGAGGAGCGGGAGAGCGGATCGGTGACCGGGAAGTGGGTGCACCAACTGCCCGCCCCCTCCCCCTCCTCCTCTCCCCAGCTCGAGCAGCGTGGCTGCAGCGCTTCCCACGTGGGTGTGTTTGGAACCTCCGAATGTATCCATTCCGCTTTGGAACGTTGCCCTGGAACCGCCGCGTTCTAAACCCCGAATCCACGTGGAACCCTTCCTGCAGCCCCGTCACTCAGCAAACAGCAGCAACACCGCATCCCCCCCCTCCTCCTCCTCCTCCTCCTCTCTCTCCCCCTCCCTCTTGGGGTTCTGCAAGCTTCTCCATGCAGACAGCAGATGGAGCCTTGCTTGTTAGTAGCAAAATAAAAATGATATATATATATATACATATTTATAAACGGGGAGAGAAAAGTACACACCTACAGAGACCTCCTATCACTTCTTTCTCACTCTTCCTGAAATCCTGGAATGAAGGTACCTTTTGAGTCGGCACCACGAAATATTCCATGTCTTGCACCTGGAGAAAAGAATTGTCCAGAAATAATAACTGCGATAAATAAAAGACTGGCTGAGTGCAGGTTCTCTGTATGTGTGTTTCCAGCTGATCGCTCTATCAGATGGTTGTAAATGGCGGGAAACAGCTGGTGCTTTCGCAGCACCGCCGCCTCCTTCCGCCGGGACCGGGATTGCATGTAAACAAAGGACTATTCCCCGGTCCCCGCCGAGCCCCCCCCCCCCCCCCCCCAGACAAGGTGCAGCCAGGGGTCGGGTTGGCTTTTCAAAAAGAGGGTTCGGTCGCAAAGTTGGGAAGAGGGGTACACGGGCTAAAATGGGAAAGGAGGGAATGGGTGATGATCAATTAGAGAAGGGGGGGATGTTTCTGCATACGCCACTACGTGTGTGTGTGTGTGTGGGGTGAAGCGGCTCATCAGCTGACGGGCTGGCAAAGCTGAGAGGAAAAGCAACAGCTTCTGTGACATTGGAGCAGCTGAGAACACACACAGAGAGAGAGAGAGGCGCAAATACAAACCCCCACCCGCCCACTTACTCCGACTCTGCTTTTAAAGAGACACATTCTTTTTTGCATATTTAAAGCCACATTCGCCATCCTATTTTAAATGCCGTAGCGTTTTGCAAAAAAAAAAGTACCTCCGAGAAAGCGCCGATCGTGATAAGAGGGGGGAAGGAACTGCCGGGGATTTCCGTGAAGTGTAACAGGCTGGAGGATCTCAATGTGAACATACCATCTGGTTTATTTTTGTACCCCCATCCTAACGTAGCACCGCAGAAAACACGATATTTTCTGAAGGTCCCTTTTTCTCTGAAAGGGGTGGAATTTTGTTGTACCCACACTACCTGATAACAAGGGAGCAGGGTGACGCCGCCCACCCACCACAAATAAAGAATTGCTAAAGGTATTTGCACACAGAATAGTCTGCCTGCCAATTCAGAGGGTCAGAAGTTCCACCCCATTGTTTCCTGTCACTCAGGCATTTCATCGTCGGAAGTCAGCTGGGATATTTTGCAGCTTTCAAGATCAAAGGAGTCCCCCCCTCCCCTTGTTCAGGCGTTGAAGCAAATTGATCAGATGTGTCCCCCCCACCCACCAACTACACGTGTGGGAGTGACCTGATAGAAATCACTGTGATTTAGATCAGAGATGGCAATTTTCTGATAGGATTGCAGATCTATCTTTGTTACAACAACAATTTGCATTTATATAGTGTCTTTAATGTCCCAAGGTGCTTTGCAGGAATGTTATGAAACAAAATTTGGCACCGAGCCACATAACGTGATTATTAGGCCAGATGACCAAAATAATGCTCTGTTAGCTTTTAAGGAGTATCTTAAAGGTGGAAAGAGAGGGAGGGAATTCCAGAGTTTGAGGCATCTTAGCGATGGTGCTGATGTGTGGTAAGAAGCTCATCTTGGAGTGGAATATAACACACATGTTGCGAACAGCCCAGCTTCAGACAGTTGCCAGAGAAAGGGATGGAGTTGGTAGCTAGGGAACAGAGTTTGTGATGGGAACCAAAGACAATGACTTCTGTCTTCCTAACATTTAAATGGAGGAAATTTTCGTTCCTCCTGTTCTGGATATCAGACAGGCAGTCAGACAATTCCGAAATAGAGGAGGGGTCAAGAGACATCTGGATATCGTCAGCATACATATGGAAACTGACACCATGATTTTGGATGATATCACCAAGGGACAGCAGGTAAATGAGAAAAAGGGGGCCAAGGCATTGATGAGAAGTGTACCTGGGGAACATTAGGGTGAGAAATGGTAATAGTTCTAGAGAAAGGGACAGGGCATCAAAGGTTGTGGAGCGAGTGTGATTTAATGAATCAGTAGCTGCCAAGATATCATGATTAATTAAAGGCCAAAGGCTAGATTGCTGGGAATTTGAGCATACAAAAAGTTTGGGGGGGGGGGGCGGATTTTCCCAGGGTCAGACACAGAAAGAAGTGGACTTGGGAGGGGACAATGGTACATGGGTAGAGCTGAAATTTTTCAAGGTGTTCATCGCTATCCTTAATTATAAACCAGCAATTTCTCAATAACAGATGTTAGGCTAACTGGATGATAATTTCCTGGTTTCCCTCCTTCACCTTTTCCAAATAACTGAGCAACATGACAATTTTCCAATCTAAAGGAACAATTCCCATGGTGGGAACACCACAACCTCCAAACCACATACCACCCTAACATGGAAATATATCACCGTTCATTCACTGTCACTAGGTCAATAATCTGGAACTGCCTCCCTAACAGCACTGTGGGTATACCTAACCAGATGGACTGCAGTAGTTCAAGAAGGCAGCTCACCAACACTTTCTCGAGGGCAATTAGGAAGGGGCAACAAATGCAGACCTTGCCAATGATGCACACATCCCATGATCAAATAAAAGGGACAGAGAAGACAAAGGAAACATAATCGTGGGAAGGGCTAAGAAGAAAAGTGGAGAAGGGAGAAAAGAAGGAAACAGTAGTGATGGCCTCGTGTCCAGAGCAGAAGTCAAAATGTGCACAAAAGGTGAAAAAGTTACAAAATAGACCAGATAAATAAGATTGAAATACACACGGGAGTAGAGAGGAGTTAACACAGAAGTAAAAATAACTCAATTTAAAGTCACCTTTTCTTGATTGCCCCTCTCCCCCCAGGAAAAATGTTTCTGATTTCATAGGAATCATGCAATGGCTTCTGTTCAGTCACACTCCTCATTTAGTCCCATAGCAGCTTGTGGTTTCTTAACCCCTCTATTAGGCAGGAGATAAAAGCTGTTTTAATTAGTCTTCTAAATTCATCCAACATTAGTTCCTACGATAGGAGGCTGATATTTGAACAGATGGAAGAAGGTGGGGCCAAAGGCTGCAAATATGAGCTTGCTTAGATTATTGTCTCTAAGTCATAAAGCTGTGGGTTTAAACTCCACTCCAGGGGCAGGATTTTGAGTTCGGCATGTGGCCGACCCGCTTGAGTGTGAAGTAGCGCATGATGACATCAGGCAGGCATCCCAACGTCATCGTGTACTTGCGTGGTATGTCAGGCGGCAGGCACGCGCAAGAGTCAGCAGTGTGCCCACCAACAATTAAGTGTCCTTTTAAGGCTATTAACGTAGTAAGCAATGGTGATTTTTCATTGCCCATCCAACGTTAAGGTGGGTGGGCGGGCGAATCAGCCAGGCGGCCCTTGCCTTTTTGAAGAAACGTCATCCAATGGCGGGATGAGGTTTCCGATATTAATTTAAAAAAAGATAACAATGTTTGGACAGAATTTACATCAACCATATGTTCAGATGACTAATCCTGATGCGTGGATATTTTTTTCAGCATTTGAAAATCTTTATTTATGACTTTTGAATTCTTCAGCTCCCTGAGGCAGCTCTCTGCCTTCAGGGAGCTTTCTGGGAGTGCTCCCCTGCGATCACACTGACTCAGCGCTCGCCCTCTTCCCGCACCACCACGCCAACAGCACTAAGCATTTTAGCGTGCCTTTCACGCTAGCTAGCCGTTAACTGGCCAGCCAGTGTGAAATCAGGGGCGGGTCCGATTGCGGGCAGTGGCCTGTTTCCCAGCCACTCCCTGGCCCGAGGACCACGCCCACATGCCAAACTCAAAATTCTGCCCAAAGTTTAACTGTAGAGAATGGGGCATCTGTTTGAAAGACTGATAAAACAAATCTGATGTAAAAGTCATTCAAACAAGCCTGAGTTTATTGCACTTGAAATGTAGCCTGTGTTTGTCTTGCTAGGTCAGAGTTGATAGTGAAAAACTTGAACAATGAATGATCATCTCTAAGCTTGTAATGGAGCCAAGGAATCTGGAGAGTGGGAAATTACATTCATTCAAAATATAAATTGTTCACAGAATCAAAGAGTTGTGTTTAAGGTAAAATAATTTGTTTGCAGTTCTGTTTGAATAATCCCAAAGCTTGTCATATTGCCATAGAGATAGTGATTCAGGGTGGAGCCTTTGTTAGAAGGTTCTTTTGTTTAATTTATTGCTGTGTGTTCACTGACAGAAGCAGGCATTTCAGTTTGGGTTTCATGAGAGAAGAGAAGCTGGAAGATTTGCTCTAGCTTGCAGTCAGTGGAGGAAATCTAATGTGATCCTCACAGAGCTTTGTGGCAGAAAGCAGTCAACTTCAATAGTTAGCTTGCAAAGAGCTGTACAGAAACTGTGGGGACAGACTGTGATAAAGCAGTCTATGTATGTCCAAAGTCAGGCTGAAGTAGCTGAAGGGTCCACAGCCAGGAGGTCTTTAAAGAATAGTGGAAGATCACTTAGCTAAAAGCTACTAGAAAGGTCCCCATTAAATTGGAATAGCTGGAATATTAAGGAGAATTAAAGTAAATGCCCAGAGGGCCGTGGCATTCCTTGGGGTTGGTCCCAAGAAAAGTGAATGAACCTTCAGGATTTCATAAAATAAGAGAACTCTTGGGGGGAAGTAAAATATAGAATGGAGTTTATAGCATAAGTCTTTATAAGCTATTGTGTTAATAGTGCTTACTTTGTTTAATTCTTTTTGATATACAATAAAATGTGTTTTTGTTTAAAAACATGAAACCTTGTGGCATAGTTCTGTCAGTTAATTGCAGGGTGTTCAGATTTCTTCTTTAAACATTAATGGTCCCTAACAGGATCATAGCAAAACGTATTAATTTTTTCTTCCCAATTTCCTCCAGCAGACTTTCATAGAATTTTAGAGCACAGGAGACCATTCAGCTCATTGTGTCTGCATCCCATTCCCTTTTGAATCTGCTTCTACCACCCTTTCGGACAGTGCATTCCAGATCATAACAACTTACTGCATACAAAACAATTCTCCTCATCTTTCCTCTAACTCTTTTGCCAATTATCTTATATCTCTGTCCTTGGGTTACTCACCCTCCTGCTAAGACAAACCGTTCTATCATGAACAACAACCTGCACTTACATAGTAATTTTATGTAGAAAAATGTTCCATAGCACCTCACAGAGACATAAGGAAAGAATGAACAGCAAGTCAAAGGAAAGGTCAAGATTGGTGATGATAAGTTTGCTCAAAGAGAGGTGTTTTAAGGAAGGTCAAAGGAGGTGGAAAAACAAGGGAAGGGAATTCAAAAGGATATGGCCTAAAAAGCTAAAACTTTACAGTACTTGATTATCATATCATTAATACTCATTCATAGGAATCCAAGGAGAAACGGCCATGTTAAGCTACTGTGAGCACTCCTTCATCCATGATCTAACTGGAGAGACAGGTTTGAGGGACTGAATGACCACCTCCTGTTCATATGTTGCTTTACTTCTGGTGCCCGTCGGTTAATGCTTTGCTCCTAATTACTTACTGTTTCTTAATACACTTCTCACGCTGTCAGTAAAATTTCTGGGTTAACACGCTAGACCAAAACATGGGACAGACTCCAAAACATTGGGAAATACATCAAATAAAATATCACAAAGCAACAGTTTCCGCAAAGGTCATATTCCCAAACCATTGTTGAAAATAAGTCTCAGGATTGCTTTATGCCAATTGCCCATCTGATGTCTACTAGGCCCAGGCCAGAATCTCCCACATGCTGGTATTGGAGATGAATTGATGCATTGGCATTGTCATTATCATCAGAAGAAGTGTCATATATATCCACTATAAAGCTGGGCACAGGCTCAGCTTGTCTACTGGTCAGTAAGAGCAGGTCACATCGTGCTAATTAAGCCCTTCAAACCTTGAATTTGGGTGATCTACTCTCTCTTTGACTGTCTCTTTCTCCCTCTGCCTCATTTTCACCTCCTGTCTCTCTCCTTCTCCCTCTGAGAGAGATGGGGAGAAAACTGTGAGGGGAAGGAGATGAAGGGAACATCCTAAAGATGCAGAGGTTTGGCTGGTGGGATCTTTGCTGGAAATAGTCAGTTGGGACTGGAAACTGCGTGAGACCACACAAATCATGAATATTTTGTTGGTTCTCAAACAGCTAAAGAAGGAAGACAAGGTAAAGGGTGACTATAAGCTGCAGTTTTTGCTCCTGCCACTTGGTTCACAACAGTACCCAACAGCTTAAACGGTGTGCCTAGCTCTCCACTTTGCCTCCCTCTCCTCCTTTAAAGCATTCCTCAAAACCTACTTCTTTGACCAAGCTTTTGATCACCTGTTCTAATATCTCTTCATGTGGCTATGTGTCAAATTTTGTTTGAAAATACTCCTGTGAAGTACCTAGTGATATTTGCTACATTAAAAATGCTACATAAATGCAAGTTGTTCCAGTATTAATGACCCAGTGAAGTGGGGGAGGCCGGTGGTTAATTCAAATTCTGAGCCTGGAAATGACTGTGGGTTTCAGCATTATCAGAGCATGAGTCAGCGTTCACTGCACTAGATGGCGGTCTAATCCATGAGCCAACAGCTCTACGTGTGAAGAAATCATTCCTCAAAATTAGTCCTACTTCCTCTGTTTACACTTGTGTCATTCCAGCCCTTTATCCACATTTCACACAGAATGATGTCCCAAGGTCCACATTACTAAATCTCTATAGTTCTCAAATCCTGAATTGCATCCTCCCATTAAACATGCTTCTAGTGAGAATAAGTTGAAGCTTTGTCAGCGTCTCTTCACATCTCAATGATCCAACAGTTGAAATTATCATTGTTGCCTCTTTCTCTTAGTCCTTTTCGCTTTCTTTATAATGTTTGGGTGGCCAATGTGAATGCAGGTATAGTTTAACTGTGCCCCCAGTCTGTTGATCTATTGTTATTGGCAGTCCTGAGTTTATGAGGGTAAACTTTCCAGTTGCTTGCTGCCTTTGCAGAACCTTGCCCACCAGAGCTGAGAGTGCAAAATTGGAAAAGTTGCCTCACTGGTGAGAGCAAAACTCTAATTAACTTCCACACTGCACCATCGTAACCTCAATCTCAGCAGGAATGCCGTACAGTAAATCATTGAATCTTACAGCATTGAAGGATGCCATTTGGCCCATCGTGCAGGCTCAGGTTCCATTCTTGTTCTGTGCTGAGGTCACAGCTGGGATAGCACTGGGGTGCTGCAATCAGTGCCCCTGGATCAGAGAGAGGAAAAATTGTCAAAGTTCATGTATGCTGGATCCAGGTGATGATGGGATTCAGTGAGACTGTCTAGTCCCCCACAGTTGGTTAGGTTACTGGTGTTCACCTGTGAGTGAGATACAAGAAGGCTGCCAGTGCCTTGTGACACTGTACCCCACCTTGAGCTGGGGGGCAGGGGCAGTTATTTTTCCTGCCCATTCATTAACTCTTAATTGCAGAATAAAGGGTGGAATAAACTGACTCAGATGAAGTAAATCCAAGTGGAAATACAATGGCCAAATGCAATTGCTCCTTCTGCTACCTGTGGAACACTCTCCTGGATGAATTGATGAAGTACAGTATGGAATCCAATCTTTGTTCTTGGGATTGAGCGTGTGCTTGTTGACTGAGGAGCATGTTAGAGCTTGTACTACATCAAAGGCTCTAATTTGTCACTGACTGATACCCAGTACAAATCTCCACGGATTTCCATCTTCTGAACTACACGTCAGTTATTTTTGCAAGATGTCTTCCCTTGTTATAGGAGGCTGTCTATTTGGGATGTCATTCCATGTAATATATAAAAACAATTAAAAGACTTTGATGAATAATTAAATAGATCAATATAGATACACACACTAGTATTGACAACATTTGTTGGATGTATCCTTGAAGAGTTGATCATGTGTCATTTGATCATGTGAGCTCTGATTGTATAGTATTCCAGATACCGAGAAGTTAAGGCCAACATTCACCTTTTTGATTACTATGTGTACCCACTAGCTTTTAATGAGTTGTATGCTTGATTACCTAAATCCCTTTCCTCCTGCAGTTCTTAGCCTGTCACCATTAAGAAAATATTCCAATCTGTCTTTCTTGGATCCATTATTGATGACATACAAACATATAAATTAGGAGCAGGAGTAAGCCATTCAGCCCCTTGAGCCTGCTCCACCATTCAATAAGATCCTGGCTGATCTAATTGTGTCCTCAACTCCACATTCCGCCTACCCCCAATAACCTCTGGCTCCTTGTTAGTCAAGAATCTATCTAACTCTGCCTTAAAAATATTCAATTACCTTGTGTCTACCGCTCTCCGGGGAATAGAGTTGCAAAGACTCATGACCCTTTGAGGGGAAAAAATTCTTCTCATCTCCATCTTAAATGGGAGACCCTTTATTTTTAAACTGTGTCCCCTAGTTCTAGTTTCTTCCACAAGGGGAAACATCCTTTCAGTATCCACCCTGTCAAGTCCCCTCAGGATCATATATGTTTCAATATGATCACCTCTTATTCTTCCAAACTCCAATGAATACAGCCCCAGCCTGTCCAACCTTTCCTCATAAGATAACCACCCCCCATCCCAAGTATCAGCTAGGTGAACCTTTTCTGAACTGCTTCCAACGCATTTATACCCTTTCTTAAATAAGGAGACCAAAGCTGTACACAGTACTCCAGATGTGGTCTCACCAATGTCCTGTACAACTCTAGCAAAACATCAAGATAAAAACAAAAAGCTAAAAGCTACTGCGGATGCTGGAAATCCAAAACAAAAACAGAATTACCTGGAAAAACTCAGCAGGATTACCTATTTTTATATTCCATTCCCCTTGCAATAGACAACAACATTTGATTTGCCTTCCTAATCACTTGCTGTACCTGCATACTAACTTTTTGTGATTCATGTACCAGGACACCCAGACCCCTTAGTGCCTCGGAGTTCTGTAATCTCTCTCCATTTAAATAATATGCTGCTTTTTCTATTCTTCCTGCCAAAGTGGATAAGTTCACTTTTCCCACATTACACTCCATCTGCCAAATTTTTAGCCACTCACTTAACCTAACTATGTCCCTTTGCAGACTCCTTATGACCTTTTCACAATTTACTTTCCCACATATTTTTGTGTCATCAGCAAATTTAGCAACCATACATTCAATCCCTTCACAAGAACACAAGAAATAGGAGCAGGAGTAGACCATATGGCCCGCTAAGCCTGCTCTGCCATTCAATACGATCATGGCTGATCTTGCGCTTCAACTCCATCTTTCTGCCTGCTCCCCTTATCCCTTAATTCTTTAAGAGACCAAAAATCTGTCTATCTCAGCCTTAAATATATTTAATGATGGAGCACCCACAATCCTCTGGGGTGGAGAATTCCGAAGATTCACAACCCTTTGAAGATTTTCTCCATCTCTGTCCTAAATAATTGGTCCCTTATCCTGAGACTGTGTCCCCGTGTTTTAGGTTCCCCAACCGGCAGAAACAATCTCTCAGTGTCTATCCTATCAAGCCCCCTCAGAATTTTGTAGGTTTCTGTGAGATTGCCTCTCATTCTTCTAAAGTCCAGAGAATGTAAGCCCAATTTACTCAGCCCATCATCATAGGACAACCCCTCATCTCAGGGACCAGTCTAGTGAACCTTCGCTGCATTGCCTCCAATGCAAGTATATCCTTTCTTAAGGAGACCAAAACTGCACACAGTATTCCAGATGTGGTCTCACCAAAACCCAGATCCCGAGAAGTTAAGGCCAACATTCACCTTTTTGATTACTATGTGTACCCACTAGCTTTTAATGAGTTGTATGCTTGATTACCTAAATCCCTTTCCTCCTGCAGTTCTTAGCCTGTCACCATTAAGAAAATATTCCAATCTGTCTTTCTTGGATCCATTATTGATGACATACAAACATATAAATTAGGAGCAGGAGTAAGCCATTCAGCCCCTTGAGCCTGCTCCACCTGTACAACTGCAGCAAGATGTCTTTATTGTTGTACTCCAATCCTCTGGCAATAAAGGTCAACATGCCATTTGCCTTCCTACTTGCTTGCTGCACCTGCATGCTAACTTTCTGTGTTCCTTGTACAAACACACCCAAGTCTCTTTGAACATCAACACTTACAAGTTTCACACATTTTAAAAAAATATTCTGCTTTTCTATTCTTATGACCAAAGTGAATAATTTTACATTTCCCTACATTATAATCCATCTGCAATCTTGTTGCCCACTCACTTAACCTGTCTATATCTCTTTTCAGCCTCTCTGTGTCCTCCCCAAAGCTTACCTTTCCATCTAGCTTGGTATCATCAAAATATTTAGATAAATTACTCTCTGTCTCTTCATCTAAGTCATTAATATAGATAGTAAATAGCTGAAACCCTGGCACCGATCCTTGTGACACTGTACTATTCACTGCCTGCCAACTTGAAAAAGCTCCGTTTATGCCCACTCTCTGTTTTCTATCCATTAACCAGTCCTGTACCATACCCCAAACTCCATGATCCCTTATCTTGCCTATTAACCTTTTGTGTGGCACCTTAACAAATGTACCACCTTCATCCAAGTAATTAATATAATTTGTAAATAGTTGAGGCCCCAGCACTGATCCCTGTGTCATTCCGCCTGTCACATCTTTCCAACCCAAAAATGACCCATTTATGCATATTCTGTTTCCTGTTAGCTAATCCAATCCTCTATCCATGCTAGTATGTTACCAACTACACCAAGAGCTCTTAGTTTTTTTAGTAACTTTTGATGTGACACCTTGTCAAGTGCCTTCTGGAAATCTAAGAACAGCACATTTACAGGTTCCCCTTCAACCACATTGCTTGTTACCTCCTCAAAGAACTCCAATAAATTAGTCAAACATGATTCCCCTTTCACAAAACCACATTGACTTTGCCTGATTGCACTAAGATTTTCTAAGTGTTCCACAATAACCTCCTTAATAATAGATTCCAGCAATTTCTCTACTGAAGGTGCAGAAAATTTGGATTTATTTTAAAGTGCCAGCCAGGACCAGCAGCTATGGTGCCAAAGCATACACAGACAATCACAGCCTTACATGAAAGCTAAAAACTTGTACAAAGGGCTCAGCTGTAAATTTGAAATTAGGAAATGGGGAAGGCCATTTCACACCGTCTGATGGCCTCGAACCACATCCAGTCAGCCCCAGTAAACCTTTTGTATAGAACAAACATACATTCTTTGCTGTCTCCAAAAGGACAATACCTAGTCTCTGCACTGCAATTACTGTACAAGAACACAATTATCAGCCCACTGGGGGGTCATTGTGCTGTGGCTTTTGTCTAACTAATACCATTAAGTTGTAACTGATAGTAAAAAATATATAAACTGTGCTCATTTGAACCTCAGTGGAGAAGCACCTGGATTGCCCAGCATTTGCTCCCCACATGCATAATAAAGGAACCACTTGAATATTGCATCTGGACTCCGAGTGTTGAAATTTTGTACCAGAGTATTCCTTGGACCTTTCACTACGATAGATGTTAAGCTAACTGACCCGTAGTTTCCTGCTTTCTGTCTCCTTCCTTTATTGAATCAAGGAGTCACATTTCCTATTTTCCAATCCGATGGATTCCCTAGAATTTTAGAATTTTAGAAAGTTAAAACTAGATTAAGTTTTTCGAGGAAGTGACAAAGAGGGGCGACTTGATAGAAGTTTACAAAATTATGAGTGGCATGGACAGAGTAGATAGTCAGAAGCTTTTTCCCAGGGTGGAAGAGTCAATTACTAGGGGACATAGATTTAAGGTGAGAGGAGAAAACTATAAAGGTGATGTGCGGGGCAAGTTTTTTACGCAGAGGGTAGTGAGTGTCTGGAATTCGCTGCCAGAGGAGGTGGTGGAAGCAGGTATGATAGTGGTGTTTAAGAGGCAGCTTGACAAATACATGAATAGGATGGGAATAGAGGGATACGGACCCCGGAAGTGCAAAATGTTTTAGTTGACGGGCAATATGATCGGCGCAGGCTTGGAGGGCCGAAGGGCCTGTTCCTGTGCTGTACTTTTTTTTGTTCTTTGTTCTTTGTTCTAATGCATCTACTATCTCAGCATCCACTTCTTTTAACACACTAGGATGAAGTCCATCAGGACCTGAGGACTTAAAAACAAAAAACTACTGTGGATGCTGGAAATCCAAAACAAAAACAGAATTACCTGGAAAAACTCAGCAGGTCTGGCAGCATCGGCGAAGAAGAAAAGAGTTGACATTTTGAGTCCTCATGACCCTTCAACAGAACTAAGTAAAAATAGGAGAGGGGTGAAATATAAGCTGGTTTAAGGTGGGGGGGGGGGGGGCGGGGGAGAGAAGTTGGGGGGGGTGGGGGGTGGTTGTAGGGATAAGCAAGCAGTGATAGGAGCAGATAATCAAAATATGTCACAGACAAAGGAACAAAGAGGTGTTGAAGGTGGTGATATTATCTAAGAGAATGTGCTAATTAAGAATGGATGGCAGGACACTCAAGGTACAGCTCTAGTGGGGGTGGGGTGGAAAGACTGACAGGGCATTACAGATTTAGATTTAAAAATAATGGAAATAGGTGGGAAAAGAAAAATCTATATAAATTATTGGAAAAAACAAAAGGGAGGGGGAAGAAATGGAAAGGGGGTGGGGATGGACGAGGGGGCTCAAGATCTAAAATTGTTGAATTCAATATTCAGTCCAGAAGGCTGTAAAGTGCCTAGTCAGAAGATGAGGTTCTGTTCCTCCAGTTTGCGTTGGGCTTCACTGGAACAATGCAGCAAGCCAAGGACAGACATGTGGGCAAGAAAGCAGGGTGGTGTGTTAAAATGTCAACCCCACCTATGGCACCTCCCCATGCCCACGCAGAAGATGCAACACCTGCCCCTTCACTTCCTCTCTCCTCACCGTCCAAGGGCCCAAACACTCCTTTCAAGTGAAGCAGCATTTCACTTGCATTTCCCCTAACTTAGTCTACTGCATTCGTTGCTCCCAGTGCGGTCTCCTCTACATTGGAGAGACCAAACGTAAACTGGGCGACCGCTTTGCAGAACACCTGCGGTCTGTCCGCAAGAAAGACCCAAACCTCCCTGTCGCTCGCCATTTTAACACTCCACCCTGCTCTCTTGCCCATATGTCTGTCCTTGGCTTGCTGCATTGTTCCAGTGAAGCCCAATGCAAACTGGAGGAACAGCACCTCATCTTCTGACTAGGCACTTTACAGCCTTCCGGACTGAATATTGAATTCAACAACTTTAGATCTTGAACTCCCTCGTCCATCCCCACCCACTTTCCGTTTCTTCCCCCTCCCTTTTGTTTTTTCCAATAATTTATATAGATTTTTCTTTTCCCACCTATTTCCACTAGAGCTGTACCTTGAGTGTCCTGCCATCCATTCTTAATTAGCACATTCTCTTAGATAATATCACCACCTTCAACACCTCTTTGTTCCTTTATCTGTGACATCTTGATTATCTGCTCCTATCACTGCTTGCTTGTCCCTAAAACCACCACCCCCCCAACTTCTCTCCCCCCACCCCGCCCCCCCTCCCCCCCACTCCCTCCCCACCTTAAACCAGCTTATATTTCACCCCTCTTCTATTTTTACTTAGTTCTGTTGAAGGGTCATGAGGACTCGAAACGTCAACTCTTTTCTTCTCCACTGATGCTGCCAGACCTGCTGAGTTTTTCCAGTACCTGAGGACTTGTCAGCTTTTAGTTCTAATAATTTTCTTAGCATTCTTTCCCTGGTTATTGTAATTGTTTTAATTTTTTCCCTCCCCTTCACCCCCGATTCACAATTCTTTCTGGGATGTTATTTGTATCCTGCACAGTGAAGACAGATGCAAAATATCTGTTCAATTCATCTGTCATTTCTTTATTTTCCATTATTAATTCCCCAGACTCACTCTCTAGAGGACCAACACTCACTTTACTTACTCTTTTCCTTTTTAAATACCTGTAGACACTCTTGCTATCTGTTTTTAATATTTCTAGCTATCTTTCTCTTGTACTCTAATTTCTCCCTCCTTAATTATCTTTTAGTCATTCTTTGCTGTTGTTTATATTATGTCCAATCTTCTGACCTGCAAATCATCTTTGCAGAATTAAATGCTTTTTCTTTCAATTTGATACTATCTTTAACTGTCTTAGTTAGCCACCAATGGTGCATCCTTCCCTTAAAGTCTTTCTTTCTCACTGGAATGTATCTTTTCTGAGTATTCTGAAATATCTCCTTAAATGTCTGCTGCATCTCTACCAACGCGACCCTTAACCTAATTTCCCAGTTTATCTTAGCCAGCTCTGTCTTCATGCCATCATAATTGCACTTGTTTAAGTTAAAAACACTAGTCTTAGATCCACTCCTCTCTCCCTCAAACTGAATGTGAAATGCAATCATATTATGATCACTGCTACCTAGGCGTGCCTTCACAATGAGGTCATTAATTAATCCTGTCTCTTTGCACATTACCAGATCTAGTATAGCCTATTCTCTAGTTGGTGCTAGAACGTGCTATTCTAAGAAACTGTTCCAAAAACATTCTATGAACTCATCATCCAGGCTATTTTTACCAATCTAATTCATCCAATCTATATGTAGATTAAAATTTCCCATGATTATTGCTGTACATTTCTCACAAGCCCCCAATATTTCTTCCTGTATACCCCTCCAACAGTGTGGTTACTGTTAGGGAGCCTAGAAACCACTCCCACAAGTGATTTCTTACCTTTACTATTTTTCATTTCTACCCAAACTGATTCTACATCTTGATCTCCATGATTAAGGTCATCTCTCTGCATTGTACCAATGTCATCCTTAATTAACAGAGCTACCCTTCCACCTTTCCCTAGCTTCCTGTCCTTCCTTAATGTCAAGTACTCTTGAATATTCAGGTCCCAGCCTTTGTCATCCTGCAGCCATATTTCTGTAATGGTATCAGATCATACACATTTATTTCTACTTCTGATGTCAGTGAATCTGTTTTGTTACAAATGCTACATGCATTAGATACAGAGCTTTTAGTTCTATCTTTTTACTATTTTAGTAACCTCCAGCCTTCTCTGCTGGTGCACTCTTAGGTTTATATATTGTCCCTTCCTGCCACGCTCTGATCATCATTTACCTTATTCCTACCTTGCTCTCTTGCTTGTCTTCTCTATTTAACTTATCATATCTCAAGCCTGATCCCTTGCTCCCACTACTTAGTTCAAAACCCTCACTACCGCCCTAGTTATACGACTCACCAGAACACTCACCCCAGCGCAGTTCAGGTGAAGACCGTCCCAATGGTACAGTTCCCTCTTTCCCCAGTACTGGGGACCTCACACTTCCACATTTTGAACTCCATCTGCCACAGTTTAGCCCACTCACTTAATCTGTTTATGCTCGTTGCTAACTTTCTGCTCCCATATTTACACAAAACCTGCAAACTTGGATATGCCACTCTCTATGCATTCATCCAAGTCATTAATAAAAATGGTGAAAATCTGAGGGTCAAGTACAGATCCCTGGGGAATACCATTCATCCCATCCCCCAATGAGAGTATATACCCTTTTTCCATACTCTATGTCTCCCACCTCCCAACCAATTACCGGATCACCCGCAGCAAGAGATAAATCTATAAATCCTGAAGACTGCAGTTCAATCCATCGGGTTTAGCAACCCTAGTTGAATTCCCTCCTCTGCTGAGGGCTGATCCCTCCTGGGTCTAGATCCATGGTGTTGTAGGGTGTTCATTACAGTTCAGTTGATCTGAAGAAGTCTTTGTAGTCATACATAGGTTAACTGTAAGTATTTATTGACTCTTAGAAATATTTACAAATATACAGTAAAGGGTACAAGCTAGGAGCTGTCTCCATGCTCGCTGCTACGCACCGCTCTGTCCAACACTCAACTGACCCTGGGTGCGGGGTCAGGTGCCTCTTACATCACTGTGCAGGCAGTACTGTACTCAGTCCCACATTAACCCCTATATATGCCAGACCCTTATACTGGAATTCATTGCCACAGAAGGCTGTGGAGGCCAGGTCATTGAGTGTATTTAAGATCGAGATAGATAGGTTCTTGATTGGTAAGGGGATCAAAGGTTACGGGGCGAAGGCGGGAGAATGGGGTTGAGAAACTTATCAGCCATGATTGAATGGCGGAGCAGACTCGATGGGCCGAATGGCCTAATTTCTGCTCCTATGTCTTATGGTCTTATCGTCTTATCTCTCCGAAGTCTTTATCCAATGTATTTTAAGTGATTATAGTGTACCTTATGTCTTACATTGTTATTACTATCATACATTTACTTTGTCATTACTACATTATCACTACCCCATCTCCCCGCTTAAAGCCCTTGAATTCAAAGTTTCAGGCTATCTGGCGGCCTTATAACCCTCCATATCTCGTTTGCACTACTGCTGGAGGAGTGGTAGACTCTGTTGCTGCTGCTTCTTCCTGTGAGTTTAGAGGTTGTTCTGGCATCTGAGCATGTTTGCATCCTTTTCTTCCATTCTTCTGTGTTAGACCATAAGACATGGGAGCAGAAATTAGGCCATTCGGCCCATCGAGTCTGCTCCATCATTCAATCATGGCTGATAAGTTTCTCAACCCCATTCTCCTACCTTCTCCCCGTAACCTTTGATCCCCTTACCAATCAAGAACCTATCTATCTCGATCTTAAATACACTTAATGACCCTGCCTCCACAGCCTTCTGTGGCAATGAATTCCATAGATTCACCACTCTCTGGCTAAAGAAGTTTCTCCTCATCTCTGTTCTAAAAAGGTCTTCCCTTTACTCTGAGGCTGAGCCCTCAGGTCCTAGTCTCTCCTACTAATGGAAACATCTTCCCCATGTCCACTCTATCCAGGCCTTTCAGTATTCTGTACGTTTCAATCAGATCCCCCCTCATCCTTCTAAACTCCATCGAGTATAGATCCAGAGTCCTCAAACGTTCCTCATATGTTAAGCCTTTCATTCCTGGGATCGTTCTCGTGAACCTCCTCTGGATCCTCTCCAGGGCCAGAACATCCTTCCTGAGATACAGGGCCCAAAATTGCTCACAATATTCTAAACATGGTCTGACCAGAGTCTTATAATGCCTCAGCAGCACATCCCTGCTTTTATATTCTAGTCCTCTCGAAATAAATGCCAACATTGCATTTGCCTTCCTAACTACCGACTTAACCTGCAAGTTAACCTTAAGAGAATCCTGGACTAGGACTCCCAAGTCCCTTTGCACTCCAGACTTCTGAATTCTCTCCCCATTTAGAAAATAGTCTATGCCTCTATTCTTCCTACCAAAGTGCATGACCTCACACTCCCCCACGTTGTATTCCATCTGCCACTTCTTTGCCCATTCTCCTAACCTGTCCAAATCCTTCTGCAGCCTCCCCGCCTCCTCAATACTACCTGTCCCTCCACCTATTTTTGTATCATCTGCAAACTTAGCCAGGATGCCCTCAGTTCCTTCATCTAGATCATTAATGTATAAAGTGAAAAGTTGTGGTCCCAACACTGACCCCTGTGGAACTCCACTAGTCACCGGCCACCATCCTGAGAAGGACCCCCTTATCCCCACTCTCTGCCTCCTGCCAGACAGCAAATCTTCTATCCATGCTAGTACCTTGCCTCTAACACCATGGGCTCTTATCTTACTGAGCAGCCTCCTGTGCAGCACCTTGTCAAAGGCCTTCTGGAAGTCCAAGTAGATAACATCCATTGGCTCTCCTTTGTCTAACCTACTCGTTACCTCCTCAAAGAATTCTAACAGGTTTGTCAGGCATGACCTCCCCTTGCTGAAACCATGCTGACTTTGCCCGATTTTACCATGCACTTCCAAGTATTCTGCACTGGTCGTGGTCGCTACCCCAACTCATTTTTGCAGGGTGGATGAACATTGTGCTTGTTGTTCCTTTAATTTCTTTCATCATCGTGTTGGTTGTGGGGATGTCCTCTGTGGCAGAGGGTGAGCATTCCCGTGACTAGAATGAGGTTTAATGATACGCGCACCTCTGCATTTCGCTGTCGGCAGTGGACAGCTGCTATCAAGTTCCAGCATCTTTTGTGGCTTTGGCATGCTGGATGGGAGTTGCAGCGTACGTTCAATGGTTGCAGTGTTGACCTGCTGTACTGTCGTCAGAGCTGGAGGTTGAGGCTCATCGGACTGCTGGTCGCTTAATTTAAATCCTCCGCTGGAGCCCTCGTGGTTTCCTCCTGGGTGGTTGGCTGGTCTGACCGTTGAAGGTTTGACGACACCTGTAATGAGAATGGACAAACCAGCCCCACAAAGAGAGAAGACAGTTCAGAGCTGAAGTCCCAGTCAGGATGCTCTTTTTTGTTTGAGTACTAAAGAACATGCAGTTCCGAATGATTAATGACAATGGTTGTCTTGACATCCACCGTTTTGAGGAGGTCCAGAGCTACACAGGCATCTCTGCTCAAGAGAAAGAAAGACTGGTTACGGATGGCATAAATCAGCTCGAAGATTTGTTTGCCACTATACCTTAGTGTTTCCAGAATCATGTTTTCTCCATCAGATTCCTCCAGGCCCATAGAGTGCTGTAGTCTGTTGTTCAAAGCCAGGGGCCTTTTAGCCACGGTGCTTTGCCTAACAGGGCTGTTATGCTGGCTCCTTTGTCTAATTTAAAATCTGTTAAATAGCCATTGACTGAAGTGTCCACATTCCAAAATGAGAAATCATGACCTTTGACCTCACCCAGGAAGCATGGCGGAGTGTCTTTTGGGCTTGTAGTGTCAACTCGTGGATGATCTTTGAGCCTTCTGTGCATTTCAGTTTTTGTCCTGCACAGTTTGCTGTAGTGGCCAAACTGTTGCACTGAATGCATTGGGCTGAAATTGCAGGACATTGATCTCGTCTGTGGGGATGCTTTGCTCCACAATGTTGGCATGGTCGTTCTGCTGGCTCGTTCAGGTATTTCTTTCCCTGGCCTGGATTGTCCCTGTGTCTTTGTTGCTTAACTAGCTGAACTGTGAGTTGGCCTCTGCACCACGGTTTATTTTCCCCCCTTAAAATGGTTCTGTGCTGCTTGCGGAGTTCCGACTGCCTAAGTCTCTGGATTGCATTTTCCAGAGTTAGATCTTCCTTTGCTTGCATGAGGCCAGAGAGTGTATCATCTGCTAATCCTACAACTTTTCTGTCCCTGATGAGTTCAGATTTTAAGTCTCAATATTTGCAACGTTCTGCCAACCTGTACAGATCATTGATGAATAAACCAACAGCTTCTCCTGGCTGCTGGACTCGCTTGTTAAATTTAGCTCTTTCGAGGATTGTATTGCTTCCTAGACTAAAATAAACATGGAATAATTTTAGTACTTCTTCAAATTTAGCGGATGATTCATTGATTCCCTGTCTTGCAATAATGTCATCCACGATCAGGCCTACTGAGTAAAGCAGTGTGTTAACCTGCTCTGCTTCTGACTTGTCTAAACATGAAGCAATGCTGTATCTTAGGAATATTTTCCTCCAAAGTCCCCAATTATGTGACTGATATAGGCCTTGGTTTAGTCCAAATTGATTTGGAAGTGTGGAATTATGATCCATGGTTAAATTTTTATAAGTGCAGGCTCTGCTTTAAGACCTTTTTGAATTTCAAGATGGCGTCACTGCTCGTTTGGGGACAAAAAGATTTCCTGTACTTGCCAGTTTTGGCGGGCTCGGCTACAATGGCAATCGCGCTCAGTTTGAAAAAATTATTTCAAGAACGACTGCCTGGATTGACTGCCTGCAGAGTTCTCTTGCTCAGTATTTTACTTTAAAGTCATGAATTTGTCGAATCCTGGCTTTTGCTTTCTCTCAGCTGAGTTTAGAAGTCATGATTCTCCCAGGTTGTTTAACTAATTATTTTCTCTGTTTTGGAGCGACACCATGTTTGACACCATGTATTCAGACGCCAACTTGGAGATCAGGTTTTAATGAGAGGTTTTTTCAAACTGACCTTCTGACTCTGAATCATTTAAAGATTTCTCAGGACTTGATGTAGCCTGAAGTTTTAAAATATTTAGCTCACCCCTGCTAGATTTGCTGACTCTGCACTCCAGGGTTAGAAGCTGGCCCTCCAAAGGAGGTTCAATGGGAGTCTTCTGCTGCAGTAAGGACTTTTAAATTTCTGCCTTCAGCTTCCAAGCCTTTCTTTGGAGCTTTTTCCTGGTGATTTTTCCTCTGTGGCTCTGCTTCTGGAACTTCTTTTCAGGTCAGACTGCTTTGCCGAAATTTTTCTCATTTTTTCAGCATTTTATTTTTGCTCTACATTTTCTGCAAGGTCTTTGATTTTTCCACCAGCTACCCGGGTGTTGGTTACAGTTTGGTAGGTCTGAAGAAGCCTTTGTAGTCATATATAAGTTAAATGTAGTCTTTAATGACTCTTAGAACTATTTACAAATATACAGTAAAAGGTACAAGCTAGGAGCTGTGTCCATGCTTGCTGCTACACACCGCTCTGTCCGACACTCAACTGACCCTTGGTGCAGGGTCACTTGCCTTTTACATCACTGTGTGGGCGGTACTGCATTCAGTCCCACATTAACCCTATATGTGCAAGACCATTATACTACACATGGGTACCGGGAATCCTCCAGTACCGCACCTATGTAGCTAGCTTTTTCTTGTCCTCACATATGACATCCATTTTGTAGCAGCCAGGGCCTTTGGAACAGGAAAGAAAACTTTGTATGATTTTTTTGTTCCCCCCGCTTCACCCTCTGTAGCCTTGGCACAGTAAAGCTAAGTTCTGCTGGCCAAAACCAGCCAACTCAGCACAAGCTGCAAGGATTTTAACCTGGGGCCTTGTGTGCTTCACTTGGATACAGGGCAGTGCATTCACCTACTGAATCAGACAGGGGCCCTCAGCCAGGCAACACATGTTCTAAGAAAATAAAATTTCTGCTGATAGTTTCCAACGTTAAAACAGACAGGCCGTAACATTAGAGAAAGCAGCTCCCCAGGGGCCTTGATCCTGGTCTGCCTTAGAGTTCCTCTGTATCCCTGGACAGGTTTGACTTGATTCCAGCATTGTCATCAATCAAAATGCATCCTTTTAGTTTGCGAAAGGTGTTATTATGTTGGCGTGGAAATAAGTGCAGCCAGTTAAGGTCTGTCTGTGAGGAATGCATTAAAGCCCTTTATTGCAGCATAGGGGATTGTGATTCTGTCACACCCAGGTACAGGGCTCATAAACATTTTACTACAAGACCTCAGTCACTGCTTGTAACTTCTAAACCATTTCCTAATCATCTAACTGTGCTGCAGGTCAGGGTATAGCTGAAACTCATTATGAAGTTATTCTTTGCTGAGTTGCCATCATTTAGAGCTCTGTCTGTAACTACCCCCCACCATTCTTCGCTACAGCACTTCCCTCAGTACCGTTAAAACTCTCCTCAGAACATGTTTGACATCACTTTTTCTCCTAGCTCTCCCACTGATGCTACGAGTCTGTTTTCTCCTCAGTGAAGCTTTGTGGGCTCTTTGCTGTGTTAAGCCATGACTCTGTAGGCAGCACTTTTGCCTCTTAGTCCTAATATGGATCAAAGTCACAAACTAGGGACTTGAGTGCAAAATCAAGGCCAGTAAGCCCAATGCGGTACTGAGGGATTGTTGTACTTTCAGAAATGCCATCATTGGGATCAGACATTAAACTGAGGCCCGGTCTGCCCTCTCAGGCGGATACAGGATATCCCATGGTACTCTTTGAAGAAGTTCTCCCCTGTTTTCTGGTTAATATTTATCCCTCATCCTACATCGCTAAAACAGATTTTCTGATCATTTATCTTGTTGCCATTTGTGGAAGCTTGCTGTGCAAAAATTGGCTGCTGTATTTCCTATACACCAACAGTGACTGTACTTCAAAAATACTTAATTGGCTGTAAAGTACTTTAGGATGTCCTGAGATCGTGAAAGGCGGAAGTTTCTCTTTCTTCCTTAAAGGTGCTTTATAAATACATGTTTGTCAGTAGTGTCTGGCATTTGTCTCATGGTGAAGAAGAATTTGGTTGCAGGGCATTGCCTATAGATGTGCAGTAATTTTATCACTACCTTTTTTCATGATTTTTTTTAACCAATTTTGTTAACTACCTCAAATGGTCATTTTTGACATGTGAGCTGAGCCAGTGATTGTCCAGGAGAGGAAGTAGATAAAAAGTGTTATGCTCTGGGGTTCTAGACAAGATATTCTCTTTAAGTTCATTGTCATTAGTTATTCCCATAAGTGGACCTTATGTCTCCTAGGAACTTGATTGCACCTTTACTGCCCAAAATCTAAGTAAATATACTGAGGACTATAGAGAACCTTTGTCAGTGTGCTCCAACTTTCTTTATGTCAAATTTCAGCATGCGGACATCACAACTAAGCCCTGCCTTGACTTTATGTGTTGCTGGCAATGCAAACTTTACAGTGGGGGTCACTGCATGTGACCAGGGTACAAGTTCCGACTGACTTGTTTTCTAGCCCAGACACACTGAGGTCACGTGTCATGCCCCTTTACTGCTTACCTGTGATTGGCTAACTCAGCACAGACCGTTAAGGAGCCAGATCCTTACAGCCCTAGTTCCACACTGGGCAGCTTCTTTAACAAACAAGGCATTGAGTAAGCAACAGGATCTTCCTGCAATTTCAGCAAAACCCTGTCACTCATGCCTGTGTCCCAGAAGATATAATGCTTACAGCATGATCTTACTGCCATCAGCCATATGGTGGCATTGCAGTGGAGGATTTGGGGTGGATTGACCTTGGACTTCAGTTTGCTAGAAAACACACCCAAATAGGGTCGCCATCTCTGATTGGATACATTTTGGGAGGTTCCATCACATGACCTATAGACACCCTGCCTTCAACCCACCCGCCATTGGGGGCTTACCTTCCCACACCAATTGTAAAGCAAACAGATTCTTTGTTACCCAGATTGGATGATTCTTCGCCGGCAGATAAACATCATTTTTTTCTCCCCCAATTTCTCCAATGCTTTAGCAAAAAGTAAAAAGAACTTGGATTTCAGAATTGCCTTTCAGGAACTCAGGATATTCAAAATGCTTTACAGCCAATGAAGTACATATTGAAGTGCAGTCTCATTTGTAATGTTGGAAATGTAGCAACCAATTTACACACAGCAAGATTCCAGAATCAGAAATGTGTTAGTGGCCAGATAATCTGTTTTTTTGATGTTGGTTGAGGGATAAATATTGGCCAGGACACTGGGCAATACACCCTGTTCTTCTTCGAAATAGTGCCCTGGGATTGTTACATCCACCTGAGAGGATAGGTAGGGCTTGGTTTAATGTCTCATCCAAAAGACGGCACCTCAGACAGCACTCCCTTAGTACTGCACTGGGAATGTCAGCCTAGAAACACACGTAACTCTCTGGAGTGGGACTTGAACTCATAACCTGAGTTATGACTGATTGAAGAGTATGCTACCCACTGAGTCAAGGCTGTCACTAATGTAGCTATTGGTTAATAAATAAAACTAATTATTTGTATCCATGAAAGGTGTTTGTTTAAAACAAAATTGGTTCACCTTGCAGGAAAGAAAACCCAACTGAATGTGGCCTACACATAACCTGGTTTCCAGTGGTGTTTATCTTTTGGCGACACTGTGCAAAGGTTCATTTTGGGGACTCTACATTTTACTAGACAAAGATACGAAATAAAACCAGTGGAATCTGGCGTCAATTTTGCCCACGTACAATTCTAATCAGGTCTGTTTGCAACAAGTCGAATAAAAATAGTTGCCATACCATTGTGGGGATGTCCTTTTATGCGGTGTGTTCGGGGCCCTAACACAGGAACAGGAGGAGGCCATTCAGCCCCTCAAGCCTGTTCTGCCATTCAATTAGATCACAAATGATCTGTACTTCATTTACCTGCCTTTGTTCCATATTCCTTGATGCCCTTTACTCAACAAAAATCCATCAATCTCTCAAAAACTCTCAACTGTCCCTCAACAATATGACCTTTTGGGGGAGAGAGTTCCAGATTTCCACTGCTCTTTGTGTGAAACAGTGCTTCCTGATTTCATTCTAACTTGAAGATTATTTCCCCTTTTCTGAATTCTCCCCTCCAGAGGAAATAGTTTGTGATAGTTTAAAACCTCTGCCTCGCTGAATCCCTTTATCATTTTGAACACCCCAATTAGATCACCCCTCAGCCTTACCAACTCAGGGGAATACAAATTGTGTTTATGCAAGCTGTCCTCATTATTCAATCCTTTAAGCCCTGACTAGCTTGGGGCAATTGCACAGGTCGCACAGTACTAAACACCCTGCAGACCCTCATTTCAGAATTGACTTTTAATGACCCTGGGACTGTAACTTCTGCCAGTCACACTCAAGCCCCACTTGCAAATATTAACAAACTGCAGACAATTCCTTCCTCAAGAGCCTCGAGTTCTAATGTAATCAGTCTGATTTCTATTTGACTGTTCAGATTCTTTTGCACTAAATAAATAAAACATTCGTGCTGGAGACTTACAGCAAGCCTCTGCGAGGAGCAAATATATCTTGCTGTTTAACGGGTGAGACACTGACCAAGGTACAAGCAGTAGCACACACCTGGAAACTTAACCTGCCTTTGCTGGTTTCAGATCCTAACTGACCCAGGCATTTTCTGGGGAAGAATGCAGCTTTAAAAAAAAAAAATTTTGCTGCCAGCAGCTTCTTCGAGGGTTGCTTGGAATTTTAACTGTGCAACGCGAAATCAGGCGAACCATTTTCAAACTTGGACTAAAAAGGGGGGGGGGGGTGGAGGGGAAATGTTAAGCTGGCGACAGGATTTTTTTTTTTAAAAAAGCAAAATGTGGAGGAGGGTTTTTGATGCAAGTGGTGGTGATGTTAGATTGGGAGATGTTTGATGATGAGGGTGCGGTGCTGCTTTAACGGCTCTCTTGCTCTTTCAGGGGAGGTGCAGAGTTTGCTCCGGGCATGCGCTCATCGGCTGGGATGGAGTTCAGGGGAAAAGCGACGAGAAATCGGTGCAATTTCACCGAGGGGAATTGACAGCGGCTGGAGAGCGGCGCTCACACCCGAGCTGCTCCGCTTCGGCCCGGGCCGAGGGTCCAGCAGCGATCGCTGTTCCCTCTCTCCCGATCCCCAATTCCGAGCTGGGCAAACTGGGATCGTCATCCGCTTTGGACTCAAAAGGATTCCAGATTGCAGGCGATCGGGAGGATCGGAATCCCACTGAATGACTGGCGGCGGGAGGCAGCCCCAGCGCAGGTAAGATTCCCACCGACCGCCAGCGTTACACAGTGATCCACTCCCAACATTGTGATCCACCTCTACAGTGATCCACCCACAGCATTGTGGACCCATCCCTAGTGATCCACTCCCACTATTGCTGTCCGCCCCTACAGTGATCAACTCCCAACAGTGCAGTCCACCACCCTTACAGTGATCCACTCCCAACATTTCGATCTACCCCTACAGTGATCCACTCCCAACATTGCGATCCACCCCTACAGTGATTCACTCCTGATAATGCGACCCAACCCTACAGTGATCCACTTCCAACGTTGTGATCCATCCCTGCACTGCGATCCACTCCCTACACAGCGATCCACTCCCTGCACTGTGACCTATTCCCAACGTTACAATGTGACCCACTCCCTAGTGTAATCCACTCTCTACACAGTGAGCCACGTTCAGCGTTCCATATGATCCACTCAATACACTGTGATCCATTCCCAGTGTTGTATTGTGATCCATTCCCTGCATTGTACTGATCAATTTTTAGCCTTACACTGTGATCCATTCCCTGCATTATACTGATCCAATCTCAACATTGCACTGTGATCCACTCCCTACATGGTGATATATTCCCAGCATTATACTGATCCAGTCTCAGCATCACACTGTGATATACTCACAGTGTCACACTGCGATCCACTCCCAATGTCACACTGGGACCCACTCCCTGCACTGTGATCCACTTCCAGACTTACATGGTGATACACACTCCACGCTATTATCCATTCCTTACACTCTGAACCACCCCAGCATTACAATGTGAACCACTCCTAGTGTTATACTACAATCCACTCCTAGTGTTACACAGTGAACCACTCCCACTGTTACACTACAATCCATTCCTCGTGTTACACAGTGAACCACTCCCACTGTTACACTACAATCCATTCCTCGTGTTACACTGTGAACCACTCCCAGTGCTGCACTATGATCTACTCCTAGTGTTACACTGTGAGCCACTCCCAGTGCTACACTGTGATCTACTTCTAGTGTTACACTGTGACCCTCTCCCAATGTTACACTGTGAATCACCCCCACTGTTACACTGTGAACCACTCCCAGCATTACACTGTGATTAATTCCCGACACTGTGATCCATTCTCTGCATTATGCTGATCGATTCCCAGCATTGCATTGTGATCTACGTGCGGTATCACACTGTGATCTACTTTCAGCATCACACTGTAATTCATTCCCAACATCACACTTAGTTCTACATACAGTATCACTGTGATCTACTCCCAATATCACACTGCGATCCACTTCCAGCATTACACTGTAATCTACTTCCAATATCACGCTGTGATCCACTTCCAGCATTACACTGTGATCTACACAGTGTGATCCACTTACAGCATTACACTGTAATCCATTCCCAGCATTACCTTGTGATAAACTCACAGCATTACAATGTGAGCCACTTTCAGCATTATACAGTAATCTACTCCCATTATTACACTATGATCCACTCCCAGTGTTTTGTGTGATCCACTCCCAGTGTTAATCTTTTACCCTCTCCCAGCATTAATCTGTGACCCTCTCCCAGCGTTACTCTGTGACCTTCTCTCAGAATAAAGCATATTTTTTTCATGCTGATAATTTCCTGGGATTGATTCATGGCATATTATATTACAGTTCAATTCTCTAGTATTAATGTGCTACACATTCTGTGGGATTATTACTGGCTTGTCCTGTGGGGGTATATGCTTTTACTTTAGTTAAGCATTTGGAAATGTTGCATTATTCTGTATTTTTGTTGCCTGTTCTGATCTTCTGATCCACTAACCCACCATGCGTGTTATTTTAGTCTCCATCCAACTTCACCATCTCTCCTCCCCCTCCACTATGTGCAGTGCCATCATCTGACCAGATAACTGGATGGCAATGAAGTATGATTTGAGCGTGGTCTGTATGGAGAGTAGGAATTATGGGCACAGTCCCTTATGGTTCGCTGCCAGCTCTCTGGTATTGTACCTCCCCCTTGCTCATATGTCAGTTTAGCCATTGTCTGTCAACTGGAACACCATTTCTCACTCCACATCCAATTCCATCTTCATCCAACATTTGCACTTTCCCTGCAGGAGTTGCTGGAACACGAGTGAGAACAGGAATCCCAACTGATTGGATCCCCCCCCAACTCCTGTGTTCCCCTCCCTGCCTGAGCTCCACCCTCCCTCCTTCAGTTCCCCCTCCCTCCCTGAGATGACCTCCCCCAAGTACCCCCTTCCAGAGTTCTCCTCCCTCCATAAGATCCCTCTCCGTCCCTGAGTTCCCCCACCCCGAGTACCCCCTTGCTGAATTCCCCCTATCCCTGAGTTTCCCCTCTCCCTGAGTTACTGCTCTCTCCTGTATTGAGATCAGTCGCAACAGCCAGGCTGGGATTAGGTGGCACAACACAGTCTAATGATTGAACTTGGAATTTGGTGTCACACCGAGCAGTGCATCAGGAATAACTTACTTAACAACCAAAAAACAAGTTGGGCAAGGCATTGGATGCTCATTTTGTTCACCCTCGCAAAGTTCTTCTAGCTTTTGGAAACTATATTACACATTTTTTAAATGATTTGAATGCCAGCTAACTGGAGAAGTTGTGATACAGAGTCTGTGAAAACTGGTGACACCCAATAGTGGCATCATGTAGGCAGAGAGCGGGGTTGTTGTGTATGACTGAACAGGCTGGGGGTCTTTTCTCTAAAAAAAGAGAGGGCTGAGGGGTGAACTGATAGAAGCCTTCCAAACTACGAGAGGATTTGGTATGCTGGATGTAGGAAGGATGTTTCCACTTGTGGGGGAGACCAAAACCAGGGGCTCATCAATATAAGTAACAAATTCAATAAGGAATTCAGGAGAAATTTCTTTATCCAGAGAGTGGTGAGAATGTGAAACCCTGCGCCACATGGAGGGGTTGAGGTGAATTATATAGATGCTTTTAAGGAGAAGCTGGACAAATACATGCAAGAGAAAGGAATAGAAGGTTATGTTGCTCAGGTGAAATGAAGAAGGCTGGGAGGAAGCTCGTGTGGATCATAAACACTGGCATGGGACAAGTTTTGTGCTGTAAATACTTTGTAATTTTATGGAGATCTGCAAGAAGTTGCTAGTGGGAGCATGTGAGTGAGGGCGAGTCCTGCAGACTTCGTATTGAATATGACTCCCTCGGCCTGACCACAGCTGCCCTGCCCCTGTTTGGCTTGTGGTAAAGTAGCTTTCCACTGGCTGCTACTGCATTGCACTGAACACAAACCTCCCAGCCCCGTACCCAGCATCTGCTGATCTCAGCAGAGGAGGTACTGAGGCACTGAACGTGGCCTCAGCAGCTCTCGGTTTGGGGTTGGTAGGGGGCAGGACAGGGAACAGTGAACCCAGGACCTTGCTTCACTTCGCTCTCCCTGCGGCAAAGTGCACGTGCATGAATAGGCCAGGCTTGACCATGATGCCTCCCTTGGTGAAATATCCCAGCACCGTTATTGACTCACTGTCAGTGATCACATGAAGAGTGACCACTTCTGTGGGGTCAAGGCAATGGAGAGGGTACAGAAGAGATTTACTAGAATGGTATCCGGCAGTTAAAGTACTTTAGGATGGCCTCAGATCATGGACCCACTATAGAAATGCACATATTTCTTTCTATTTCCTAAATATTTTATAGCCAATGAAGTACTTTTGAAGCATTGTCTCTGTCATAGTGTAGGAAACACAGCAGCCAATCTGCATGCAGCAAGGTCCTCCAAATAGCAGTATTTTAACATCAAGATGGTTTTAGGGATGCTGGATGAGGGATAAATGCTGCCCACGACACCTGGAGAACTCCTCTGCCCTTCTTGGAGAGACTCCTGTTCTGTGTTAGTGGAGACTCGGTTAAATCTTTGGGTTTCCTGAGGGGTTCGGGTGGGATGGTGTGGAGGTGGATGAGTTTGTCTTATGTGGTTATGTTGTTGGTGTATACGCTTATGTCAGGTATACAGTGACAAGCTCAGCGATCCAATAATTTAACAACGTAGTGCAGTAATAAAATGGTTAAATCACATCTTTTTAATGAAGAGCACTGGCAAATGTACAAAGCTGTTCTATCCAGGCAGCCGTAGTCTGGTGCATTCCTGGGGTAGGAGCCAGCAGGCCTGTGTCTACACACAGGAGCTGAAGTCAGTGTTAACTGTGTGCAGATTGCAACAATCCTGCAGCATGAATTAGAGAGAAAAAAATTCAACTTTTTTTAAAAGCAAGATTTTTGAGAGGACAGGTCAGGGTTACTGGTCCCGATTATCAGTCTGTTAACTGCTCCTTGAATGTGCCTGTAGGTGGATTTTGGATGAGTCCAGGATGAATTTTGTCTGTGATTCCTCTCTCTGCCAAATAGTCAGCTGACTAATTGTCTGGGTTGACATATGAAGAATGGTTCCTTAGTCAAGTGCAGCTGGCCTCTGGGTCTATGGAGCCCTGGCATGTGGCGACACTGTCAGAAAGACTGGAGAGCTATCGTTATTTACCTATATGTTTAAGGATGTGCTCACAGTTGAGGTGATTGAATCAAGCCACCCCCACATCGAGGTGGGCTGTGCGAGTGGGAGTGGTTGGCATAGCTCATGATCACAGATTACTTGCTTTTAGAAAATGAAATCTTCAAATTGAAATAGAATACTTTCCAAGCTATTGCTCACAGTGGGTTGGAGAATATGGTAGAAACTATATGGAAACATGCAGGAGGTTGCCATTTGGCCCCTTGAGTCTTTTCTGCTGTTGGCTGATCTGTGCCTAGACTCTATCTGCTTTTTCTCAATATCCTTTATACCCTTATCTAAGAAAATCTGTCAAACACTGTCTTGAAAATTTCGATTGACCTACAACCTTTTGGTGAGTGAGTTCCAGATTTCCACCACCGTGTGTGTGGAAAAATTGCTTCCTGATTTAACCCCTGAATGACCTAGCTCTAATGTCAAAATTATACCTTCCTGTTCTGGACTATCCCACTAGGGGAAATTGTTTTTCTGTATCTTTCCTGTTGAATCCTTTTAACATTTCAAACACTTCAAGCAGATCACCCCTCAACCTTCTAAACTCAAGGGAGTCCAAACTAAGATTGTGCAACCTGTCCTCATAATTTAAGCTTTTAAACCTTGGTCATAGTCTAGTGAATCTGCCCTGTATCCTCTCCAGGGCCAATACAAGTTGCTGTGCTCAGAACTGAATGCTGTCACTCCTAGGCTGATCAAGGAGCCCACGTACTTGTGGGTCTGACCAAGGCTCTGTATTAACTAAAGCATCACTCCCTCAGTCTCCCCTTGATTATAAAATATATGGTATACATTTGAGAGTGAAGTGAGCAGATAATGGTGTTTCTTGATTGACTCCGTGGTTCAGTGAGGATTGTAGGAGAGCGTACCAGGAACATAGGACTTAGGAGCAGGAGTAGGCCATTCAACTCTCGTGTCTGCTCCACCATTCAATAAGATCATGGCTGACCTGATTGTAGCCTCAACTCCACTTTCCTGTCTGCCGCCTAAACCCTTGACTCCCTTGTCTATGAAAAATCTGTCTAACTCAACCTTGAATAAATTCAACGATTCAGCCTCCCTTGCTTTCTGGGGAAGAGAATTCCATAGACTAACAAACCCACAGAGGGAAAAATATTCTCCTAATCTCCGTCTTATTTTTAAATTGTGTCCTCTAGTTCAAGTCTCCCCCACAAGAGGAAACATCTTTACAGTATCCACCCTATCAAGCCCCCTCAAGATCTTATATGTTTCAATAAGGTCACCTGTCATCTTTCTAAACTCCAATGGGTAAAAGCCCAAGCTTTCTTCATAAGATAAACCCTTCATCCCAGGAACGAGTGAAGTTATTTATTTATTCTTCCAAGGGATGTGGGTGTTGATGGCTAGGCAAGTATTTGTTGCCCATCCCAAATTTCCCTTGAACTGAGTGGCTTGCTAGGCCATTTCAGAGGGTAGATAAGAGTCAACTACATTTCTGTGGATCTGGAGTCACATGTAGACAAGACCAGGTAAGGATGGCAGATTTCCTTCTCTAAAGGGACATCAGTGAACCAGATGGTTTTGCTGGGACTAGCTTTCAATTCCAGATTTTATTTATTGAATTTAAATCCCACTAGCTGCCAAGGTGGGATCTGAGCCTGTGACCACAGAGCATTAGCCTGGGCCTCTGGATTACTAGTCCAGTGACATTACCACTACACCACCATCTCCCTGTGTTTTGAGTGAACCTTCTCTGAACTGCTTCTAATGCAATTATATTCTTTTTCAAATAAAGAGAACAAAACTGTGCCCAGTACTCCAGATGTAGTCTCACCAAGGCCCTGTACAGCTGCAGTAAAACTTCTCTACTTTTATATTCCATTCCCCTTGTAATAAACACCAACATTCCATTTGCCTTCCTAATCACTTGCTGTTCCTGCATACATTCTGTTTGTGATTCATGCATCAGGACACCCAGATCCCTATGTAGCAGTACCAGACATACCTAAAAATGAGGTGCCATCCTAATGAAGCTACAATGTGGGACTAGTTGCATGCTGAAGTGTGGAGGCAGCATGCTATAGACAGAACTAAGCGATCCCATAACCAACACAATCAGATCAAAGCCCTGCAGTTCTGCCACACGCAATCATAAATAATGGTGGACAATTAAACAACTAACGAGAGGAGTAGGCTCCACAAACATCCCCATCCTTAATGATGGGGAGCCCAGCATGTCAATGAAAAAGACAAGGCTGAAGTATTGCAATCATCTTCAGCCAAAGTGCCGAGTGGATAATCCATCTTGGTCTCCTCCTGAAATCCCCACGATTACAGATGCCAGTCTTCAGCAAATTCGGTTCACTCCATGTGATATCAAGAAATTGCTGAATGTACTGGCTATGGGCCTTGACAACATCCCTACTGTAATATTGAAGACTTGTGCTCCAGACCTGGCGCAACATTAGCCAAATTGTTCCAGTGCAACTACAACACTGGCATCTACCTAGCAACATGGAAAATTGCTCAGGAATGTCCTCTCCACAAAAATCAGGACAAGTCCAATCTGGCCAATTACTGCCTGATCAATCAGTTCTTGATCTTCAGCAAAGTGATGGAAAGGATTGTTGACAGTGCTATCAAGCGGTACTTACTCAGCAACAACCTACTCACTGACACTCAGTTTGGGTTCCACCAGGGCCACCTGGCTCCAGAATTCGTTACAGCCTTGGCTCAAACATGGACAAAAGAGCTGAATTCAAAAGGTGAGGTGAGAGATGAGGTGAGTGACTGTCCTTGACATCAAGGCAGCATTTGACTGCATTTAGCATCAAGGAGCCTTAGCAAAGTTGAAGTCAATGGGAATCAGGGTGAAAGCTCTCCAGTCATTGGAGTCATACCTAAAACAAAGAAAGATGGTTGTGGCTGTTGCAGGCCAATCACCTCAGTCCCAGGACATCACTGCAGGAATTCCTCAGGGCCCAACCACCTTTAGCTGCTTCGTCAATGACCTTACCTTCACCATAAGGTCAGAAGTGGGGATGTTTGCTGATAGTTGTACAAGGTGCGATATCATTCACAACTTATCAGATATTGAAGCAGTCAATGCTCACATACAGCAAGACCTGGACAAAATTCAGACTTGGGATGAAAACTGGGGAGTAACATTTACGCCATACAAGTGCCAGGTGATGACCATCTCTAACAAGAGGGAATCTAACCATCTCCCCTTGTCAGTCAATGGCATTACCATTGCTGAATCCCCATTATCAACATCCTGAGGTTACCATTGATCAGAAACAACTGGACCAGGCCCATAAATACTGTGGCTACATTAGCTGATTAAAGGCTGGGAATTCTGTGGAGAGTAACTCACCTCCTGGTTCTCCAAAACCTGTCATCCATCTACAAGGCATAAGTCAGGAGTGTGATGGAATAATCTCCACTTGCCTGGATGAGTGCAGCTTCAACAGCACTCAAAAAGCTTGACATCATCCAGGACAAAGCAACCCTCTTAACTGGCACCCCAGCCACCATTTTAAACATTCACTCTCTCCATCACCAGGGCACATTAGCAGCAGTGTGTAACATCTACAAGATGTATTGCAGCAACTTTCCAGGCCTCCTTTGACAATACTTTTCATGACCCCTTACTACCTACAAGGACATGGGCTGCAGATGCATGGGAACATCCCCACCTCCAACTTCCCCTCCAAGCCACTCACCATCCTGACCTGAAACTATATCACAGTCTGTCACTGTTGCTCGGTCAAGAATGTGGAACTCCTCCCCAACAGCATTGTGGGTGTGCCTACACCAGGCTGACTGCAAACAATTCAAGAAGTTGGCCCACCATCACTTTCTCAAGGGCAATTAGGAATGGGCAAGTGACACTCACATCCTAAGAATGAAAAAAACAGCTGCTTTGTATCATGTCATTGTATAAGGGTTAGATGTAGCTGTGGCCTTGTTTGTTTAACACTGCAAGACCTGATTATTGAGAATCGGAATGCTGAAGTCAGCTAGAGGTTATTTGCTGCTGGACCAGACTGGGGCAAGTCTGCAGAATGGGAACTGGTTGCAAACTTCTGATCTTGGTTCAGTTCAGTGTTGTCTGGTACATTAGCCATTAACCACATGTGGACTAATTGGGAATCCAGATGTGATGATTTGCATTTTTGATCAGTGAATAATGAATAAGTAACAGACACCATCATGGGGCCTGTAATCTCAACCTCCATTCACACAGCGTATGCACCTGAACTTTAACCTCTCTGTGTGTTTGTTGGTAAAATGGTGAGACGGAAAGCAGACAGTGAGAGTGTTTATGATTGTTGTGGCCGGTTTACTTCCTTGGTCACTGACTGGTGGCAGATGTTTTCTGAGTAAATGTCCAGATGTGAGGAACCTTTTCCTCTATTGTGTGTGAGGGGTTTTCTACTGAAATTAGTGCCTGTGGTTAAAATGGTGTGGTCGCAGCATACCTGGAACTAGTCAGTGATTCCTATTGGATGACAAATGGTTACGTTTCATTTTTCTTTTTTTATACTTTTGATATTTTGAACTGTGACGTTGCAAAATTTTGTACTCGCAGATACCCCATGATATTTCTTACAGTAATCAGATGTTGTGCTGGTTTATACTCACAGGAGCATAATATATTAATATGGACTGTATAATGTATTGTGTTGCTAAAGTACTTTTAAGGCCACAAAGTACAAATAAGCACTGTGTGAGGCCAGCGTTAAAGGAAGAAAGAATCTATATAGCATCTTGTGCTTCACATCAGAGGAATTATTTTTTGAAAGGCATTCACTGTTATTATGTGGTAAATGTCTACACAGCAAGATCCCACAAAAAAACCAACTGGAATAAATGGATAGAGCCATGGGATCTTTCACAGCCACCCGTGAGGACAGACTGGTCGATGGTTCAACTTCCAGCTGTGTTTGACGCTGTTCACACTTGGCAGTGCACTGGTTAACTGAGCTCCCAGGAGCAGGATTTTAAAAAAGCACAATAATGACCAACTTAATCTTTATTAGAGTGCGTGGGCAATCTATTCAAGTTTGTGGTCCCTTTAATTTTTTTTTTTGTGAGGCTGCGCAAGCATGGTGCCTTAAAGGGGCCAACTTTTTCCCGGCCTGTGCAGGGACTTTCCCACAGCCACAGAGTTTAGAGGGAACTTTGATAATGAGTCTTTTATTTTGAAGAAGAGCAGGCAAGCTTTTCCCCAATGTCCTGGGCAACATTAAACCCTCAGCAAATATGAGAAAACAGATTATCTGGTCATTATCAAATTGCTGTTTGTGGGAGCTTGCTGTGCGCAAATTGGCTGCCGCATTTCCTACATCACAGCAGAGACCTTGCTTCAAAAAATACTTAATTAGCTGTAATGCACTTCGGGTCAACCTGAGGTTGTGAAAGCGCCGTGGAAATGTTAAGTCTTTCTTTCGGGAAGCAGAGGCTGTCTTGTCAAAGTGAACTAGTCATCACTGTTGAAAACAGACTTGCAGCCAAGGCCTTGAACAGGTACCTACTTCAAACCAGCTGTGATCGAGACTTCTTTTCCGTGTGTGAGAGATTTTTTTTTTGTGAGTAGCCCAGCGTTGAACTGAGGCCCTTTTCCGCTCCTGTTAATTAAATCCTTTTGGATGTGGAAGGAGCTGTGTCCTGGAATGGGCCAATATGTCGCTGCCTTGGGGGAGATGAAAGGGACCCTCTGTTGGGAGGAGCCACCCTGCCCAGCTGAACACATAGCAGTGCAAACCTCAGTGTTTATTCTGTGCCTTTGCCACAGGGCTAGACAAACCCAGCAGCACACTCACATGTGCTGGTAAATTATTGTATGCACTCAGACTGGAGCAAGCGCCACATCTGAACCAAGGACTCTGCAAATAAAGGAATCCATTACACAGAAACAATGTTACTGGGCAGTGATAAAATGCAGAGCATGTTGGCTATTTAACAGTCCATTCACATTTGGTATATTTCAGGATTGTCTGCAGTAGGGTTAGAAAGCCTATGTGTGTCTATGTATTGCAAACTGGGATTACCAGCCCTCCAATCCATGTGTGCTCCAGATTGTGCCACGCTGGCTCCACGCTATTAGGTTTTTTATCATCTTGTCTCATAACTGTTTACATAGGAACAGGAGCAGGTCATTCAGCCCCTCAAGCCTTTACATAGGAATAGGAGGACGCCCTTCAATCCTTCAGACCTATTACATAGGAACAGGAGGAGGCCATTCAGCCCCTCAAGTGTATTGCATAGGAACAGAAGGAGGCCATTCAGCCCCTCAGGCCTGTTACATAGGAACAGAAGGAGGCCATTCATGCCCTTGAGCCTGTCACATAGGATTAGGAGGCCATTCAGCCCCTCAGACTTGTTCCCCATCGTTAGAGCATTGTTGATCTGTATCTCAACTCCATCTATACTCCTTAATTTTGAATCCCTTAATAACTTTATCTAACAAATATCTATCAATCTGAGGTTTGAATTTTTCAACCTACACACCCTTCCTGCCAAGCCTCAACAGCTCTTTGCAGGTGAGAATTCCAGATTTCAGTTGGCATCTTTTTGTCAAGTCTAAACCTGGACAGTGGGCAGGGTAAGTGTGCACCAGGAAGTGGGATAACACTGCTGTCCTAGTGTGGGACGGAACCATACAGAGCAGGAATATCCCAGATGCAACCTTGTCCCCGGGTCAGCTTATCTTGGCTGGCTCAGAGTTTAGGGCTATACAGGTGACTTCAAATTTCCTTGACACAGGAGAGAATTTAAAAAAAAGTATTTATGCACTGACCCATATTGGAGAATCTGGACGCACATTACATGATGTCAGAATCAACCTAAGCATTGGTAGTTCCCTAGAGGAGGAGGTATGGAGACTGGTGACCAAAGGCTTAGTCAAAGAGGCGGGTTTTAAGCAAACATCATGAAGGAGGGGAGGGAAGTGGAGAAGCGGAGCAGATAGGGAGGGAATTCCAGAGTGTGGGGCTTAGGTCCTCTTACTGATTGAAAGAATGCTAACATTGTTCGCTATGCAATGGTTAACAATTGAAGTCCATCAAAAATGATTCCCAGAATGTTCCTCGACTGAACTCACTGACTCCTCATTGGAATTTGGTTCCGACTGTACCCTCAGGTACTTGATCCAATTCGCCAGTTTTCACCAGCATATCCTATAGGACATTTGACCAATGGGGTGGGGAAGGGGGATATTACAGTTGATATCCACTCATGTACACACAGCAGGAAGGGTCAGTGGAAAGTGATCAGGAGCAAAACCCTGGCTATCAGCTTTCACTTCTCTCCTTGCCCAGTTTGGTGGCTGTATGACAGTTGCACCTCCTCCCAGTTCAAGGCTGAACTCTAAATTTGCTCCACTCTCCTCCCAACCCCAACCCCCTCCATAGGGACCAAACCTTCCAAGTGATTATATTTGTGAAGAATGATACAATTATGCCCTTTTTAATGTAAAGCCTGCAAGAGTTTGAATTGAAAGTGTCTCTAAAGCCCTGAGCTGGTGAAATTCTGGTGGCTGTGACTCCTGCTGACACACTCTCCGGTCTGAATCTTGAGTCAGATTTTCATCGTGGAGGTGGGAATCAGGAGTCGGGAATTATTCCAACATCGCGATCCCACATCTGTCCCGGCAGGTGAGATTTTAATCTCTTGGCTGGCGGAAATCTTGGAACCAGGCCCGAGGCGGAGACGGAGGCGGAGACGGAGGTGAAGTCGGAGGTGGGCCTTCGCTGAAACAGCCAGGTTAAAAGATCTGCCTCCATTCCCAGATACACTGGCCCAGTTCTTCAGTTCTTAGTATAAAGCCCCCTACACCCTCACCCCTTAGCCCCCCTCACCCCTTTATCTCCCTCAACCCTTTAACCCCCTTTACCCGCCTAATCCATTCACCCAGTATCTACTTCACAAACAGACCTCACAAGGCCTATAATAATATATAGCATTAGTTGGAAAGCTCATTCAATCTGTCAAAGTAAAAAAAAAATCCTCTTGAATAGGCACTAAAAAATACTCTTCAGAAGCTCATAAATATGTCAAAATAACAAACATCACTTGAACAGGCATTTTAAAAACAATTATCTTCTTCAAAACCTCATTAATTTGTCAAAGTCATCAAACTCACATTCCCCGGGACAGGCGAGTAAACGAATCCTGCAGTACAGAATCCATTAGCACTTCTGAAGGCAGCCAGGCCATCAGCTCACATTCTCCAGGCCAGCTGAATAAATAAACTCTGTACAACAAAATCTATTAGTGCTTTTGAAGGCAGCCAAAAGTCGTACATCTGTCAAAGCTTTCAAACATGTGGCTGACCTTTTCTGAAGAGAATGAATGAAAGCAATGGGGAGAGTTTAAACAATTAGTTCTGGATTTCACACAGGGCCACCTTTTCAATATTGTACAATGCAGAATAGCACTTTATCCAATGGATAATCTGTTCTAATGCGCCTGAAGACTTTTCCACTTTTACAATGCTGTTCTTTCACTTGACAGCTTGCCAGTTGTCAGAAGTAACAACTTGGCAACCACATTATTTAATGGTCACTTTACCTTCTCCAATCACAGCACTGTCATCATTCACTTTAGTAAACACAGATATAACTCGGTTCCAGAAGCTCAAGATGAACTGTAAAGGAAGTTGTTGTGATATTGTATGTATGCCAGTGCAGACAATGACATGCACTTTTAAGAAGTCGCATAGTGACATCACTGTGACATCACCGTGTGTGAGGCTGGAGTATAAAAGTGTAACTTCCATGTTAGATGCTCACTATTGCCTGTGCTCTCCATTGCAGATTCTCACTACTGCTTGTGGCCCGGTATTGACAAGACTCTATGTACATCTTATGAGTCAGGTATATAGTCAAGTAATCAGCCTATGTAACTGTTAGGACCCAGGCCAGATCAAGGCCTCTGCAGAGCAATATATAGTTGTTGCTAGTAATAAACTTCAGATACTTGTGTTCAACCAGATCCCTCATCAGCCTCAATATCTTACTTAGTATAGACGGCATAGAGAGAGATTCCTTGAGGTGTACATTGAGATCCTCCACATATACAGTGGCAGCAGACTGCAACATATCACGTCAGAGATAGCACCATTTTTACTCACCTTTTATACGCTTCCTGCCTCCAGTCCATGGTTCAAACTGCATTCCGTGGTGTGATTTAGGAAGGTTTCCAAAATGTGGCTACTTTGATGAAAATTGCAGAAGCTCTGAAATGCCACTTCTAGAATGGTGCCGGTAACTCCTACATCACAGCGTGTGGGGTGGGGAAGGTGGGGAAGGTGGGGTTCCCAACCGAACCTCTTTTCTGTGCTGGTGAAAATGGCCAACGCTAGAAATGGGGGCAGGACTTTCGGATCCACACTGCAGCCGCCACTTTATTTTTTCACCCAACCCCATTTAGTCCCAAGTTAGACCATGAAAATCTGGCCCCTTCTCTCTCAGGCTCAGCATTAACTTTTTGAAACTATTCTGGTGGAGAGTCCAGACTGCAAATATTTTTTATTTAATGATTATTAACGATTGAGAGAAGACAAAGTGTGCACTTTATTTACAAAAGAAACATAAACTTTGCTTAGGGGCATCATACACACATACCTGAGTGTGTGTGTGTCTGCCCCTGTATATGTGTTGGTGTCTGTCTGTGTCTGTCTCTCTCCTTATATGTGTGTTAGTATATTCATGTGTCTCTGTCCCTATATGTTTGTTGGTGTCTGGCCCTATACGTGCATGCCTTTTTGTGTGTGATTGTACATTTGTCAGTGTTTGTCCCTTTATATCTGCGTATATCATTGTACATGTGTGTGTCTACATGCCCATTAATTTGTGTGTGTGTGTGTGTGTGTGTGTGTCCCTTATAATTTTAGAACAAACAGTGAGTACAAGCATAAGGTTGGAACAGGGGATCAAGATGGGGTAGGGAAAAGCTGAGGGTCATCTGTGTGTTGGGGTTCAAAGAGTCTTTGGCTACCTTGCCTCCCATATTCTGCTGCTCAGCCCTCCTTACCTTAAAACCCACCCTCTTTGACCACTTCTCATAACTCCTTGTCCCAATCCTGTCATGGGACCTTTTTCCGCTCTAAAGCCGCTTTATTCGGTGCAGGTTGGAGCAAGATTCAAGTTTGAAAAGAGAGAGACGGATCCCAAATCTGTTTAAACACCTGGAGCCATGTTTATTTTTTGAGAGTGAGATATCTCAGAACTGGAGCATTGCTGAGTGAGCCTGATTGCTCTATGAGATGGGATATCAGGGTTGCTTCAGAGAGATTTCTGCTCACGCTTGAAGCACAGTGTGAAGAGCTCTCCTGAAAGGGTTTACACCATCCAGCTGTAGTGGGAACTGCACGACCCTGTGCCCCAGTTCAAGCAAGAGGCCAGGTAGTTAGTGATTCAGCCGTTCATTGCTGCAAGGCACTGGTTGCTGAATTCCTGAGTGTCTGGACTGGTTGGATCAGTGCCATTTACAAGGTAAGCCGGAGAGATCTGCAGCCATTAGATTTTCTCCCCTGCTTTTTAGCTTCTACATGTCCCTTGGGGATGTGAGCTTAATTTCCAGTCACTTACTTTGTCGTTTATTTTTACAAATTTTTTACTAATTGCTTTCTTTCACCCCCCCCGACCCCCCTCCCATCTTGTGGAAAATGCCTGTGCTTCTCTTGCACAATATTTCTCCGGGGAAGAGAGAGGTGGTGGGGGGAGCTTGGCTATTGCTGAGTGAGGCTGGGCTCTGACTGTGTGGAAACAGAACTTCCTGTTTGCCAGCTCCCAGTTTAGAAACTGAAAGAATTCACCATTCATGGATTACTCTCCGGCCTCCCCTCTCAGCAGACAGGCTGCCTGCGATCCCAGAGCTCCTTTGTCTCTCACCATACTTGTAAAAGGCTTGTATTTATAATTTTTAATCCCACCCCTACCCCTTCTGCCACTATCTGATGGGATTGCCAACTCTCCAGGATCATCCTGGAGTGTTCTGATGCTACAGAAAAAGAAGGAAGACTCACATTTATGTTTCCTGACCACTAGACATCTCAAAGCTCTTTTACAGCCAATGAAATGTTGTAATGTTGCAATGCAGGAAACACAGCAGTCAATTTATGCACAGCAAGCTCCCACAAATAGCAATGTGATAATGGCCAGATGATCTGTTTTTTGTGATGTTGATTGGCCAGGACACCGGGTTAACTCCACTACTCTTCTTCGAAATGGTGCCATAATATCTTTTATATCCACCTGAGCAGGCAAATGGGGCCTTGGTTTAACGTCTCATCCGAAATACAACGGGCGGGATTTTCCGCACCCGCCCGCCGCCGGGATCTTCCAGTCCCGCCGCAAGTCAATGGACTTCTGGCTGGGGCACCGCCTTGCCCGTGGCGGGTCCCACCCTCAACGGGGCCAGAAAATCCCGGCCAACATCTCCGACAGTGCAGCGAGTGTCAGCATGAATTTTTGTGCTCAAGCACTAGACTCCCCGAAGAAAAATGATTGGGGCATGATAAATACTCCTTTTAAATTTTTGTTTATGAATTATAAAAGTATTGGAGATGGAAGGAAAGGCTCTTCACTGACAATAAAGAATCATCCAGTTGAGTAAAGGAGTCTGTTCATTTTCCAATTGGTGGGGCAAGGCAGGGCACCATGAGGATGGAGAACCAGTGGCGGGAGTGAGGCGTGGGGCTCCCCTCAGGTGTCCAATGAGCATGATGTCGGGGAGGAGGCTTTGAGAGGACGGGATGTTTGGGTGACTGGTGGCGGGAATGTAGGGGTGGGCTTGGCTCTGTGAGCACGGGTGTGTTGAATGCCCAGTGGTGGGAGTGTGGGGTGGGACTCTTTGAGGATGGGCAGTTTGGACAACTACTGGAGGGAGCGTGGGGGTGGAGCCATTGTTACCAAGGTTACCAAGATAGGGAGGGTATGAGGCCATGGAGGAATTTGAAAACAAGGATGAGAATTTTAAAATTGAGGTTTGGCCGGACATGGATCAAAACAGGTCATTGATCACAGGAGTGATGAGTGAACGGGACTTAGTATGAGTTACAACACAAGCAGGAGAGTTTTGGATGATCTCACATTTACAAGAGATGGAAAGTAGAAGGAATGCACTGGAATAGTCGAATCTGTAAGTAACAAAGGCATGTGAGGTTTTACACAACAGAGGGGCTGAGGCAGGAGCAGAGACAGGCAATGGTACATAGATGGACATAGGTGGTCTTGATGCTAGAGTAGATACAGGAGTCAGAAGGTCAGCTCCGGGCCAAATAGGACACGGAGATTGTGAACATTCTGGTTTAACCTGAGACAGTGACCAGTTTAGCTCAGATTAAAGAATGAACATGTGAATAGTCAATGTGAATGGTAGTACAGAGCTTGAGTATTGCTGAAAAAAGAAACATGTCGAAGCTTTTCATCTTGCACTCGTCAGGACACTTTGCAAGAATAACAATATAAGGGGAAAACAACAATTTATACTGTATGAGAAGAGGGTGCTGATTGGTTGGCAAGTGGACTCTGATTGGTAGACAATACTTGGCAGTTAACCATCAGTTACCATCACTGCTGCATTCTCCATGGCTACGCCCCTACCAATCAGAGTCCACTTGGCAACTAATTAGCGCTCTCTTCTTATACAATATAAATTGTTGTTTTCCCCTTAAATTGGTATTCTTGCGAAGTGTCCTGATGAGTGCAAAACAAAAAACTTCCACAGGTCTTTTTTTTCAGCAATACTCAAAAGAACACATGGTTGTTCTGGGGGTCTGTGCCTCAGCAACATATACTACGTGGTGTATTGGCCTAGGGGCACGATATTTCTGCTCTTCTTGTATGTTTAAAAGAAATAAATTGGAGATTGTCACCGAGTCACTACAGCACAGAAGAAGGCCATTATGCCCATTGAGCCCATGCTGGCCCATGGACCCAGTTTGTATCTGGTGATTAGGAAATTTTACCTAAGGGATATTTAACCAAATTAACCATAATTTGACCCTCTCCCTGCCACAAATTCCAATGGCTCAGAGCATCAATCCAATGAAGTGTTGAACTATACAGACGGGGAGAGTTTCAGGCGCTGTCCCAGGTTTGTGTTGAAGCTATCAGATCCCTGCAGTTGGCATCAACTCCCTTAAGGTGGGGGAGGAGAAAAAGCAGCCTGGTCTCCTGCTCCCAATCACCAACCAGTGACCCCAGCCTGGAGTGAGTGCATATGTCAAGGTGGGATTGGAGTTTAGATGTGAAGCCACCTGCAGTTGAATAACCTGTTGACACTCAGCCTTAAGGCTCACAAATGAATAAAGCTCCTTAGGTGCCGGGGATACCAGGGAAGTTACATCTCTGTAGGGGAGAAAATTAGTGGTGAATAACTGTGATGGGTAGAGATTGACGGAGGAGGGGGAGGTTACAGTGAAATATTCACATTAACATGAGCATGAAAAGGTTAATCCAACTTGATACCCCCATCTCCCCCAGCAAAAAGAAACTTTCCCTGGCCAGTGCAATTCTTGCCTTGTATTAACTATTGTGCGTCTCCATAGATTGTTTAAATTAGGAACCTGGGCCTACACATTCCTGCAGGAAATTTATCTTTGATAATTAAAAATATCTTTCCTCTTGTACTTTGCCTTCCCTCCAGCCCCACCTCCCTCACCCTGCTCCCTTGCTGCCCCATACCATCACTGCCTCTACCCCGCCTGCCCCCATCCCACTCACCATCCCCCTCCCTTACCTCCCGCTCCCTTGTCTCCGCTGTCCCTCATCTCCCACCCTTGTTTCCCCTCACACCACAGCCACCCCCTCAGTTGTCTCACCCCCATCTCCCACCTCTCTTGCCTTTCCATCATCCTTGCCTCTCCCCTCCCTTGTCCCCCCTCCCCATCTCCTCCCTCTCGTCTCCCCAACTCTCTGCTTCTCCCTCCCTCATCTACCCTCCTTCATCTCCCCTTGTCTCCTCCCACCCAGTCCCTCATCCCCTGCCTCCCCCTCCCTCATATCACCCCTCCCATCTTCCCCCTTGTCTCATCCTTCATCTAGCTCCCCCACTTTGTCTCCTTCCACCCCAATCTCCTACTTCGCCCTCCCTTCCCAAGTCTCTCCACTCCCTCCAAGGCTCCTTTGGTCACTCTCCTGAGGCTGCATGAAGAGACTCATGTTAATGTGAAATCAGTAATGGATAAATTGACAAACAAACACGGTCAATTATATTTGAGTGGATTCAGTATCAGTTGGCATGTAGGTGTACATATCTAGATAAAACCTTTACCCTGTCAGTTCTAATCTTGCTGTTGAGCTTTTGAACAGCCAGCCTTTCAGTAGAATCACCATGGTAACCAATTCTGAGGCCTAGCACAGAAGGCCCCAATACAGTAGCCTGGGTTTTGTGGTGAAAGATGTTCCTTAAGGAATTCAACCACAGTTGAATGATGGGCATCCCAGCAGGGTGAAAGGTCAGGAAAGCTGGAGTATATGAGTTGAGTCCAGTAACCTCCTTGTAACCAAGTGGAATCCACGAGGAATGCAGTTGAAGACGTAGGAGTCTGGCTGTACTCTCTGTACTTCTGGGCTTGTATGTGTATACAGCATTAAAATCAGTAGCCCATTTCCCAGTGAGTGTCTGAACATCTTTAGGGCTCTTTATACTCTACACTGCAAGGAGTCAACTGGACTCAGTGCTCTCCTGGCCCCTCTCCAATCCTCACTATGTTCTCGCTAGCAAATTTCTGCACCCAATTCGATAAGTGCAGCTGGCTAGAACAGGGAGGTGAGCACAGGGGCATGTTGGCTGTGCTTTAGCGGAGAGACACTTAACATGTAGGATAAAGAAGCTGCTCATGTGGAGGATAAATATCAACATGGACAGGTCGTGTTGAATGGCCTCACTGTTTCTGAATTGTAATTTTGTGTGTGCTTTGTGAGTGAATGAGTGAGTGTTAGTGTGATTGTTTCTGCGTTACTGCTGAGTTTCATGGTACTTACCCTTCCCAAAGCTGCCAGATTTAAGTATCTCACACCCTTGACTGTTAATTCACTGGCACAAACTTCACAGGGATATTGGAATTCAACATCCAAAAATTGCATACCGGGCAAAAATCCAAGGATTGCATTCCTAGGGTTCAGGCTGCTGGGTACGAAGTCCCAGAGGCAGAAACTGGGCTCAGCCCCCACCCCTCACTATACCCCAGTATTTCCGCTCCCCCCCATCCCTGCCCCAGTCTCCAAAGCTTCCTTGTTTCAGATTCCACATAGACCCTCACTGTGAAGCTGGTGGAATGAGATTTTCCCCAAGGTCAAAAGAAAAATCAATCACTTTTTCTAGGTTTTTACAACATGATCTACTCAGATCTTCAGGGAATGTTCCTTTTGTATAAGTGTGTTTGTTCTGACACTCCCTCTGCCCTTATAGCTCAATCTACCCTACAGTTGTATAGAATCCAACTTCTTGAAAGGGACTTTGAAGGTTGCTGGGGCATGTCACTGCAAGAGTGCGGCAGTATGTTGTGCATCAGACTAGAGCCAGTTCTTGAGACGTCCTGTCTCGAAGGGCAACCCACAGCTCCTTGGCAGAGCTGATCTTCGCGCCCACGGACTGTGGCTGTGCAGTGCCTCTATTCGGTGAGGGCCCACCTTTCCTTCAGGATTGCTCCAGTTTCTGGAAGTTTCCACCAGCCTTCTTTTACCCATCGTGGTACCTATTGACCCGTATGTACTAGTGTGACACACACAACCAGACCACATTTGAGATCGCTGGATTGGAGGCAGGCAGCATACAAAGGCAAGTGAAACCTTTCAATAAATTTATCTTCATTCTGCTCCAACCGACGCTCTCTTGCTGTGGATCAGGTTCCCACAAGGGCCAGCCGTCCACACTTCCTTTATGCATGTGACCTTTCTGAATGTGTGAGCCTCAACAGCAAGCATCAACCATTCAGTGTTGCAGGGATGAGTCACAGCTAGATCTGGCTCGACGTTGATAAGCGCACTTTCCAGCAGAGTACACACACTATCATGGCCTGGAGCAGAAATTCAACACATTTTACCTTTCACTTGCCATCCCAGGGGTAACTGAGATGATTTAGCTCAACACAGGGGTTAAACCTGGAGCCTTATGGTTGGTGTGGCTCAGTCCTTCATCTTTGGTTTGAGCTGGTGATACAGCGTGTGTTATTGGCAGACACTGAGCAGAAGATCACAGAATCAGAGTATTGTTACAGCGCAGAAGGCGGCTGTTTGGCCCATTGTGTCTGCACCAGCTCTCCCAATAAGCAATTCGTTAGTGCCATTCTCCCACCTTCTCCCTGTAATCCTGCACATTCTTCCTTTTCAGATAACAGTCCAATTTCCTTTTGAATGCTTTGATTGAACCTGCCTCCACCACACGCTCAGGCAGTGCGTTCCAGATCTTAACCACTCACTGTGTGAAAAAACTTTTCACTTTTGCTCGTTTTGCCAATTATTTTAAATCTGTGCCCTCTCATTCTCAATCCTTTCACGGGAACAGTTTCTCCCTATCTACGCTGTCCAGACCCCTCAAGATTTTGAATACCTCTATCAAATTTCCTCTCAACCTTCTTTTCTCTAAGGAAAACAATCCTAACTTCTCCAATCTATCTTTATCACTGAAGTTTCTCACCCCGGAACCATTCTTGTGAATCTGTTGTGCACCCTCTCCAACGCCTTCACATTCTTCCTAAAGTGTGGTGCCCAGAACTTGATGCAATACTGCCTTCTGCCTCCATGCATAAATCCCCTTTATGGTCCCTATTGGCCCTACTCCTAGTTTTACTGCCCTTTTACTATTTATATGCCTGTAGGAGACCTTGGGATTCCCTTTTATATTGGCTGCCAGTCTCTTCTCACACTCCCTCTTTGCTTATCTTGTTTGCTTTTTCACCTCGTCCCTGAACCTTCTATATTCAGCCTGGTTCTCAATTGTATTTTCTACCTGACATCTGCCATAAGCGCACTTTTTCTTCTTTATCTTAATTTCTATCAATTTTGTCATCCAGGGAGCTCCCTTTCGAGGGAATATACCTTGACTGTGCCCAAACTCTGTCTTCTTTGAAGCTATCCCACTGTTCAGCTACTGTTTTTCCTGCCAACCTTTGACTACAATTTATTCAGCCCAGACCCATTCTTACCCCATTGAAGTTGGCTTTCCCCCAGTTAATTATTCTTACTTTGCCAAATAAATCACAGTAATAAGGTTCTCTGCAGCGAGGCTCATCCTGGCTCCAAGTCCAATATTCCAAAGTCCTGGTGTCTAAAACAATTAAAGGATTTGATGGGGTAGATCGGGTGGTTAGAAAGAAACTATTTCCTCTTTGCAGGGGTCTCCAGAACAAGGGGACAGAAGCTTAAAATTAGAACCAAGCTGTTCAGTGGTGATTTCAGGAAGCACTTTTTCGCACAAAGCATAATGTAAATCTGGAACTCTCTCCCCCAAAGGCTGTGGATGCTGGGGGCCAATTGGAGATCAAAAGTTTGTGTTGGGTAAGGGTATAAAGGAATATGGAACAAAGGTGGATAAATGGGTAAATCCCTCTCCCCTCTTTCCTCTCTCTCCCTCGCTCCATCTATCTTTCTGCGGATATACTTTCTCTTGAAGTCCTGTGCAGAGTCAGTGAGTCAGATTGACCCATTTGGTTGAGACTTCTCGACAGCTGCCAACCAATCCTTGCATCACCCAGAACATTCATTTCAGAAGCAGGGCCATGTCGCCCAGCCTGGAGAGAGTGAGAGAAGCTTCCAGAGAGAGAAGTTTCTGGAAAACAGAGGTAGCCTTTTTTAAGATGTGTGTGCTTTAAAGTATTTACCAGAAGCTACTGGGCAGGTTGCTGATTGTTTAGTGATGGAATGAGCAGACGATGGGGATGAAAGGGCCAGTGGAGTACTGGAGAGGCTGAGAAGATTACACTCTCTTATTGTCACTGTGAATCCCACTTTCAATTGTGATATTTGACCTTTTGTTTCTTTGACTGCAGCTGCCTGGGCCCTAAGCTCTGGAATTCTCTCCTTAAACCAATCCACCTCACTTTCCTTATTTAAGACATGCAAACTTACCTCTTTGAGCTTTTGGTCACCTGTCTCTAATATCTCCTTATGTGGCTCAGTGTCAAATTTTTTTGGTAACATCCCTGTGAAGTGCCTTGGAATGTATTACTATGTAAAAGACAGTATATAAATACAAGTAGTTGTTGTTGTATCTACTTCTGTTTCAGGTACCTTGTCCCTTTTATCCTCTGTGCACCATCCAAAATGCCCACCTTCCCAGCTTAATGCAGGACGTCTAGTCAGTGATATCCCTGAGAACTCAACAGCAAAGATCCAGTTTCCTAACATAAGAACATAGGAAATAGGAGCAGGATTGGGCCATTTGGCCCCTTGAGCCCATTCTGCCAGCCAATAAGATCTTGGCTGATCTGATGTGTCCTTAACTCCACTTTCTTGCCTGTCCCCCATAACCTTTGACTCCCTTGTCAACCAAAAATCCGTCTAACTCAGCCTTGAATATATTCAATGACTCAGCCTCCACTGCTCTCTGAGGGAGAGTATTCCAAACACTAATGACCCTCTAAGAGAAGAAATTCCTCCTCATCTCCATCTTAAATGGGGGACTCCTTATTTTTAAAGTGTCCCTAGTTCTAGATTCCCCCATAAGAGGAAACATCCTCTCACCATCTACCCTGTCAAGCCCCCTCAGAATCTTATGTGTTTCAGTAAGATCACCTCATTCTTCTAAACTCCAATGAGTATAGGCCCAACCTGCTCAGCATTTTTCCTCATAAGACAACCCCTTCATCCCAAGAATCAGCCGAGGGAACCTTCTCTGAATTGCCCCCAATGCAAAGATATGCCTCTGTACCACAGCATTCTGCAGTCTCTCTCCACTTAAATAACACTCTGCTTTACTATTCTCCCTTTCAAAGTGGACAACCCCACATTTTTCCATATTATACTCCATCTGCCAAATTTTTGCCCACTTAATTAACCTATCTATATCCCTCTGCAGACTCTTTGTATCCTTCTCACAACTTGCTTTCTTACCTACCTTTGTATCATCAGCAAATTTGGCTACAATACAGTTGGTCCCCTCACCCAACTCATTTATATTGATTGTAAATAGTTACAGTCCCAGCACTGATCCCTGTGGCACTCCACTGGTTACAGTTTGCCAATCTGAAAATGACCCATTTACCCTGACTCTCTGTCTCCTATTAGTTAGCCAGTCCACTATCCATACTAATATATCACCCCCAATACTATATGCTCTTATCTTGTGTAGTAATCTTTTATGTGGCACCTTACTGAATGCCTTTTGGAAATCCAAATACACTACATCCACCGGTTCCCCCTTATCCATCTCATATGTTACATCCTTAAAGAACTCAATAAATTTGTCATACGTGATTTCCCTTTCACAAAACCATGTTGACTCTGCCTGATTGTATTATGATTTTTAAAACGTCATGCTATTACCTCTTTAATAATGGGTTCTAGCATTTTCCCAATGACAGATGTTAAGTTATGGTTTCCCGTTTTCTGTCTCCCTCCTATTTTGAATAGAGGTGTTTACATTTGTGGTTATCCAATCCACTGGGACCAACCCAAAACCTGCTCAAAATGTCAGTCTCCAAACCACTATGCACACCAGACCCACTACATTGGAGGCATTGCACCCAGTCCTGTGCCATGGTCCTGTGTAAAAGTCAGCACTATCATCTTTTGTGTTCCACTTAAACCTGGCTAATTTTATGTTCACCTGAGGGGACAGACAGGGCGTCAGTTTAACATCTCATCTGAAAGAAGCACCTCTAACCATGCAGCACTCACTAAGTACTGCACCGGAGTGTCAGGCTGGATTATATTTTGAAATCTCTGGAGGGGGCTTGAACACACAGCCTTCTGACTCAGAGGTGAGAGAGCTACCTACTGAGTACTGCACCCATGATGTATGTGCTCTGGGTTTGTTTGATTGCACAGTTTGTGGAGAGTTTAGAGTTCTTAGAGATGTCAGACATGTTAGGGGGCGATGTGCCCTCCGAGAGGAGGGAGGAATAGAGAGGGAATGGGTTGGAGACACCCCCTGCCCCTGAGTTCCCAGCTGCAGACAGGTCTGTAGATAAAAAATGTGGAAGCAGTGAGAGAGCATCACAAAGACCAGAGAGAAGATAATTGTCCCCAGCTTCCCTTTCTCTTCACCAAAAGCATTGGACTCACTCACTGCACCAGTTTAAATCTCAGGCTGGCAGTATCACTTTAAATGAAATCTTATTGGGTTTGTTTGGAGAGGTTTCCATTGCCAGATGGGAGGTGTAACATTAGCTGACTGGGGAAGCGTCTGGCTGTGTTTGCAGAGGCTCCCTCAATGTGAGCATTCATCAGTGAGTGAGTCCAATGCGCATGGTCACTGCTGACCTTCGCCATCTCCAATCAGCCTGGAGCAGTGGCACAAGGAAATCGAGAGGGCAGGAATGCCTGAACTATCCACATTCAAATATAGCAGGGAAATGACAGGCTCAGAGTTTTAAGTCTCCACGGTAAGAAGCCAGTAGGGTACAGTAGTGGTTACTTTGCTGGGCTGGTAAGCCGGAGGGTTTATAATCTGGAGATGTGAGCTCAAATCCCACCATGGTAGCTGGGGAATTTAAATGTAATTAATTAAATAAATCCAGGATAAAAAAGCATCATTAGTATCAGTAATGGTGACCATGAAACTATTGGATTGCCCTAAAAACCCACCTGGCTCACGAGTGTTCTGTAGGGAAGGAAATCTACCTGGCCTGACCTACACATGACAACTTAGCTTCAAAATGGCCTCGTACGTCTCTCAGTTATATTCAAGATCCATTATTTTCAAGTTATATTCTCTAAATTGCATCAGAGGTAGCAACAACTTATTCATGTGGCGCCTTTAACATAACAAAACATCCCAGGGTGCTTCACAGGGGTATTATAAAATTAAATAAGAGATATTAGGTCCATTGATCAAAATCTGGTCAGAGAAGTAAGTTTTAAGGAGTTTTTTAAAGGAGGTAAGGGAGCTGGAGAGGTGTAGGGAGGGAATTCCAGAACTCAGGGCACAGGCAAGTGAAGCCACAGTGGAGTGATTAAAATCGAGGATGCTCATAGGGTGGCCATTCGTCTGGTTTTATACTGGACAGGTCGGTTTTCAGCTAGTCTGCCTCCTGTCTGGTACTGGATGCCTTTATGCCCACTATTTTTACTTTGAAACACCCAGCCTCTAAGAACCACAATTGAACATGACCTCCGTGGAGTAGCTTTCTGCTTAACTTTCTATTCTCTGTACATTCCCCTCTTCTCCGTCCATCTCGTACCAAAACACACCACCATCTAAGGACGAGAGGGTTAGGCAAGGTTCACGGCCTGCCATTGACAGTCAATGTTAGAATAATAGATGTTGGTGTCTCGACCCTCACTCAAGGGAGGAGCCTGGTCTCCCAGCAGAGTAGAGACAAGTGTGGGAGTTCACTGCATGGCGGGGATGGTTATAGACACAGAATCACCTGCTCCCTCCCAGCAGCCAGGCAGGTTGATGGTTATTTTCCAGTACATCACGTCAGTCAATGTGGAGAGGTGTTAGTGGCTGGGGCCTGGTGATCACAGGACAGTGTATGGATGTGTAAAATTACAGCTACATTTCTTAAATTATTGTCCAATGGACAGTTGATGTTCCTGCTGTGCTGATGGGGAAGCCTGTGAGCAGTCTCAGAGTGGAGACTGATGTTACGACTCTATAATGTGCCTGCTCTGACAGTGAGACTGATGTTATGACTCTATAATGTGCCTGCTCTGACAGTGAGACTGATGTTATGGTGTCCAGTATTCTTGAGCTCCATCAGTGGCCACTCTAAATGCTCAAGAGGCCAGAATTGGAGGACGGTGGGTGTGGAGGAGATTACAGAGGTCGGGAAGGGCAAGGTCATAGAAGGAATTGAAAACAAGGATGCGAATTTTAAAATCAAACGTTGCTTGACTGGGACCCCATGTAAGTCAGCGAGCACGTGGGTAATAGGGGAAGGGGATTTGCTGTGTGTTAGGACACGGGCAGCAGAGTTTCAGATGACTTCAAATTTATTAAGGGTAGAATGTGGGAGACCAGCCAGGAGTGCATTGGAATAGTCGCCTTTATAGATAACAAAGGCATGAAATGAGGGTTTCAGCAACAGATGAGCTGATGCAATTCGCTGGCAATAAATGCTGGTCTTGCCAACAACTCCCGTATCCCAAGAAGTCAACTGACGTATAAACCAAGCACAATATTCTCATAAACAAAGAGCATCCACTATTGTAATACAATAATACAATAACTATAAATCTTCTCTTTCTCAATGTCCTGGCCATTATTTATCCCTGAACTAACATCACTGAAACAAAACGATCTGGATATTTATCTGATTGTCATTTGTGGGAGCTTGCTGTGTGCAAATTGGCTGCCACACTTCCTATGCGACAACAATGACCACTCTTCAGCAGTATTCTAGTTGAAAAGCACTTTGCAATATTCTGTGATGGTGAAAGGTGCCATAAAAATGCAAATTATTTCTTTTTTTATTGACTAGTGATGGTCAGAAGTCTCAGATGGAAATGTGCACACCACATGGATAAGGATTGAATTGTCATAAGTAGCCTGTTAGCTTATTTTGTAGACCTCATGTGAAGATGGGGTCACTTGGGTGAGGTGTCAGAGAGCTGCTAGTGCATGGGACTGTACAATAGAATGAGGTAGAATCCTACAGCATAGGAGGAGGCCTTTCAGCCCGTCGTTCTTGTTCTTTGTAAGAACTATCCAATTCGTCCCTTTCCTCCTGCTCTTTCACCATAGCCCTGATTACTGAGGGATGTAAGTGAACAGATACAGATGCAGCTAATTTCAATGTTTTATTGTGGCCTCAGGTGAAAGGAGGCGAAAGAAACTTCAAAACTGTGGTTAATCTGTTGTCCAAATCTATATTTATGTAATTAGGGCAGGAATTCAGTTTCTGAGCCTGGCAATAAGGGAAGCACAAATGGCAATAATCCTGTGAGTGAGCCTATGATTTTCTGCCTGATAGTTTGAGCTGGAGTTGTGCAATTGGACAACTTGTGCTCCAGAGGCAGAATTGTAATTTTTACCCCCTTAGTCAACTCACATCTTCAGTAAGCTCAAGAAAATATGTCTTTTAATGGCAGATAGTGTTTTTTATAAAAACACTCCATTTAACAAAAGATACCGAGAACCGTCTCATTGCTTCTTCTGCCCCAATAAAGCAGTTTGAGTGCGATCACTGATCATTTTTCAGTGACAGCAGCAGACTCTGCTGTTTTCTCCAGCAGCACCGCTCAAACCTGTGCCCTCCGCCACTTAGAAAGGCAAGGCCAGCAGGTGTATGGCAACACTATCATCTGCACGTTCCCCTCTAAGTCACACATCACCCTGACGTGGAACTATATCACTGTTCCTACACTGCGACTGGATCAAAATCCTGGAGTCCCCTCCCTAACAGCACGGCGGGTGTACCTACACCACATGGACTGCAGCGGCTCAAGAAGGTGGCTCACGATCCCCTTCTCAAAGGGCAAATATTGATGGGCAGTAAATGCTGGCCTTGCCAGTGACACCCTTATCTTGAAAGTGAATGTTTTGAATATTTTAAGAGTTAAAGAGTTTCTAAAGTTTTACTGTGGTGTTTCACTCTTATGTTGTGAATAGCAGTGGATCATGGGAGGGGTCTCAGGAGGAGTGTTACCCCATGGAACCCCAGACAATGGTCAAGTGACCCCCCCCTCCCCACGCTCCAAATGGATCATTCCAAGGTCACAATTCACAGTAATCTCGTAGTGTTAGCTGTCGAGCTACGACCTGTTATAAATCTCATCTGTTCCCTTCACTGCAGTTCCCTGGGTGACTGGATTAGAGAAGGCCCAGAAAACCTTCTGGAATCTGGGTGTGCACGGCTCTGTGCAACACAGGTCACAGCGGAGGAGTGCGGAGGTTGATTTCAGTGTGTGAGCAGACTGAGGGGCCCCCTGCGGGGAGATTCAGAGCCCAGTTAATGAGGGCTAGGACAGAGCTGGTGGGGAGCGGCTTTCCAATGATGTGCAGTCCTGGTGGGAGGGGGAGTTCTGGCAGCACTTGTACAGCTGGTCATAGAGTTTGGTACATTAAAGGCCTCAGGTTCTATTCCTATTCATAGAGGTGTTGCTAGATAGGGCTAAGCTTGTAATCCCTCACAGCTGGTTTGTTTTATAACAGAGTTCAGATTCTCTCAGCCACAAAACACGCAAGATGAAACATTTTCTCAACTGCCTTAAAACGGTCTGACATTATTCAAATCCTTTCTGAATTTTCCTATCTTTTTGGAAAAAAAGATTTGAATGAGGTCCCCTCACACTGTCACTCAGTAACCTATCCCCCAGCCCCCTGCGTTACCTCTGCTGATGCTAATCCAGCTCCCTCAGATTGTCACTCAACAATGGTCAGATCACGGAATCCAGGTTCCTGTTGTGGAGGCGTGATCTGGAATCAGAGATCGTGCCCCCCCCCCCACCTTGCCCCCAGTGTGTTTTCTGTCTGTGAAGCTCTGTTCAGAACTGGAGAACACTTTTGAGTCTGATAGTGAGGCAAGACAGAATGGACCTCATTGTTCTGGATCAGCGCTGTGAAAAGGATAGGAAAGAATTTGCATTTATGTGGCACCTTTCAGCCCCAACAGCTTCACAGCCAATGGAGTATTTTTTTCCCCTAGTGTGGTTAGCGTAGGGAGATATGTGTAAAGAGTCTGTGCCAGTCTGCTGAAATTCCTAAAGGGCAAATGGTCTAAACCCCTGTGGTATCTAACTGCACCCTGAGGGGGAGTTACAGGGTTAAAAGCCCCCTAATGACGAAAAGATGTGGAAGCAGAACCCCTACATGGAATTTAAAAGTTGCAAGAAAGAGAAATAAAGCAGGGTATGGGGATGGAGCAGGAGAGTGGGATTGGACTGAATGACCCATTGCAAGAAAAGCACTGGAGCCAACAAGTGCACAGCAAGATCCTACAAACTGCACTGAGATAATGGCTCTTTAATGGAGAGCGTTGAGGAATAAATATTAACTAGAACATTGACGTGAACTCTCCTGCTGTTCTTCCAATAGTGCCATGGGCTCTTTTATGACCAGCTAAGAGGGCAGACGAGACCTAGGTTTAATGTCTTTACAGAGTGAAGTTCCCTCTATTCTGCCCTGATGAGGTGGATCAATCTCTACTGCAGTAGCACTTGGATCTCCCTGAATAAGTTTTCCAATTTTTGTGCCAGTGCTGTGCAGGAATAAAGACATTTTAGTGCAGATATGAATCAGGCACTGGGTCACGGCTGCTCAAACTCATTTGCTGCGTTTATTTAAATAAACATACAGGTCTTGGGAATCCGATGAACTGAAGTGGGAGAGTGCGGATGTCTTTTGAGGCCCCTACTGACTGTGGAAGTGCCTCATTCTTGGCCTCTTCCCATGTTAAATGCAGACAGGATTCCTCTTGGTGTGGGGGTTACAGACTCCAGCTGTGTCAGTACCTTACCAAGACGCATTTGTTTGGAAACAGAAACCAGTTAATACCCTTACTCCAAAGTTGAATCACTGGAGTCGAAGTGCTAAGAATGGCGCAATGTTTCTGTGAAGCTTCAAACCCATAACAGGCCACAGAGGGAGGTAGGGGAAGGGGAGCTGGTTAGGCCTTTGCTGAATGAAGTGGCACGGATTGAATCAAATCTATTCCCTGCAGGAGTTCAGAGCTGATGAACGCAGTGGGGGGTGGGGGTTGGGGGGTCATGGTGGTGGGGAATGTGGCGCTCCCCCACAGGCTCCAGCATTCCACTGCTCACAAAGAGCACAGGCCCCCCAGCGCCTGCATGGGACCAGCACACAGACTTGGTCTAGAGGGACTCACTATGGTTCCTGGGGCAGAGGTGATCTGTACACACACAATAATTTATTGCTGGGCAGCTTAACCCTCTGAATGCTGGATTTCTTTGAAAAAAAAAAGAGATGTATTTCTATAGTGCCTTTTACAGCCTCAGGACTTCCCAGAGCTCTTCACAGCCCATGAAGTTCTCTTTAAAGTGTAGCCACAGTTGGAACATAGGAAATACACCAGCCAATTTCTGCACAGCAAGCTCCCACAAATAGCAATATGATAATGACCAGATTCAGTGGGCTGAATCTTCCGAGGAGTGACAGTCATTGTTGGATTGCCACTCCGCTCTTATTTTTTTACACAGTGCCGGAGCTCCGCATTTCTCGCTCTGACTTCCAAACCAGGCCTCTTCAGAAATGTGGAGCATACCTGTTCTCGGAGTCCTTCTTTGTAGGGCAGGATCATCGGGGAAGCCAAAGCATGTCCCCTTTTTACGGCACTAGTTGCCGTATTTTGGCAAGTCTTCATTCACTAACACAGTGAAAAGCTTTGAGACATTTAAATAGCTTTTCAGAGTGTTAGTGAATAAGTGTAAGTTGGTATGGTGGAAGGGCGGTAGGTGGGTAGGGTGCCAGCTGGGTAAGGTGGCAATGTAGGTATGTGGCAGGATGGTTTGGTAGGTAGGGTGGCAGCTGGGTAAAGTGCTAGGGTGGTGAGGTCAGGTCAGGGGGAGTCGGAGGGTCGGGGAGGGGTTGGAGGGTCGGGGGGAGTTGGAGGGTCGGGGAGGGGTTGGAGGGTCGGGGGGAGTTGGAGGGTTGGGGGGGATGTTAGAGGGCTTTGTGGGGGGTGTTGGCGGTCTGGAGGAATCAGAGGGTCCAGGTGGCTTTAGAGGGTTGTGGTGGTGGGGAGAGTTGAAGGTAGATGGGGTGGGAGGGTGGTCAGAGGGTCGGGGGGGGGTTGGAGGATCAGTGGGGGTTTTGGAGGGTAAAGGAAGAAGTCAGGGCGGTTGTCAGTTGCAGACTTTTTTGGAGGGTTCTGGACACAGGGGAATTTCCCATCAGAAGTTGAAACTTCCCAGGCAATTCCCGCATTAAGACTTCTGAGGGGTTCCCCAGTGTATCTTCTGGGGTATGTCCGGTGTACAACCATCTGGAGACCAGAAAATCTGGGCAAATCTATTTTTGTCTTGTTGGTTGAGGGACAAATATTGTCCAGGGCACCAGGGAGAACTCCACTGCTCTTCTTTAAAATAGTGCCATGGGATCGTTTGCACTCGTCTCAGAAGGTCTTGGGTTCAAATCCCACTCAAGAGGCCTGAGCACATAATCCATATTGACACTCCAGTGCAATACCGAGGGAGCGCTGCACTGTCAGAGGTGCCATCATTCCAATGAGACATTAAACTGAGGCCCTGTCTGCCTTCCTGGGAGGACGTAAAAGATCCCACTACACTACTATGAAGAAGAGCAGGGGAGTTTTCCCTGGTATCCTGGCCAATACTGATCCCTCAACATCATTAAAACAGATCACCTGGTTAGGCTCCCATTCCCAGTGGTATACCACAGCCACATGCAGTGTAAAGCTCCCTCTATGCTGCTCCAATGATGGACCTTGGTCGCAGCAGTACCCTCTAGTGTATCAATATGGCGTTTGAACCATTGGGTTTTGGTATTATCAGCGACGAGCACTCCTGATGAATGCTGAATTGGGGATAGTTCTGTGCTACAAAAGATGAAAAAAGGCAGGCTTGCATTTAGATGGAACCTTTCACAATCTCAGGACCTCCCAAAGCCAATGAAGTACTTTTGAAGTGCAGTCACTGTTGTAATGCGTGAAACATGGTGGCAAAGGGCAATGTATTTTTGTGATGTTGATTGAGGGATAAATTAGTGGACAAGACACCAGGGAGAACTTCTCTGCGTTTCTTCTGAAACAGTACCATGGGGCCTTTTACATCCACCTGAGAGGGCAGCTGAGGCCTTAGTTTGAGTTTAATGTCTCAACTGAGAGACAGCAGAGAGACGCTGTGCAGCACTCCCTTGGTATTGCACTGTACTTGCTGTGTATTTGACACAGCAAATAAGCAGAAACAGTTTTCACTGGCAAAAGGGTTGGTAACCAGAGAACGTATTAAAAATAGTTATTGAAAAAGCCAGGAGGAGATAGGAGACTTTTTATACGCAGCGAGTTGTTATGATCTGGGATGCGCTGTCTGGAAGAGTGGTGGAAACAGATTCAGTTATAATTTTCAACAGAGAATTGGATAAATTATTGAAGGGGAAAGTTTTGCAGAGTTATGGGGAAAGAGCAGGGGAGTGGGACTAATTGGACTTCTCTTTCAATGAGCCAGTACATGATGGGCCAAATGGCCTCCTTCTAAGCTGTACGAATCTCTGGCTCTGACAGGATTTAACGGCTCACTCCAGCATCCTGGAAGATAAAAAAATAATGGGTTATGTTCCTTGTAAATTGTGCAGCCATGCAGAAACCCGCAAGTCTCCGCACAAACTGCGCACCAGTTACCTCACATGCACAACTCCACACAAAAAAAAATGAAAGGGGCAGCATGCTTAAATAAATCAAAAAATATTAGAGGGAGTGTTGATAATGAGCCCTTTATCTGGGATTCATTTTAAACCCCATGCAGTTCACGTTTGGCCTCTACCTCCACTTGATTATAAATGTCCTGTCTCCACTCTTTTTGCTAGCCTCTAGGGGCGTGCTGTTTGTGTGGGGAAACTCCTTACAGGCTCTCTTTGTGTGATGCTGAGCCTGGTCAGGCAGTTGATTGAGAACCTTAGAGGGGGAGTGGTCAAGTAGAGTGAAAGGTGACGCAGCAGCTTTAAGGGGTGGGGGCTGCTAGTGCCAGGATTTAAATCAAGCTACTGCCATCTCCAGGGAAAAGCTCCAAATCCCTTCAATCTCACAAACTGGGGAAGGTCATCTGCTTCCCATTTACAGCATTCCTTTGCAAGAACTCGTAGCCCACAGACAGGAGAGAAATTTACATGCATCATCCAGGTGTGGCGGCTTGAGAAAAGTGGGGCCTTTGCTGTTTCGTTCCCTCTCTCGGGCTGTTTGCTGGAGGGATTTGCTCAGGAAATTACCAGCAAAATACTGAGGCTGAAAGGATTCAATTCTGATCTCAGGTTGCATAGACTAAGCTTGTTTTCCCTTGAGTATAGAAGATAATGGGTGATCTAATTGATACGTTTAAATGATTAAAGGAGTTGATAAGGTAAATAGAGAGAAACTTATTTTCTCTGTTGGGGGAGTTCAGAATAAGGGGCAGAACCTTAAATTTAGAGCCAGGCTGAATAAGATGATGTCAGGAAGCAGTTCTTCACATGAAGGAGAGTGGAAATCTGAAAGTTTTTCCGCCTCCTGACACCAGAACAAAAGGAAATTATTTTTAAAACAAATCCAACTCTGCCTGTTTATAACCTTGACAGGTGTGGTTCAATCGGTAGCACACTTATCTCTATGTTAGGAGATCCTAAGTTCAAGCTCCACTCCAGAGGCTTGAGTATAAAGTCTAGGTTGAAACTCCAAGTGCAGTTCTGAGTCAGTGCTGCACTACCAGAAGTGCAGTTTGCTTGGGATGTTAAAGTGATGCTCTGTCTTCCCCCTTGGGTGAACATTAAAGATCCCATGTGCTACTTTTAAGAAGAGCAGGGGAGTTCCCCTGGTGTTCTGACCAATATGACAACATCACAAAAACAAATGATCTCATTGCTGTTTGTGGGAGCTTGCTGTGTGCAAATCAGCTGACCACTTTCATACATTGCAACAGTGACTACACTTAAAGTACTTTACTGGTGGTAAAGTGTTTTGGAATGTCCTGGAGTCATAAAAGATACTGTAGAAATACAAATCTGTCTTTCATCCTTCTTTCACCCTACTACCTTGTTCCCTTGACTATGATCATCCTCTATGGTCAGACAGGCTGTCACCAGGCACCTCTAGAGACACCTGTGAAGCTGAAGTTACCTGTGGGTTATCAGTGCAGAAGGAAGATTCTACCTGAGACAGTGGCTTCAGGGAAGGAAAGATATACAAGGAAGTAGGGATTGTGGGAACAAAGAGAGACAAGGAGCGAAGAATATTGACACCTTTTACATTCCTGGTAGTCATATGATACAACAATGAAGCAGTTTTTGATGAATCACAGCAATCAATCTCTATCAATGAGTCTACATCAGACCCAGACATTAGGTGAGGAAAACTCCCAGTGATGGAAAGCTTTGGGAATCATAGGTTCAAACACTCCTGAGCATATTTGGGACAGGCTCAAGGACCTTGGACTATTTTCATTGCAAGAGAGTGGAGCTTGAGTATTTATAATAGTAAAGCTCAGGGACACAGAATCACTGGTGACTGGCTGTACTGGCACTTCACAACTTGACGGAGGGAATGAGATTTAGCTGGAAGAATTGGCCAGAATTTTGGAAAGCTGACTTGACTTTAGAGGCTGCATAGTTGAGCTGCATATGTTGAAGCAATGACATTAGTTAAAAACAGGGTGGACCATGTGATGGTTGTCATCTCCAACCCCTTGCTACCTAGGCAACCAGCCTTGAAGATCTCAGCATCTTGTCCCAGGACTAAGAAGTGATGGAGCAATATTGCAAATGCTGGCATCTCCACCCAAACCCAACTAGGACCACACTCACTGCTTTCCACCTTAGCGACCGACTGGCTAACAGTGAACTTCGGGTCTCCTTTTACAGCAAACTGGTCAGGAATGAACTGCACTTCAAGTACTTGGAACCACCCTGGATCACAGCCTCACGTTTTGTGAACGTATGAAAAGGGTCACAAAAAAGATCAAGACCAGAGTGAACATTATCTGGAAACTAGCAGGCATCAGCTGGGGAGCCAGTGCGAATACTCTTTGTACTGCTAGCCTTGCTCTTGTATACTCTTCAGCAGAATACCCCTGTGTGTGCAGAGAGCAGCAACAGAAACTGCTTGGACACTGTCCTCAACACATCAATGAGGATAATCACTGGTACAATGAATCACACGTGTCCAATGGCTCCCAGTCCTATCTAATATCCCACCTCATGATGTGTGCTGGAAGGCAAAAACACTGTAAGAGTTTGACTGCATTGAAGCCAACACAGAACTGCCAATCCATGAAGACCATCAGCACCTATGGAATATGCGACTTTCCGGAGCTCTGAGAACGCTGTGAGCAATGCAGGTTTTAACATGAAGGAAAAATGGCGCAGCCTCTGGGCTGTCACCAATATTATTGACAAAGATCTGGTGAGTGATCTATCGTAGAGCCTCCGGGGTTTGACGTCCCTCAAAATCAGTGGTCTCCACTCAAAAGGATCCACACCATCCATGCAAGGACATCACAGCCCTTTCACAAATGGAATTTCAAGGACAGTCCAGCACATGACTGTGGTCACCAGGATCAGACTGGTCACCACATTGAGACCGAATGTGACCTGCAAAACTTTGCCGCAGGTGTTATGATCCCTGTAGAAAGTGATAGCTTTTAAAAAGAGACGTGAATTTCCCAGTGATCCACAGGAACGATCGCATGACAAGATTTTATGTTTTACAACTTTTACTGTAACAAACAAACTAAAATCAACATAGATTAAACATTCCTTAATAGGCAACTAGTAAATCAGACTACAGAAAAGGTAGCTCCCCATTAGCTAATTAACTCAACTGAAAATGCTTTATACATTATGCCATGCTCTCAGCAGATATTTAACCTTGTGGATTAAGTCCCAAACTCCTGCTGGCTTTTCAGCAGGCTCCCTCCTCCCTGGCACACCAGGGCGAGTCTTCCAGTGTCCTTTGAAAGACCCTTCACTCAATCTTCCGAGTGTCTGCGAACTGACTTCCAACCCCAGAAACACTTTGGAGGCAAACGCGGGACAGACTTAGGAGGTGGGCTTTTCGTAACCCGGCCCCTATATAAAGGGCCGCCCTGGGGAATCAACTCACTGTGACAGGAAGGAGGTTGTGAAGGAGTCGCAAGGCTACATGGGAGGAGACTTCATTATGTTGTCAGGTGAGTATAAGTTTTAAATGTTGTCCAAATGGCTATTGTTGCTGTAAGAGATAGCCCATCAAGAGCCTTCCATAGGAAACGCTAGATGCTGAAATCTGCCCTTGTATATGTGTAAGGAGTGTCCACAAAGTGGGACCCACCACATCCAGCCATGTAGATGTTAGCATCTTTGCATCTATAGCAGGTCATGGCTTTGTACAGCAAGTGAAAGAGCATTGCATCTCGGGGGCTGGAATCAGGATCCCACATGTGGATCCCTAATGTCCTACCTCATAACCTTTCACCTCTCACATTTTCAACTGTGGGCACCTCGCCCTTGACCTTCACATCAGCACGCTGTCCTCGCAGGCATGTGTAACTCCAAGCGAGTATTCCAGCAGCTCCAGAACACACCTGGGGTGCTCACACACGAGGACAGTCCACACAACCTGCGAATGGACGTCCCCAACAACACACGTCTGTGCACCACTCAAGAAGAAGTTTCCAATATGAAGTGGATATTGAGTAGAGCAGCATAAAGAGAGAATCATGACTCATCCATGTGCTTTATTCATTGTCATGGCAGAATGTCCCAGAATGTTCCAGAGGAACAGCGTGTCTTGAGTCTTGCTGAAAAAAGAGACTTTTTTTTTCAAAGTTTTTTTGAAATCATCAGTTGCAAGAAAATGCCAATGTCGGGGAAACAGTAAATTCAAACTGTAATAAGAAGAGAGTGCTCCAACAAAAAATGTCTCTTTTTTCAGCAATACTCAAGTTCTGTACCACCAAACGACTATACATCAGTCTTATGGAGATCCTGGTGCAGGAGGTTGAAGGCTGGAGCGATACCCTGTATCCAGCAGGTAGAAGGAACCCTCTGGCTGTAATGAAGAGAGTGTGGCAGGCAATTGCTGCTTCAGTGCGTGCATCAGGCGTATGTGTCTGAACATGGATTCAGTGCTGCGTGTGGTTCCACCACCTGCTGCACTCAGGCAAGGTGAACTGTTCGACTGAAGCATACATTTGCCTCTGGTTTAGGTCTTAGATGACTGAGACATCAGATGGGAGATAATTTCCACGTACGCCCCATCAATAAGGATGACTGATTGGGCATGAAACTCTTGTATGTCAAAGCATAAATGGGGTGGCATCTGAATGCCCACTTTGACACACGGCCACATGGACCATGCTTGTGCATCGATACAGGATTAATGTCCCTAAGCTTGTCTTCATTGTTCACTTATGGGAAAAGGAAGTTCAAAATGCTAATGTCCCAGACAGGGGATGGCTATGCGAATCTCAGGCTGATTCGCCCACTGGAGGAGAGGGCCATGCAGATCATGTGTGTGTGCCCCCCCCCAGACCAGTGTAGGAGATGGCGAAACACCCATAGCAGGTGCCCTAGGCAGTGTTATAGACACCTTCAAGCATGGTTTCATTGGTGGGGGTGATGGTTATTCAGCATGGGGGAGGCGGATCAGTCATAATGGGCAGTTGGTGCATGGTGGAACGTGAAGGAAGGATTCCAGGCCAAGGCTGCTGCTTGTATGTGGTTGAGAATGACATGTAAGTGCACGTGCTCTTACACTGACCTGGGCTTACAATAACTGTGTCCTGTTGTATCTCACGCAGATCCCATCGCCGCATGGCCACCCTCCAGAGCCGGAATATCCCTCAGGCATAGAAGGAGGAGGAGGGGAAATGACAGAGGAAGCACTGTCCCATCTGACCAGCCCACAATCCACCATCACAGATACTAGCGCTGCGGAGAGAAGCAGTGCACATTCAGAGTCGGTTGCACGAGGTGAAGGGCACAGCACCAGAGTGCAGGAGGAGGTGTCAGAGTCAAAGATATCTGTGCACAGTCCCCCTTGGAGGAGGGAGAGTAGTGACGATGATGCTCCAGCTGGCGTAGAGGTAGGGCCTGAGGAGTCACCTTACGGGGCACAGTGCTTGGATCAGCAGCAGCAGATCTGCAGACACTTGGCGGAGTTCCCCAAGGCAATGCGAGCTCATGCACAGTGAGTGGAGGAGCCCCATCATGGTGATGAGCTCGACCTTGTCTCTGGCGCTTGACCACATGAGGTCTAATCATGAGATAATGGCCAAATCTCATGGAGAGTCACATTCAGCATCACTCTGAGTGGATGCAAGAGCACCGTGAATTCCTGTGCAGGGAACGAGGCTCACTCCTGGAGCAGTCAGTTCAGAATTTGAGTGCTCCCCACTATGGAATACATATGAGGAGCTGCACACCCATAACTGGGTATTCTCACTGGTGGCACAACGGTTGCTGGAATGGACGCCTGCTCTGCCCCACCCCATCCAGCCCTCCAGAAAGCCAACCCAGGGCTGAGGAGGTTGCAGAGGAGCATGAGGCTGCTGTGAGTGGTTCTGTGCACTCATCTTCCACAGCTTCCCTGGTCCCTCAGCCCTCATCTATGCTCCAGTGACCGTAGCTGCCCCTCCATTGCAGGCCCTGCAGTCTCAGGTAAGTCCCCAATGGGCACCTGTATGAAAAGGGCGGCCATGAAGCTCCTCAATGCCTTACAGACAGACAGAGAGGCGAACAGACTGCCTCCACCTCTTCCAAGGCAACACAGGGGGCACCACGTAGGAGTGTTTGAGCTCGAAAGACACCATGACGTTTCGATCACTGATGGGTTCACATGTGGTGTTATATCTCACATTGTTTTTCACTTTCTGTAAATATATAATATAAATCAAAGGCTGGATGTACTGGTCTATACTTGTTGACTAGCGCTTACAATAACCCGGTAAACACACAACTGTGAATTACACAATTGTACAACACACATCTTAACAGAGTCACTGAAGGTTGCAGCCAGAAGTCCATCCCTTAGTCACCTGACAGTGTGAAGTGTGAAGTCAAGCATGTCCATTAGAGTCAAGTCGGGTAGAGCACAAAGCGTGAGACATCCGCTGCTGATAGCAGTCAACCAATGTGGGTATCACTGGCCAAGTCAGCGTTTATTGCCCGTCCCTAATTTCCCTTGAGAAGGTGGTGGTGAGGTGCCATCTTCAAGCTTTGCACTCCATCTGGTGTAGGTACATCCATGATGCTGTTAATAAAGGAGTTCCAGGATTTTGACCCAGTGACAGTGGTAATGCCATTTAATGTCAAGCGCAGATGGTTAGATTCTCTCATGTTGGAGGTGGTCATTGCCTGGCACTTATGTGGCACTGCCTAGTCTAGAGTTATAGCATTTCTGTTGGTGCATTTGTCATACCTGCATGTCCTGAGTCTCAATTGACACTACACAGGAGCACTCCTGACATAGGAGTCAGGCCTCAGTTCATGACTAGGTGACTTCTTCACCGTTTATTCGACGCTCTCCAAGAAACACTTTTAGATTTTCCGTCTTGTGGCAGAATGGATATCTCCTTGGAGATGTGAGGCAGCGATGGTATCAAAGGTACTCATCTAGTGATGGCTGGATAGCCATTTATCTCCGAGGGGGCATCTACATCCTCAAATGTTGCTTAGGAGAAGCAGCTCTCTCTTAGGTCCTCCCTGTTGACTATGGCGCATGTGCTGAGCTAGCTCTAGGTAGCTGGGCATGCCTTTCATCATTTCCCCCCTTGTCCCTCTCATCCTCGTGCTCATCTTCATCTGAGGCTGATGGCTCCACCTCCTCCTCCACCACCTCCTCCTCCGATGAGCAGTCTACTACACTGGGCTCTGGATCTTGAATATGTACACCCCTTCACCGCACCACATTATGCAGCATGCAGCAGGTCACCACTATCCTTGACACCCTTGCAGGAGAGTATTGCAGTGCTCCTCCAGCGGGGTCAAAGCATCGGAAACACACTTTTAAAAGGCCAGTGGCCTGCTTGTTGGTTGCCCTGGTTTGAAGGTGACTGCTGTTATAGAGATGTCCTGGCACCATCTCCACTTGGCGCAATGGAGAAAGCAGCCACATCCTCAATGGATAACCTTTGTTGCCCAATAAGTAGCCACAACCTGGGGTATAGGCTGGAAAAGGTGAGCCAGGTTTGGCTCCCTCAGGATGAAAGCTTCATGGCAGCTTCCAAGGATCGTGTGCAGAAGTGAAGGAGAGCCTTATTGTAGTCACACACAAGCTGTACATTGATGGAATGAAAAGACGTTCTATTCATGTATCTGTGTGCCTCCGATGATGGTGATTTGGCGGCAATGTGTGTGCAATCTGTCAGAACTTGAACTTACAGAAAGCCAGCTATTGACATGAACCCTATTGTACTTTGGCTCTGAGACTCCACATCTATTGGAAAATTAATGTGCTCCCCTACCTTAGCAAAAAGGGCTTTTGTTCTTTCACAGAGTGCTTACCCTTGTTCTGCTATTAACACATTCTGCTTTCTTGCCTTTATGCCACCATCAGCACTTCCTTTAGCCCTTACCACTACCATTAACACTCCCTTTTCTTTTTGTCCATGACGTCTTTGTCAATCTTTCCCCACCTATCACTGGCCCTTTTATCCAGCTTCCCCTGCTCCGCCCCCCTTAAACAGTATAAATTTCATCACATTTCTACTTCCCTTCAGCTCTCAAGAAGAGTCATAAGGACTCAAAGCGTTGACTCTGTTTCTTTTGCCACAGATGCTGCCAGACCTGCTGAGCTTTTCCAGCATTTTCTGTTTTTATTAGTGAAAAGGGCATTGGTCACTGATGTTCTGCAGCTGTGGTTGGCTGTTTGTGGATTGCTGCAGCAGTCAGCAGCAGAGCCCAGAAGGATCTGGCTGCATAAAAGACCAGGGCCACAGTAACTTTCTCCGCAATTGGCAGGGCGTGGGCACCTGTTGTTGGAGACACGAGGTCTGCCTCCAACATGGCGCCGATGTCTCTGACTATATTCTGAGACATTTGAAACCCTCACCAATATTGCCTTTCAGTCATGTCAAGGAAGCTGAACCTGTTCCGGTATACCCTTTACTCAGGACAATATCTCACCCTCTTCTTTCTTGCTGCTCTCTCTGGGGACTCTGCCACCTCATGCCCATGTACCCTGGCTCTAGCCACACGGTGCTGTTTCCTCTTTATGCCACTTGTGGGAAGGCCCTGTGCCCATTTCTTCAACCTACCTTCATTCATGGGCAGCACTCTGCACACTGGCAGTCTGTGATGTTGCCCTCCTAGGCCACGAGGCGAGGAATGATGAAGGTGAGCCCGCACGGATGTGCCCTTGCTCTTTTCCAGCCACCCCTTCCCTGAGGTCAGGCAGCAGCCTCTATCTCAGAGGCAAATTCAGCTTTAAATCTGATACCTCACACAGCTCTGTATAAGGCTTAGAGCTCTTCACCCCAGACCTTCAGGGTGGTTCACATCTCCAGTACCAAGTCATGGAACACACCACAGTGATTTTTGCACCTTTTGACAGTGAAAATTATGACTTCCTGATTCTCCTATCTCTTTAAATGGCCCAGCTGATTTGTAAATGCCACGAGTTTGCTTTACGCCCCCTTTCACACAGTTGTCAATATCGGAAACACTGAGAGTGGGAGTGGGACTTCCTGATCTGGCTCCTGCTCACCATTTTGAACCCTCCAAGAAGTCTCCCTGACGCCATGAAAATCCAGTCCATAGTAATACAAGATACTTATAGCACAAAACGGCCAGTCTGGGCAAAATCAAACTTTGGTTCCCTTATTTTCCAAGGTGGAGGGGTCTTTCTGGTCCACCATCTGTCGGTGAGACAGTGTAAACTCCTCCACCCCATGTTCCTGCTCTTTGTGCAGTGGACAACCAGGACAATTCCCACTAAATTTCAAAGCCACACACTGTCCCAACCTTGAGATTTTGCATTTCCCTCCAGTACGTAACTGGAGTGTCAGCTTTGATTGTACAACCAAAGTGGGTCTTTGTTGAGTGAAGAAGCAAAATATTCAGAATGAGTGGAGCCTAGTGGCTTGTCAGGCAAAGAGCTCAGAAGTACCATTGATTCACAGTGAGCATCATAGGCAGGTTTTGCATCAGGTCATGGTTAGTGCTAAAGGCAGAATCAGGAGCGTTTGGCAGAGATTATTGTTGCATCTGCAGGTCAGAATGACCTATACGCAGTGTAACTGGGATAGAAGTTAACTCTGCATTGGAAATAGATCAATGAGCCATTTACTCTTGCGAGCGAGTTATGTGGAGAATAAGAGACCTATGGGAGTGAGTTACCAGTGCATAACATAGGCAGACATGGCATTGCAGTGCTAAAGGGCATGCTGCACCATTGGAGATGCTTTCTTTCAGGTGAGATGTTAAACCAAAGCTTTTTCTACCTCTTCAGGTGACATAAAAAATCCTATGGCTCTCTTGGAAGAGCAGAGTTCTTTCTCCCAGTGTCTTGGCCAACAGCTATACCTCCACCAGTATAAAAGAACATCCATATTATTGCTGTTTTTGTGTAAAATAGCTGCTGTGTTTGCCATAAAACAAGACTCATTGGATTACAACTTTAGCTCCTTGCCTATAAAATGTTTTTGTGTGTGTTTGAACACACGATGCTAGAGTGATTATGCAACTGAAATTCTTCCATTTGCCAACCTAGATAATGAATTTGCTGTTCTGTTTTTCAGGATTTAACGCTTTGTTGAAGGGGTTTCCCAGTCTGGGCTCAGGGCACTGTGAGCACCGACCACCGTTCCTCCTCAGTGCCGTTACTGTGAGGATGCATTCCCTGGATGAGCCCTTGGATCTGAAGCTCAGCATTTCCAAGCTTCGCATGATGAGGGGGAAGAAGCAGAAAGGCTTCGAGAGCGTGGAGGAGAGCAGTGCCCGGAGAGAGCTGAAGATGACAGCTGATGGAACAGCTATCATCACGCCAGCATCTCCCCAGCCCGTTCAGTCTGGTGAGGGACCTTCTCTTTTTGATCGACGAGCACCTGGGAAACTGGGGAACACTCTCTTTGATAGTAACAACTCATACTGGTGGGAAACTGAAAGTATTCTCCACATTGTGCCCGGTGGATCTTAGTTCCTGCCACTCCACCCCCAGGTGCTGAAAACTATTTATTTCAGCCCGTGGCCCAATGTAGTACTCTCACCGCTGACTCAGGTTTGATGGGAAAAACAGAAACATCAAAAATAAGAAACTGAATGGGTAGGAGAACAAGGGGATTCAGATAAATAAGTCATTAAAAGCAGTGCTGCAGGTCAACAATGCTAAAAAAAAAACACTGGGATTTATCTCGAGGGCTACAGAATTCAAATGTAGTGAAGTTATGTTAAACTTGTGTAAGACCCTGGTCAGGACACACTGCACATTTCTGGTCTTCATATTATAATACGGACAGGAAAACTGGAGAAAGTGCAAAGGAAAACATTAGAACTGAGAGATGACAGCCATCGGGAAAGATTGAACAGGGCCGGGTGTTCTTTTTGAGAAAAGAGAGGACTTTGCGGAGAGCTGATAATGATTCTTAAAATTATGAACGGGTTTGACAGGGTAGGTGACAAGAGAATGTTCCCACTTATGGGTGAATCTAAAACGAGGCGCCATAAATACAAGATAGCTACTAACAAATCCAGCAGGAAAATGAGGAGAAATTTCTTTACGCACTTGTTAGAATGTAGAACCTGCTACCACAGGAAATGGGTTGAGTTGAGATGTTTTCAAAAGGAAACTAGACGAGTGCAGAAGAGAAAAGGGGGTTGAAAAAATATGCAGAAAGACTGAGTTGAGGTAGTTAGAATGGAAGAGACACAGCACAGGCTAGTTGGGTCAAATGGCCTGTTTCTGTGCTGGGTATTGTATGTAAGTTTTATGTAAATGTCCCACTCCTGAGACTCGAACACAAAGTCCAGGCTAATACAGGCCGTGCAGAAGGAGGGAGAGCTGCATTGTTGGAGGTGTCGTCCATCAAATGAGACATTAAATGAGGCATTGTTTGCCTTCTTCCATGGTAATATCCTTCAACTAACAGCACTAAAACCAGATTATTTTATCTTTTATCACATTGCTCTGTGTGGGAGCTTGCAGTGTGCAAATTGGCTGCCATGTTTCCTACATTGCAACAGTGGACTGATGGCACCCCAACCCCAGGAAATAAAGCCCCGCAGGGTGGACGAATGAGGGCCGAGTGGGACCTCCGCCCCTCAATGGGGTGAAAGCCCCGCCCTCTGGAGCTGCCGACCAATCAGCTTCATCAGTCCCAACAGCACCAGGAAGGCATCAGTGGCTGCTGCTGGGACTGCAGAAGGAAAAGAAGATCAAGGCCCATGGATCCCTGGAGCAGGTTAAGTCCGGGGCCTTGGGCCAGGAGGCTTTGGTTAGGGGGAGGGGCAGTGGGGTGGGGGAAGGGTTGGATTTAAGGGAGGGAGCAGGTAGGACGGAAGGGAGAATTCGATCTAAAGTGGGGGGGGTGGGGGTGGCCGCCACACGATTAGCAAAGAGCAGCCCCCGAAGAGTGACATCTGCTTCCTTCCCACCTTTAAACATTTAAATTAAAAAAATCGGGCTGCCCTCTCCTGCCCTGCTGCCCACGCCAAATGTTTTATGGCATGGGCGGCATGTTATAAGGGTCAATTGGCTTGATAACCAGCCTAACTAACCCTTAAATTTTCATTTAAATAAGGTCGGCACCCACCCACTCCCTGTATTATGGGGGTGCGCTCGGAGTTGGGTGGGAAAGTGGTGGGAAATGCACCCACCCTATTTCCTGTGCCCCCCACCCCAATGCCCACTAGGTGTATGTAAAATTCATGCCAGTGACTGTACTTCAAAAGTACCTCATGGGCTGGAGAGCACTTTGGGACTTTGCAAGTCTTTTCTTCACTTTTCATGGAGATAAACTACTGAGAGTCAGGGGGAAAATCAGGTGACCCTGACATTTGCCCCAACAGCATCTTTGCACTTTTCTCTGCTACCCAGTTTCTCTGGTCTGTTGTCGATGCACAGAGAGGCTGGGTGATTAACGTGACTCCAGGTCTCAGTCAATGTTGCTTTGAGAAAGGCCTCTACAAGCTGTGAGGAACTGGCCAGCATTCCCCACCGTGCAGTCTGTCTGACGTTCCTAGGTAACCTGTCATCATTTCAGCTGGTACAGACAATCCTGCTTACCACTTTAATCCAACATCGGGAGTCAGGATCCTGCATAGGAAATTCTGGAATTCCCTCTGGTTTGATGGCAGGATAAATGAATAAAGTTGTTAGAATCATACAGAAGGAGGCCATTCATCCCATTGCACCTGTGCTAGCTCTTTGAAAGAGATCAAACACATGGGATCCCTGTCTTTATTAATAGAGGTATAATGTTATCAAAGCAGGGTTGTTATGCTAACGTTTATAAAAGACTGTTGATGTTTTTCACAGCCAGCGCCTAGTATCATCAACAGTTAACACATATGGATCAAGTGCCGGTTGATAAGTGCTCAGTGACACACATGCCTCTCTCTTACTCTCACTCCAGGTCCGTCAATCAGTTCCCAGGACCAGGAGAAGTTGGACTTGCATTTTTCTCCTGCTCGGAGCTCGGTCTCCATTGTGGATCTCAGCCTGTCTCCAGGCTCTGGTCTTGACTCTCCCCCTGGATCTGCTACACTGCCTGAGGAACTGCAGAACAGTGATGATGCATCGCCCGGTGTTAGCGCCGTAAGTATCCAGTGCCTGGGACGATAGCAGGAATAACACACTGATCACACTGTCATAATTCTGAATGGCCTGAGGCCATTGGTAGCACCTCAGCTGCCTGTCCAGCTAACACTCACTGTCTGCGCATTCAATCTGGGGCTTCAGGGGGAGTTATATATAGAATAACATATGCCCATGAGTGAGTTACTGGCTGAAGTTTAATCGAGGGGTTCGGATGGTTTATGTGTACAATAACAGATACCTGGGAATGAGTTACAGAGTGGAATCTAATTGAGGGTTCGGGTGATTTATATATTTATATAGAATAATGGATACCTGGAGTGAGTAACAGGATGAAATCTATTTGAGGGATTTGGGCGACTTTAAATATTGAATAATGGGTACCCAGGATAAACAATGTCTAGGCTTACACTTAAACAATGAACACTGTAATCAGGATCCTGCAGCTTCAGGAGAGAAATAGGAAACAAACACCTGGAGATAATGATGAATGAATATTTTACCATGTTGCCTTTGCAGGAGCCACAGCCAATCCGCTTCCTGGAAGGAAGTCAGAGCTCACAGACATTCCAGTTCTTCCTGCCACTGGGTTCCAGCAGCCCAGTGCACCTGCCATCCCCTTTGCTGGTGACACCTCCTAAGGAGATGCCAAACCTGCTGGAGCTCCCCATGGAACAGCTGGCTTGCAGGTGGCGCAAGGTAAGTGGAAGCCCTCAGTCCCCACCTCCCCCTGTTGCCATGAGGGGGTTCAGGAGCTCAGTGCCTGTGCAAGGATACATGTTTCCCTCTGTTGTTTGGTGCTGCTACGATGGCACCAGTGAGTCTGTCACAAACTGAGCCCAGTCCTCTCCTACGACATCCTCTGCGTTGTTCCCAGCAGCTCAATGATCGGGAGGTATTGCTGGACTGCTTTACCTCTGCTCAATTCTGGAGCAATTGAAACAAGGCTCAGAAACTCTGACCAGACATATTCCTGGAGGTTTTGTCACATGACATTTGTGGCTCAGTGGGTTCACTCGTGACTCTGAGTAAAAAGATTGTCACTCCACTGTCAGAAGGGCAATTCTGAGGGAATGCTGCACTATCAGCGGGGCAGTCCTGAGGGAGTGATGTGCTGTCAGAGGGGCAGTCCTGAGGGAGTGCTGTGCTGTCAGAGGGGCAGTCCTGAGGGAGTGCTGCGCTGTCAGAGGGGCAGTCCTGAGGGAGTGCTGCGCTGTCAGAGGGGCAGTCCTGAGGGAGTGCTGCACTGTCAGAGGGGCAGTCCTGAGGGAGTGCTGCACTGTCAGTGAGGCAGCCCTGAGAAAGTGCTGCGCTGTCAGAGGGGCAGTCCTGAGGGAATGCTGCACTGTTGGAGAGTTAATGCTGAGAGAGTGCTGCACTATCGGACGGGCAGGACGGATAGATTGCTGCACCATCAGAGAGGTAGTCCTGAGGGAGTGCTGCGCTGTCAGAGGGGCAGTCCTGAGGGAATGCTGTGCTGTCAGAAGGGCAGTCCTGAGAGAATACTGTGCTGTCAGAGGGGCAGTCCTGAGGGAGTTCTGCATTGTCAGAGGGTCAGTACTGAGGGAGTGCTGCACTGTCAGAGGGACAGTACTGAAGGAATGCTGCACTGTTGGAGAGTTAATGCTGAGGAAGTGCTGCATTGTGGGGTGAAACTTTAAACCAAGGTCCCACCTGCCCTCTCAGGTGGATGTAAAGGATCTCACAGCACTATTGAAAGAAGAACAGGGAAGTCCTTGCTAGTGTTCTGGCCAATATTTATCTGTCAGCCTGTCATGACACAGTAGTTGGTAAAAGCTGAGTTATTTAAAATCCCAGAGGGAAACTTAAAACAACTGTCATAACCTATATTTTCAATTGGTATGTTTGAGATGCAACTCTGAATTCAGAAATGAAACCACCAAGCCTCCAGAGGTTTTTTATATAAATTAAATTAAACATTTATTAATTTAACAACAAATTTAAACACATTCACATGTCTACAAATTACTACCATAATAACTTTTAAACAAATTTCCAAATGAATCACTCCCAGGTAACTCTTCAACAAGGCAACAGTAACCCATAGACTTCAAACAGACACCAAGCAATGCACATTTTATCTTATGAATTCAATATGAGGGTCCTTTCAATTTGGTCCTTTCAATAGGCTTACAGGCGGCTTAGACCTTACATGCCTTTTACCTACACACATAAAACTCTTCTGTATATACTTAGCCTGCCCTCTGAATGCAAATTCTCATTGTATCACCAGGCCCTTTGAACTCCTCCTCTTCTAACAATAAAACCCCTTTCGTAGAACCAATTTAATTAGTAATATAAACATATTGCTTGGTGTCTCCTAGCTAGGTGCAAGATTTCACCCCCAGTCTTTGAATGGTTTATTCAACAAAATGCAAATGTACCCTCTACCTTACTGTTTAACATCTCAAAACTACTACACATCAAAGCACCCAGACTAGCTGGCTTTAATCCAATTAAGACACACACACTCACACCCACAGACACAGACCCCACCACAAGTACAATTCAAAATAATTTCCAATAATATTATATACATTAATATCTTCATGACACAGCCAACATCACTAAAGTAGATTATCTGGTCATTACCTTGGTGCTGTTTATGGGAACTTACTGTGCACACATTGGCTGCTGCAGTTTTTTTCCATTACAAAAGTGACTACACTTCATTGGCTGTGAAGTGCTTTGGGATGCCCTGAGGCGGTGAAAGGCACTATAGAAATACAGGTCTTTCATTTTACTTCCGATGCCCTGGAACTGTATTCTGTTTGTGAAAGGAACCGTGATCTCTCCCTTTTCTGGTGACCTCTTGCCTTGCAGTGTAACCAGCTCTTTGAGTCGCTCCAGGATCTGGTGGACCATGTGAATGACTTTCATGTAAAACCGGAGAAGGAAACTGGATACTGTTGCCACTGGGAAGGCTGTGCACGGAGAGGAAAGGGATTCAATGCCAGGTACTTGAAACTTCTGCACTGACATAGCCAGGGGCCTATCAGGAATTGGCTTAAAACCATAAGACCATAAAACCATAAGACGTAGGCGCAGAAGTAGGCCATTCGGCCCATCGAGTCTCCTCCACCATTCAGTGAGATTGTGGCTGTTCTGATAATCCTCAACTCCACTTTCCTGCCTTTTCCCCATAATCCTTGATTCCCTTACTGATTAAAAATCTGTCTATCTCAGCCTTGAATATACTTAACGACCCAGCCTCTCCAGCCCTCTGCGGTAAAGAATTCCACAGATTGACTACTCTCAGAGAAGAACTTCCTCTTCATCTCTGTTTTAAATGGGTTACCCTTACTTTGAGATTATGCCCTCTGGTCCTAGACTCTCCCACAAGGGGAAACAACCTCTCAGCATCTACCCTGTCAAGACCCCTAAGAATCTTATGTGTTTCAATAAGGTCACCTTTCATTCTTCTATAATCCAATGAATCAGGCCCAACCTACTTAACCTCTCCTCATTAGAAAATCCCTCCAATACCCTAGATCAACCTTGTGAACCTTCTCTAGACAGCCTCCAATGCCAGTATATATTTTCTTAGATAAGGGAACCAAAACTGTTCACAGTATTCTAGGTGTGATCTAACTAGCACCTTGTATAGTTTTAGCAAAACTTCCCTATTTTTATACTCCATTCCCTTTGAAATAAAGGCCAACATTCCATTTGCCTTCCCTATTACCTGTTGAACTAATATGTTTGCTTTTTGGGATTCATGCACAAGGACTCCCAAATCCCTCTGTGCTGCAGCTTTCTGCAGTCTTTCTCCATTTAAATAATATTCAGCTCCTCTATTCTTCCTGCCAAAGTGCAAAGCCTCACACTTTCCCATATTATATTCCATCTGCCACTTTTTTGCCCACTCGCTTACCTGTCTATATCCCTCTGTAGACTCTTTGTGACACCCTCACCACTTGCCTTCCCACCTATTTTTGTATCATCTGCAAATCTGGTGATAGTACATTCACTTCCCTCATCCAAGTCATTAATATATATTGTAAATAATTGTGGCCCCAGCACTGATCCCTGTGACACTCCACTAGTTACAGGTTGCCATCCTGAAAATGTCCCCTTATCCTAACTCTCTGTCTTCTATTAGTTAGCCAATCCTCTATGCATGCTAATATACTACCCCCAACACCATGGGCTCTTATCTTATTAAGTAGCCTTACGTGTGGCACCTTATTGAATGCCTTTTGGAAATCCAAATATTTTACATCTATTGGTTCCCCTGTATCTATCCTGCTTGTTACCTCCTCAATGAATTCTAATAAATTTGTCAGGCATGATTTCCCCTTCATGAAGCCTGCTTGATTGGATTATGTAATTCTAAATGCTCTGCTATTACATCCTTTATAATAGACTCCAACATTTTCCCAACGACAGATGTTAAGCTAACTGGCCTACAGTTACCTGTTTTTTGTCTCCCTTTTTGAATAAGGGTGTTACATTGGCAGTTTTCCAATCCTCTGGGACTTTTCCAGAATCTAAGGATGCATGGAAGATTATTACTAGTGCATCCACTTTTTCTCTGTAGCTACTTCCTTTAATATCCTAGGATGCAACCCATCAGGTCCAGGCATAGACAGCAGGGAGGAGTGGGCTACGGTAGAAAGTCATGCCTTAACCACAGCATGAGAGCCACAGGGAGCCGTGAAGATCCACACCCCTACTCCCAAGCTTAGAGTAATTCTCTGACGTTAAACTCTAACTTAACCATAAGCAAACTGCTGCCAATGTTGGAAATGAGAAATATAAACAGAAAATATTGGAAACACTAGACAGGTCTGGTGGCATCTATAGGGAGAGATAAGTATTGAGTCAGATCCTGCAGAAAATAAAGCAGTGTGTTAATGAGGCACACTGCTGTTAATGTAGTAATCTAACAGCAAATTCAGGGGATTAACAGATATGGTATGAATTGTGAATCTTGGAAACCTGCTGCTCGATTTACTCTGCGCTGCCATTTGCTCCACACAAACTCACACTTACCCTCATACTCCCCGTTATTTTCAACAACTTGCTGGATTGCACATTAATTGTCCATTAAACTCACAGCAGATTGGAAAGCCTGGTAATAAATGCATAAGTACCCTAGTAATGATAGTATAATTGTTAATGCAATGCCAATCAACCTCTCTGGCTCAGAAAGAGAACAGTTCAAATGATGGAGTGGGATGGGCAGTGAGTGAAGTAGAGATTTAAAAATGCCAAATATTAAATTTTAATTTTTGTCTTTTTTTTTCTTCCCGTCCTATTTTCTCTCTCCTTATCCAATCTTTCTTTCCCTCTCTTTATTTCTCTTTCTATACCTAATTTGACTCTAATTCACCTGATTTCCTTCTCTGTCATTCCTGTTTCTTCCTCAACCTTTAAATCTCATTGGTTAAAGACCTTACCAAGATCTCAGATGCCTAGTTATCCTTACCATTCACTCCCACCCAGTCATAATTGAGTAAGATTTGAGTTGATGGGTGCAGGGAAAAGTGGTCTTTGATCTGGGATGTTCCACTTGAGCAGAATCCAGCCTGATGCTTCAGGTCAGCGATCTTTCATCAGAACAGGAAGAAATTCGAGGTTCAACAGTTTATCAGAGCCAGGGACAGGTTACTGGGCTTTGGGGGTGGTGGGAAGTTCTGTTGGGAGGAAGGACATAAAGGAGGGTCAAGTGATAGAATGGAAGGCAGGGGTGATTAAATGACGATAGCGATGATGATGAAATACAAGTGGGGGCTGTAATGGGACGAGTAAAGAAATAAACGATAGGTTGAGAGGAGATGTAAGTGGTTGCAGCAGGATAACAGAGGGGGATAGAAGCATGGGAAACCTGGAAAAGAGGAGAAGGCTCACATGGTCTGGGAATATGGCAGAGTATTTTACTTCAGATCTCTGCTATTCGTAGGACTTTTCTTTTTTCCTTTTGTGGTTTGGCTTTGGAGGTAAATGTTTCTTCTGTTTAGAGACTGTTTTGTTAAGGTTGCAGCACTCATTCCTCTCACTAAGTTGCATGTACCCACCCAGTCCGCACAACCATTTTGCTGCTTCTAGAATGTTCTATGTGTCAGGGTAACTGACTGATCAATGTCTCCACCGATCTTCAGGTACAAGATGTTGATTCACATCCGAACTCACACCAATGAGAAGCCTCATCGCTGCCCCACCTGTAACAAGAGTTTCTCTCGCCTGGAGAACCTGAAAATCCATAACCGCTCACACACAGGTAACAGTGGACCTGAAGGGGGAGCAGTGGTCACAGATCAGTGGGGTAGGGACAGGGTTCACATGTAAGTGTGGTCTGGGTGGTGGGGGGAGGGGGGGAGGGGGGCACTGGTCAGAGTGGGTATGTGGGGGGCAGAGGTCACAGGTCAATGGGCCAGTGTAGGGCATGATGGTCACTGATAAGAGTGGGCCTAAGGGTTGTTCACAGGTATGGAGTGGGACTGGGGCGAGGGTCACTGGTAAGAGTGGGGCTTGGGAGGGAGGTGGCAGTCACAGGTATGGAATGGGCCTGGGAGGTTGGTCACAGATAAGTGGGGGTGGTCTTGCCAATTTCCAGTTGCTGGGGGGGTCTTGTCACTCACCTTCGGACCATCTCCAGTGATTGCTTGCATTTTTTAGCATGTGGGAGCCAAGATCGCAGAAAGTAATTGAAGTGAAGACAAGGATTGATGGATCAAATCCCCCTGGGACCCAGTGGCACTGAGAATACAGCTGGAAATAGCTGCATTGATTTGTGTTCCAAGTTTTTTGTATTCTCTCAGAGGAATGGGATTTACTGTTGCTATTGCACTATAGCTGTTGGTTTGGATCTTGTTACTCGGGTACATGCGATTTCTCACATTCCAATGGCTGAACATTCCCTCTGCCTCTCTTCCAGGTGAGAAGCCCTACATCTGCCCTTACGAAGGTTGCAATAAACGATACTCCAATTCCAGTGACCGTTTCAAACACACCCGGACACATTATGTGGACAAACCATATTACTGCAAGATGCCCGGCTGCCATAAGAGGTACACGGATCCTAGCTCCCTCCGCAAGCACATCAAAGCTCACGGGCACTTTGTGTCCCCGGAACAACAGGGAATGCTGAAACTTCGACAGTCAACCAAGAATCCAGTGACATCAGATATGCCTTACTTAAATGGGACGCAGATCATCATTCCAAATCCAGCAGCCATCTTTGGAAACCATCCCCTCCAGGCACTGGGGGCCTCGCTGCCAATTCCAATACACCCTGCACCTCTGGACCTCAGCCCCTTGACCTGTGGCACTGTTGGATCTGCTGCAATCACAGCCATTCCTAGCTCTGTCATTTCTCTCAATAGCACTCCAATAAACCTAACCAAGACATCTTTAATGGCATCGCCATTTTCTGCAAGCACCCTTGGACTTCCGTTGATGTCCTTGGTGGCTGGCTCTCACGGCAACCTCGAAAGACTATCGGCATCAAAAGGGAAAGCAGCAGGTTGTAGAAAACGGGATGGGATTGTCAAGGATCATCCTTCAGAAAAAGGATTGTATGAAAGCGTTGCGGCTCGACTAAGACCTACGACAGAAAGCTTCTCGATGCATCCAGGAGCTGTGATAGACTTGTCAAGTGGCATAAGCACCCTTCCTGGTGCTGACTCTCTCCCTCCTGGTTGGGTGGTCATTCCTCCAGGGTCAGTATTGCTCAAACCAGCTGTTGTAAACTGACTTTGGTCAAGTCAACTACTGCTGTAGTGTCCACCAACAGAGGCAACAATTCAAACAAGCCTGGGGTTACCAGGCCTCTACTGAGGTTAAACAAAAGACCGCTGAGACTTTACCAAACCCTCTCTCTTGGTTTGAATACATCAGCCAGTTTTATTTTGTCTTCAAACTAAAAGAAAATGGATGATGGTGACCAACACTTTGAATTCTCACACTGAATTCTCAAGGCAGCAAGTGCAGATTTTACTCCAGGGGGAGATACTCTCAGCATCTCATTGCTCAGTCCTTCTCAATGAAAGTCCTTACGAACTGAAGACTCACAGCTTGTACAAGTCTGATAATAACCAGATGCAATGATGTGGTGACACTAATTAAATTATAAATGGGGGACTTTCAGCTCCTCTGGGTGCTTAGGATTGCTGTCTTGTTACTTCAAGTGGCAAAGATCTCTTTTTGTTACATACCAGCTCATTGAGATAGGTCATTCAGAATATTTATCAATAATTGGGTGCAAAACATGAAGTCTGTCAACAGATGAGGATCAGAATTGCAGTCATGCAGTTTAGATAATTTCAGATCGACTTCGTTGATGAGAAAAAATGGATTTGGCACCTGAATGATTATTAGGATGCGGCGGGTGAGGGTTGGGGGGAGGGGGGAGGGCAGGGGCAATTAGGGGCATGGCACAGAACCAGCAGCACCTATGATCCAGCCGATCAGCCTGTTCCACGGAGAAGCACTTTGTATTGTAGTAATCCCAGTAGGTGCGATTTTAGGCTTTGCTTCGATCTCATGAACACTGTTTATTCAGCCCATTAATCGAGAGGTTCATAATTATCACTATATATCAGCACAACCCTCAGCATTTTGCCAAGAATTGAAGCAGTGAGCTTTTGTCCAATCTCTTCCCTCCTACTAACAAAAAGTGTGAAAAAAGAATTAAATTAGGACATTTATTACAAGATAAAAAATACAGATATATTTCTGAAAATTGTGTGCTTGTATATAGTTTATATAAAGTTCCACACATTATAGTAAATATTCATATAAAAGTGAATCCCATGACATTGCATCTGCAGAGTCAAAAGAATATTAAATAGTAGAGGGATTAGGAACAAAGTGTGACAGGGAAAGTGTTACAGGAAGCAACTGTGACATCTACAGGAAGTGCAGGTTATATGCACCATTATTAATATATATTATAGATATATAAGAATCTCCTATTTGTTATTTAAACTGTAGGTGCCTCTGTGAGTCCGGATTGCCATTGGTAGAGATTTGCTCATGGAGTTTACCCATTAACTGCAGTCATTCCTTCTGGAACATTTTGCTTTCTTTATAGAATCATAGAAGCTTTCAGTACAGGAGACTATTCAGCCCTTTTATTAGTGCAATGCAAAAATCATCCTACTATCCCATGCTCTCCCCAGAGTTGTGTGTCAATCCCAAACTAATCCCACTGCCCTGCTCTTTCCCCATAGTGCAGTAACAATCTACAAACTAATTCCACAGCCCTGTTGTCTCTCCATATCTGTATCAGTCCCAAACTAATCCTGCTGCCCCACACTCTGCCCATAGCCCTGTCCTTGATTTCAACATTTATTCAATGTTCCCTCCATCCCCCTTCACAGCCATCTCTACATATTGTCACATTCGATCAGTCATCAGGTGGGCAGGACTGACCTTTCAAGAGACTGAACCTCTGATCCCTGGACAGGTCAGTTATATGCTTCCCTTTTTTGTGAACAGAATTGCTCCTGTACAACTTTTAAATGATATATTTTCTTTCTCTCTTCCTATTTTAGTGAACTTTTTTCTGTTCATTATTGAAGCTAGCTGCTAAGTGGAACAACAGGATGCATCTGAATTCATGCCAATAGATATTTATGAAATCAAAAAACCTTTGTCACTTGGTATTTTTACACTAGTCCCATTCAATATTCAGTGTCTAATTCTGACCTCAAAAGAACCCAGTGCTGCCAATTCCCTCATCTCTGAAGTTCCCTCCCCAGACCTCTCCGCACCTCTCTCTGCCTTTAAGACACTCCTTAAAACCTACCTCTTTGACCAAGCTTTTAGTCATCTGCCCTAATATCGCCTTATGTGGCTTGGTGTCACATTTTGTTTGCTAATCGCTCCTGTGAAGCGTCTTGGCACTATGTTACAGGTGCTATATAAATGTAAGTTGTTGTCATTCACCGGTGTATTTCAGTGGAGTAAATTTTAAGTCAACACTGTTGCGTCTGGAGGGTACTTGACCCTGACTCCAGCACTGAGTGTAAATATGAGCTGCCCTCATTGTGAATCAAGAGGACCAGAAGTGTATATTATCCCAAATGCCCTACCATCAATATAGTACTGCTTTTCAGAGGCAAACAGATTAACGAGTAACCAGGCAAGAGTCACCTGGGCATGCTTTGAAATAAATGGAGTGGGACAGTGCGGAGTAACACAGAGTGAGTGTGTCTCTAAACCACCAGAGCGTTTTCCAACATGCACAACACTTGACTGGTCAATGGGGAGAATACTGAGAGCTATCAGCTTGATAAACAGCCAATCCCTTTATGCAGTGCACTTACAATCCAATTAAAAATAGCCTGTAGGGTGATGGATATTGTCAATAAAAGTACTGAGGAGCTACTCAGTTTAGTAGCCAATTACACTAGAGCACAAAGCAAACTGGAGAATCATTGGCAATGGGAGGTTTACAACTAACCCACCAACTGTCACCTCAGTGAGAACCATTGGTGGGTGACAACACAACGAGGACCCATGGCAAAGCATCAGTCAATCCAGTGGGAGTTGAGTATAATACTACTCTGCTTCCTGGTCGATGGGAAGAAAAAATGTTGAAATGTGTGCGTGTGACAAAGCATACATCGTGTGTGCTGCTTGCCAAACCATTTGTAAACCTCTTCGTTTGTTTATAAGTAGTTTATTAATTTTATTATGTGCAAGACAAAGAAACAATTATCTTTCTGCTGGCTGCACACTGTTAGCTGCTGTTGACTATACCCAGACTCCAGTGGGTCTGGATTTCTCTTTTCCCCCTCTCCTAGTATTAATAAGCTAAGTGATAATGGATTAAGCTTTGTTCAAGGTCAGCTGTACAGTGTGTGAATCATTGAACAAGGTCCATTTGGGCCTGGATCAGATTACTGCACATTCCATGTTTTCGCAACAGTATTTTTTAACATGTTGCAAGTGCCTTTTTACACTAGAATTTAAGTAGGTGTGGCTCCCCTGATGGAGACTGACTGGGTAGCATTAGTTGTTAAGGCTCAAGCTGATGCCATGTACTGAAGTCCTCTTTTTAGAGGAACACTACAGAATTTAAGGAATAACGTTAATAAAATTTAATTTGTTGACTTACTCTGTGTTCCAAGATGGTTTCTTTCTTTCTGACCTCCCTCCCCACCTGGAGCCATTGAGTGCCTCATGGGTCAGTTCAGTAGGCAGATTCCAGAACATCCTAATGGTCATTCCTCATGTGGGTGGAGCTATTCAGCCACTTATGTATGCAGCACCTGTCACTTATAATACAGGAAATGTGGCAGCCAATCTGCAAACAGCAAGGGGCCTCAAATAGCAATGAGATAAATGACCAGATAATCTGTTTTGACGATCTTAAAAGGGGAAATAACAGGATATGGGAACTGGGAGGATACACGGGATTAGCACACTATTTACGTAGAGAATAAAACATCAACAAATACTGGTTGGGCCGAACGCTCTTCTCATTTGTAGTGCTGCTGTGTTTCCTACATCAGACCTGCATTTCAAAAGTACTTCAATGGTTGTAATGCATTTGGAACATCCAGAACTTGTGGAGGATGCTAAAGAGATGTAAGTTTTTCTTTTGTTCGAGACACACAACAAATGTTTTGACCTATTATTGAAAAGAATTACAGTGTAACCTGCAAACTGCGTCCATAGTTGTCCTGCTGCATTCCGAGTGTTTAGTGTTTACATTAAAGCACAAAGGTGAATTATACAACAATAATGGGATTTAACAGGGGCTGTACCATGGCAGGGTGCAGGTATTGCCATCTTTGAGTCTGTGAAACGTATAGCTCCTTTACAATGAAAAACATAGCCCAAACTCAAATACAAACAGAAAATGCTGGAAACACTCAGCAGGTTGGCAGCATCTTTGAGGAAACAGTTCTGAGGAAAAGTCACAGACCTGAACATTTAACTCTGTTTCTCTCTTCACAAGTGCTACCAGACTGCTGAGTATTTCCAGCATTTTCTGTCCTTATTTTAGATTTCAGACATCTGCCGTATTTTGCTTTTGTATTGGCCCAAACTCAAATATTTGGTGTTCAAGTGGAGTGCAGAACAGCACAAACTATTTTAAATGGTTGGGAATTCCAGAAATATTTGAAAAATTCTCAAATGCAGAGGCCAGAAAATCTCTTTCAGATAGTTTCATGGGGAAAATGCACTGAGCTAAACAACAAGAGCTTCTATTTATATAGCACCTTTAACATAATAAAACATCCCAAGGTGCTTCACAGGAGCATTATCAAACAAAATTTGACACCAAGCTACAAGATACTGGACAGATGACCAAAAGCTTAGTCAAACGTAGGTTTTAAGGAGTCACTAAGAGGAGCGAGAAGCGGTGATATTAGAGAAGGAATTCCAACGTTTAAGCCCAAGCAGCTGAAGACAGTCGCTTATGGTGGAGCAATGAAAATCGGTAATGTGCAAGAGACCAGGATTAGAGGAGCACAGAGAACTTGAAGACTTGTAGGGCTGGAGGAGGTGGTTACTAAGATGAGATGTACTCAAGGCATACTGATCCTTTGCTCAAGGAATTAATACATTGAATTTTCCACACGGTTTATTAACTGCAGACAAAACTAATCAAAATGTGAAAGCACTGAAGTCCAGTGGTCATGTCTGGCTCTGTTCTATCTGTATCTTTCCAGCTTGACCCATTCCTCTAGTCCTGTCAGGACAATGCTGCAAATTCTATTATCTTCAACAAGCTTTACAATGGATGGAACTGCTGATGCACTAAACTTTGAGCTCCAGCAATAATTAAATAAGCAGTTACTGCGTTCTCCTGAAGCTCGGAGCAAATTACTGTAGACAGGTTTTTATTTACAACCAGTTACATTTTATTTTCAACATTACATTGAGGTTTTTTAAAGTAAAACTAATTAAGTTTTAACAGGTGTGTGTGCAGCTGCAATAAGTCACTTTAGAGTTTCAGGAGGTCGAGGCAAGACTAGAGATGACTGCTCTTTCTATATAAACTCAAGCCCACGGCCCAGTTACATTAATTGACACACAGACAAAAAAATGACCAAAGAGCAAGGCAAGTTTCATTTCTTAATTCGGCCTGAAAGAAACACTTAATTGGTCTCCATAACATACTGGAGAGGAGCCACAGCCGATTAATATTTAAAGAAGAAACTTAATCTGACCTGCGCATTTGATGAAAGTCAGTTGTGGGGAGTTCAAAATGGCCAACCTCCAGACACCAGCACGACTGCTGCATCACAAATTATTCCCACCACACCGCCCCCTAAGTACATGATTCATAACTGGTTCAAGGTTTATTTGGGTACCAATGGAAGCCAGCAATCCAGTGCAATCTCCAGAGCTGGTACCTACCCCAGTCCTTCAATCCACTGCAACCCCCAGAGCTGGTACCTATCTCCATTCAATCGAGGACTGAACACATTTGATTTTCCACATATAATTTATACAGTTATGAATAAAGAATTAAACAAAATGTAGAAGTCAGGGTGTCTGAGAGTCACGTCTTGGACTGTTCTGTCTGTTTCTTTCTCGCTTGATCCATCTCTTCAATCTGTAGTTCCTCATCGAGTCTCTCCTTTGCTCTCACCACCTGGCAATAGTAAAGATTCACTTTAAAAGTTTGAATGATGCTAGGATTTTACAAAGCCCACTCTACATGCTGAGTGAGGATTACAGTGCATCTTTCTCCATGTTCAAAAGCGACTTGAAGCGACTTTGGGCTGGCTGGTAAAACACGCGCTCTTACCAGCAGAGGCTACTGGATAATGAACAGCAGTAAGAACCCTGCCTGGTTGTCCCCAGTTAGCCTAAGGACAGCCAAGCTGAGATCAGTTAGTTCGGGGCAGACCAGGAATCCTGTCAAACCTGAGTGCTGCACTACGCATTACTGCCGGAGCTCAAAAAGCAAGACTCAAGCCTGTCTATGTTCAGGGGAAAAATTGCCAACAAATCTCTAAGACACCAGTAATTAATTACAGTGTGATTCCTTTGATATTATCCTCCAGAAGTTAAAATCAAACAAGAATGTCGCCTTTTACAGACTTTGAGGTCTGACTAACTCCAGGGAAACATTTAATAAAATCCCAAGATTGAGTTCAATGCTACAGGTGGAACTGTGTAAAGTATGAACCCTCACCTTGGACTGCAGATAGAATGATCCACCCACTGACTTGTCGTTGACTTTGAATAAATGCTCATAGTTCTGTTTTCAATGAAGAGGGAGAAACCAAAAAACATGGTTAGAATGTTTACTGAGACAGGGGACAGGACATTAGACAGCAGAGGGGCACTGGTGAATTAGCAGAGGATACATGAGGATCTATCATGTGTTAGAATCAACACCTCTTCATACAAGACAGGTGACTCACTAACAAATATTGACAATCTCTCTGCACCAAACATTCTGTTGGCTTAAATCCTCCACTTGTGCTTACCTCTCCTCACTAAGACTACAGTTCTAATCAGGAGTTGGTCTAAAGTGACAGTACTCTGCCATACACTGGTTGCTGAGCATGGACAAAACTACCAATTGATTCAGTTGGGTTCAAAGTCAATGTTATGTCTGTTCTACTCATCTGCACCTTAATTCAGATTTGCATTTTACAATGATAAATGACTAACCATTGGGAATGTCTCTACCACAGACTATTTGGTCACAGTGCCCAATACAGAGACCTAGTCAGCTATTTCTGTCTCTCTTTTAGGCTGCACTGATCACGAGCCAGTGAATCTGGGACATTTATTGAAGGGTCATCCAATTGATGTGAAATTTTGCAACTCAAAGGGAAGTTAAATGTGCAGACACTCCTAATGTAATACTGAGGAGTGCTACATTGCCAGAGATGCTGTCTGTCTTTCACATGAGATATTAAACCAAGGCCCAAACTGCCCTCTCAGGTGGGTGCACAAGATCCCTTAGCATTATTCTGAAGATTAACTGGGGAGCTCTCCTGTGTTCTAATCAATATTTATTCAACTAACACTTCCAAAAAATGGATTATTTGGTCAGGTCATTCATTTGCTGTTTGTGGGAGTCTGCTATGCACAAACTGGTTGCCCCAATTCCCTAAATTACACAGTGACTGCAGTTCAAAAATACTGTACTGGAACTTTATCAGTCATTGCAAAGACATGCTAAATAAATGTAAACTTCTTTCTTCCTTTTCCTTTACCATCACCCTCCACATTGGAGCTCTGGTCCCAAAACAGTCATGAATAATAAAGCGATAAGATTGTCTATTGGAATCTGCAGTTGCCAACAGCTATCTTGAAAGCAGCAGTGGCCAAAGATCTTACCTGTTGGATGTCCATTGAGTTGAGCTTTGTGACGTTAAGAATCTGCTGTGCTTCCTGTAGTGACATTCCGGAGATGCTGGAGGCAGCTGCTGACTGTCGGCCAGCTCGCCCGCGAGCATCCGCTGCAGCTCTACTTGCTGAAAGTAAAAGAGATGTGAAATAGGCACTAGTCATAAATCCCATCATAAACTAATCGACATTACAGTAATGTCTCACTTACAATTACTTCCATGAAAAAACTGGATATATACTTGAAAAGGAAAGATTTTCAGAGCTATGGGAAGCAGGTGGTGAGTGGGATTAATTGGATAGCTCTTTCATGGAACCAGCACAGGTACAATGGACTGAATGGTCTACTTCTGTGCTGTAAGATTCTTTGAAGTATTAGCAGACTTAACAATTAATTTTTTTCTTCTTTTAGTGCTTTACTGTTTTTTATAATAAAACATGTACTCATCTCCTCTCCAAATAAGATAATTACCACTAACTACAATCAGTAAGGGAAATGTGTATGTGGGGTTCCGTAGTTGCCACCAAAACCTTAACGCATTAATGTCAGCTATGGTTCAATGGGTTATACCCTTGTTTGTGTCAGCAGGTCATGGGTTCAAGCCCCAATTCAGAGACTTGAGCCCACCCCAGCACAGTACTGAGGGAGTGCTACACTATTTGAGATGATATCTTAGGTGGAGTAAGAGATCCCGGGACCCCACTGGAAAAAGAACAGCTGAGTTCTCCCTGGTGTCAGTATTTATCATTCAACCAACATTACTAAAACAAAAGTTTACATCAGACGCCCCCACTTTAATTCAGCTTTGTTTTTTTAAGCCGCTCCAATAACTCACCAGCAAATTCCTGCCTCACCGCACGAGCAAATGCTCTCCCTACCACCTGGGCTCCCACAATGATGATCTGAGCCAAGTACTTGGCCTGCAGAGAGAAGGCAGACAGTTAAATCCCTGCTCCTGGACAGCAGCCCACTGCACATCTGGAAATTAGATTCTTGTCTTTCAGCAGCAGCTTGTGTTTGTCACGTTCGCCAGTCTATATTTCACCCTGAGATATTTTACTAACATGCAGCAGTTCCTCTGTAATCTCCTCCAGCCCTACAACCCTCTAGACATATCTGCACTGTCCAATTTGAATCACTTCACCATTGATGGCTGTGCCTGGACCTCGGGCTCTGGAATTCTCTCCCTTCACCTCTCTACCTCACTTTCCTCCTTTAAAAAAAAACTCATTCATTCCTCTTTGACCAAGCTTTTGGTCATCTAACCTAATAGCTCATGTGGCTCAGGATCAGATTTTATTTCATAATGCTCTTGTGAAACGCCTTGGGATGTTTTATTAAGCTAGAGGCGTTACATAAGCTGTTGTTATGGCAGCAGTTTGAATGTTTATTCTGAGTTTCTGTGTCACGGGGTAATCCAGTCTCTAATGAAAGAAACCGGGGGTGGGGTTGCTCAGCGTTGAGTTTCGGCCATTTACCTCCCGCCCCTCGAGGTTTCTAGTCCAGGCGACACGGCCGAGATCGGGAACTCGCAGGAGAGAGAAATACCGGCTCCCGCTGCCCATCCAACTCGGGCCGGTGAGCGGCAGCCGCGGCCACAATCCCCCTTTCCCCCCACCGCCTTCCCCGGGCCCTCCTCGGCCCCGTTCCCCATGCTATCCCCAGTCTGTTCCCCGATCCCCCCCCCCCACCCCGGCCTCTCTCACCATCGCCCGTTTCCCGGCTCCGCTCTCCGGGAATATTCGGGCACCACGCTTGGAGTCAAGGGCACGGAAGGGTCAAAGGGTAGAAGGCGCTGCCGCTGACAATCGCGATGTGGAAACAGGACGAGACCCGGCCAGCATCACTCAGCCGGCGCCGGCGCCGACGCCCTCTGCTGGACCGGAGGGCGCGCAACTGTGTGCCTACTGCGTCCTCTCGCGGAAGGGAAGCGAAGTGCAGGAACTGCTGCAGGATTGACAGCAGAGCCACCAGTAACTCGTCAGAGGCCTCAGCTTCCGACCCTCCCCCAATTAAAGAAGCCCTGCACGCTGGAATATTCTTATGTTCTCAACAACTTCTGTAAATTAAAAAGATGATTTAAAGGTGCAGCCTAGAGGATCTGGGTGTTCTTGTGCATGAAACACAAAGAGTTAGCATGCAGGTGCAGCAAGTAATTAAGAAGGCAAATGGGGTTTTGGCCTGTATTGCTAGGGGATTGGAGTGTAAAAATAGGGAAGTCTTGTTACAACTGTACAGGGTGTTGGTGAGGCTGCACCTGGAGTACTGTGTACAGTTTTGGTCCCTGTATTTAAGAAAGGACATACTGGCATTGGAGGCAGTTCAAAAGACTAGGCTGATTCCGGGAATGAAGGGGTTGACTTATCAAGAACGGCTAAACAGGTTAGGCCTTTATTCATTAGAGTTTAGAAGAATGAGGGTGATCTTATTGAAACGTACAAGATTCTGAAGGACTTGACAGGGTAGATGTTGAGAAGATGTTTCCACTAGTGGGGGACTCTCGAACTAGGGGACATAATTATAGAATAAGGGGAAACTCATTTAAAACTGAGATGTGAAGGAATTTATTCTCTTAGGGTAGTGAATGGGTAGTGAGGGTGGAGGCTAGATCACTGAAATTATTTAAAGAGGGGGTAGATAGATTTTTGAAGTATCGGGGAGTTGAGGGTTATGAGGAGCTAGCACAAAAGAGGAGATGAGGCCTGGAACAGATCAGCCATGATCTTATTGAATGGCGGGGCAGGCGAGGGGCCGAATGGCCTACTCTTGCTCTTATTTCTTATGTTCTTATATATTCTTATGAGAGAATCCTACTGCTATTTAAGTAAATTTGAATCATATGTTAAATGTAAAAGAAAGACTTGCATTTATCTCTCTTCAGGTAACATGCCATAAAAAGGTGTTGGCAACCATGGATCTCTATGTTAATCTTGCTCTGGAAGCATGAATCATCGTTGGTGGTACATTCATCTAGCTTGCGAGACTCTTTAGAAGGATCGTTCTTTGTTTACCTTGATCTCTTTTACCATTGATCTTTCCCATCAGCATCACACTTTCTAAACCATGATTTCTCATTATGTGCCCAAGAAGTTCCAGCTGTCCTTTCTTGTTCTTGGTCAGCAGAGTTCTTTTAGTCTCAGATTTCACTAACACCTCTTCATTGGTAATGTGACTTGTCCAAGATATTGTCATTATTCACCTCAAAAACCACAACTCTGCAGCTCCAGTTCTTCTCTGCATTGCTTGAACATCCAACACTCAGTTCCTTATGTCAAAATTGGTGTAATGTAGTATTCCAGGATTCACAGCTTTGTTTTCATGGTTAATTTTGAGTTGATCACAATTGTTTTCATTTTTTGAAATGCATCTTTAGCCAATCCAATCCTTTGACTTATTTCTTGGTCGCACTTTCCATCCAATGTTAACATACTTCCTAGGTAACAAAATTTGTCTACCTGTGTAACCTTTTCATTCTTCACCTTGATCTTACATTCTGGTACAATTTTCTTTTTGGGCACTACTAGACATTTTGTTTTCTTACCATTTATGCTCAGCCCATTCTTCTCACTTTCACACTACTCTATCCAAAATCTTTTGCAGTTTCTCTTCAGAGTCAGCAATAAGAACAGTGTCATCGGTGTATCCTATATTATTAAGGTTGTAACCTCCAACTAATAATCCTGGCGGTTATCAATCTCTCCAAGAATATTTTCATTATACAAATTGAATAAATCTGGGGAGAAAACACATCCCTACCATTTAATTTTCACAAAAGCTCTTAAATTGTTCTCAACGGTTACAGCTGCAGTTTGTTTCCAATAAAGATTTCTTATCACTCTAAGATCCTTGCCATCAAGGTCAAAAAACTCTAACATGTTCATCAGGTCTTCATATTTCACCATATCAAATGCTTAACTATAATCAGTAAAACACATGAATATATCTTTTTCATCTCCATGGCTCTTTCTGTTACCATGCGTACCATAAAGATAGCATTTTCCGTTCCTCTATCTTCTACAAAGCCACACTGAAGAGCTGAAATTTCTGGCTTTATCTTGCACCTCACCCTATTCATCAGCTCTCAAAGAAGATATTATTAAGACTCATCAGACTGATAGAGTGATGGAGTTCACATTCAATTGTTCCAAGTTTTTTAAGGAATGCAATAAATATGATTTAAAAGGGTAGCAGGAGTATCTGGAGAAACCCCAGGGTATGATTGACCCTGCCCTTTTGCGAGCCCCAGGTTCAGCTGACGCAGCTGGTAGTCTCTCGAAGGATTCCATGCCACAGTTACGGTGAAGCCGCTGTGGAAGCAGGGTGATGAATCTTCTTGGCTGGCAGAAAACTGATTCAACTGATGTAATGACAGGGGATTAAGCTGTTCTTAGTTGAGCACTGCGACCTGCAGAAGGTAACGGCAAATCACTACTTGCCAACCATAAACAAGGACCAACACAAATCAAAGAGAAACCACAACAGTGTCAAGGGAATCCCCTCCAACCCATGAGGGAATGCCTCGCTCAGTACGGTTAGTCATGCACTACAGGTGACACTGGATTGTCATCATGTTATTGTCAGCTTCCAAAAAAAGAACAGCAGCATCAGAACATGGAATGTGAGAACCCTGTTACAACCTGGAAAATTGATGAACATCAAGCCTGAAATGAGGTATTTGAAAGTCAACATACTTGGTTTGAGTAAAACATGTTTGACAGACGAAGGTAATTTTACATCAGACAGTATCATACTCATCTAGCCAGGAGGTTAAAAGCACCAGAGAGGTGTAGGAATCCTCCTAGATGAAGAAGTTTCAAGATGTATGCTGGGTTACAGGGCTATCTGTACAGAGTGATCCTAGTTAAAATCAGAGCCCAACCTTTCAATCTTGCCATCACCCAAGCCTACGCACCAACACCTGACAGTGAAGAAGAGGATATTGATCACTTCTATGAAGACCGGGTTAAAGTCAAACACCAATGTAAAAAAAAATGATGTGATTTTTATAATGGATGATCTAAATGCAGGTCCCATCAGGAAAGGCAACATAGTTGGATCTCATGGTCTGGGTGATCCCAATGAAAGAGGGGAAATGTGGATCGATTAGTGTACAGAAAATCATAAGGTTATTCTAAATACCTGGTTCAAGGAACATCCAAGAAGAAAATACACCTGGAAAAGTCCTGGTGACATGGCCAGAAATCAAATTGACTGTGTGACAATAAACAGCAGATTCTGAAACACAGTTCAACAAGCAAAGACCTACCCGGGCGCCGACCTCAGAAGCGACCACGTACCCACGATTTACACCATCAAAATAAAGCTGAGGAAGTTGGGTTAAAAAAACAGGGACAGTAAAGAGACTAAATTATGAGCTATTCAATACAGAGAAGCTGAATTGAAGAAAAATTTAAAGTGTAAGTTCCAAACCGTTTTGAAAGGCTTGAAGGCCAAGGAAAGTATTCAACAAGGGAAACGTTCAAAGCATCAATGTTAGAATCATCAAAAAACACCATTCCAATGAAGAGAAAGAAACAAAAATGGGTGACAGATGAAGTATTGGACCTGATGGAGCACATAAGGAAGGTAAAACAAATAGATCAAAGGAAATATTAGGAATTGGATAAAAAGATCAAACAAAAATGTGTTTAAGAGAAGGAAAAATGATCCAACAAAAATGTGAAGGAATGGAAAAATGTAAAAACAGACACTCAAGAACAATGCATAAAGACACTAGGGAAATCACAGGAAAAGTTGGCTGTACATCTGGCAGATGCATCAAAGGAAAACATGGGGAAGTTATCATGAAAAGGGACCAATTGCTTGCAAGATGGTCTGAATACATATGAGACTTATTTGAGGACTAGAGGCATGAAGAAAAGCCAACAATTAAGGAAAATATGGATGGTCCAAAGATCATGAAAGACGAAGTAAGAACAGCAATAAATAAGATGAAAAACAATAAGACCCAGATGATATACTCGAACAAATTAAAAGTTTAGAAGACTTTGGAATAGACAAACTGACTCTCGTCTTTAATGAAATTTACGACATGGGATAAATCCCAGACTTAAGTAAATCAATATTTATTGCATTTCTCTAGACAGCCAAAAGTGCTCTACAGCCAATGAGGCATTTTTTGAAGTTTTGTCACTGTTGTAATATCGAAGACATAACAACCAATTTGCTCACAGCAAATTCCCATAAACATCCAGGGACTGAAGATCAGAACAACAATAACAACTTGTATCTATATAGCAGCTCAATATAATAAAACATCCCAAGGTGCTTCACAGGAGTGTTATAACAAAATATGACATTGAGGCACATAAGGAGATATTAGGTCAGAAAACCAAAAGTTTGGTGAAAGTAGGTTTTAATGAGTGTTTTAAAGGAGGAAGAGAGCTAGGGAGGTGGAAAGGCTTAGGGAGGGAAATCCAGAGTTTAGGCATGGCCGCCAGTGGTGGAGTGATTAAAATAGGGGATACTTAAGTGGTCAGAATTAGAAGACACAGAGATCTCTGAGGGTTATGAGGAAGGAGGAGATTAAAGATAGGGAGAGGTAAGGCCACAAAGGGATTCAAAAATAAGGATGAGAAACTCACAACTGAGTTGCTTAACACGTAACAATTCAGTCAGCGAGTGCAGGGGTGATGGGTGAACAGGTCTTGATGTGAGTAAGGACGTGGACAACAGAGTTTTAAATGAGTTGAAGTTTACAGTGGGATGAATCTGGGAGGCTAGCCAGGAGTCTGTTGGAATAGAGGTAACAAAAGCAAGGATAAAGGTTTCAGCAGCAGATGAGCTGAGGCAGGGGCAAAGTCGGGCACTGTTACAGAGGTGGAAATAGACAGTCTTAGTGACGGTGTGGATATATGGTTGTACACTCATCTTGGGGTCAAACATGACATCAAAGTTGCAAACAATGAGTTAGCCTCATTTGCCAGGGAGATGAATTGAGTCGGTGGTGGGAGAACAGGAACCAAAGACAATGGGTGGAATTTTCTGTGCTGGTTGGTGTCAGATGTCATGGCAGGAAGCCCAAAATTCAGTTTCACGACATCTTGAAACCAGTTTGCAATTGTCTGCTGCACCCTTCAATGGCGGGTTGTGTTTCCCGCCATCGCACATCGGGAACTTCATTTTAATATATCTGCATATCATTATAAGCCCTGCTTGCCAGAATCACCCCCCCCACCCCCCACGCTAGATCATCTGGCACATGTTTCACAACAGCACTTATAGGGTGTGACCTGGTGAGTTGCACTTCAAGGGGAACTTGGAGGTGAGTGCACAGTAACGTTGCGCAGCACTTGTGATGGTCACTTGTTGGGCTTCAAGATTGAGGCGCCACACATTCAGGTGAGGGCACAGGCAAGTCGCATTTTCCTGGCAGGCTGACAGTGTGGTGCCAGGGCAAGGGCTGCCTGGGGTTGAGACAAGTTGGTGGGGGTGCAAGGGCTGCACTGTGGTTGATGGTAGTGCACAAGCACGTGCAGTTGCTGGGGTGGGGGAAGGAAAGCAGCCACGCATTAAAGTGACCACTCCCCCACAGCTGAGCAGTACGGACACAGCCACATTGATATGCTTGGAGTTGGACCTTTAGCTTATCTGCCCATTCAGGCAACACAGAGGCCTGAAAGTACCACCACATGCTCCAGAGCTTTTCACCCCTCTGGCACAGACTGCAAACTAATGAACATTTTAGTGGACTGCAGAACAGTTGGATGACTGGACACGTTGTACAGTCTCCTTGCTAAAGCTGGCCGTGGAGCAGTCACTGGTGGAGACGCTCATAGCCCCTTGTGATGTCATCATCCCAGTTTGGTCCAGTCTCCCCCATGGATCAAGCTAACAGTACGGCCTTGCAGTGTGGGTTAGGAGAATGCCTGTGCCTGAGCTGAGAGCACAGCATACAGTCCAACGGGCGAAGTCACCGCCAATTGGTCAGGTGGAGTGGGGTGGAGGTGGGTGGGGTCTCGGGCAGCCATGCAGCGCACTAAACTCTGGACATCCAGGTGGTGGCCAGCACTCTGTGGGATGCATTAAGGGGCCTTCAGACTTAACCAAGAGAGGTTCTTAGTACACCCAAGCTAACCCATGCATCTCTCTCATCCTACAGGAGGATTGCATCAGGAGCATGGAGTCTGGTGACCTTGCTGAATGTCTCATGGCTTACAGAGAGCAGAGACAAGGGTGAAGAGAGTAATGGAGACACCTGGCTGGGCAGAGGGAGGAGCAGCACCCTCAGGAAGAAGGGGCAGCTGGGGCTCCTGCGCACACTGCTGAAAAGCCACAGCGAGTCATTGCTTGTAGGCACCTAGCTAGACCCAGGGTCTATGGATGGTGCTTATCATTCCTGCAGATGACCAAAAACGAGTGTCACCGAAGACTGTGTGTGTCCAGGGAACTGGTCGGTCACATCTGCCAGCTGCTGCAGTATTTGGTGCCACGGGGACAGGGCCGTGATAGTGATCGCAGTGCTTAATTTATACGCCAGTGGCTCTTTCAGGGCTCCACTGGTGACCTCTGTGGGATATCGCAAGCCTCCACGCACAAATGTATCCATGAGGTCACGGGTGCCATCTTCACGAAGGCACATAATTTTGTGCATTTCGCCCAGGATCAGCAAAGCCAGGAAGCAAGAGCGCTGGGATTTGCCCAGATCTAACGTTTTCCACAGTGCAGGGTGCCATCGACTGCACTCACGTGGCGCTTAGATCTCTGTGGCAACAAGTGGTTAACTACGTCAACCACATGGGCTTCTACTCGCTGAATGTTCAGCTGGTGTGCGACCACCACAAATGCATCCTGCGGGTCTGCACACAGTTCCCAGGGAGCATCCATGACTCTTACATTCTTAGGAGGTCTCAGATCCCTGACGTCTTCCAGGGTCCAGAGAGACCACAGGGTTGGGTCCTTGGGAACAAGGGCTACCTGCAGAGGCCGTGGCTGACGACGCCCTTGCGGTGGCCTCAGACTGCAGCAGGAAGAAGGTATAACGAGGCTCAAGCTGCAACTTGGTGGAGCAAACCATGGGAATTTTGAAAATGAGGTTCCGATGTCTGGACTGGTTTGGTGGAGCCCTGCAATATAGTCCACAGAGGGTGTCTCGCATCATTGTTGCCTGCTGTGCCCTTTGCAACCTGGCGCTGCAACAGGGAGAGGAGCTGGAGAAGCTGCACGTCGTCACCGATGAGGAGGATTTCAATGCTGCTGAGGGGGAGGAGATCCTCGAAGATGACGATGACGGCGATGAGGCCATCTCACTGGCCAGATGAAGCGACCGACGAAGCTCAGGAGGCCCTCACAGCTGCTAGATTTGTGGAGGATGACAACATGCAGTGAGGAGACACCATAGATCCTCACATTACATCTGTGAACGTTTGACTCCTGTCTGGCTGATGGCAGCGCACATACCCTGTGATAAGGCTCCTGTCATGGAGATGCAGCAGATGTCCATAGTTCCTGCATTCAGGAGGATGATGACAACATGCAGTGTGAACACTACATAGATCCTCACATAGCCTATGTGAATATCTGACTCCTGCCTGGCTGATGGTGCCTCGCTTGTGCTCTTGACAGGGTCATATCATGGAGATGCAGCGGGGAAACTTTAACTTGTCCTTATCCTATGCCATCCTTCATGAGCTGAGCCCATCAGGACCACTCTGCCACTGGACACAGATGCTGATTGGATGGGGAGCCAGCCGCACCTCAAAGGTGCTGGGAGCACACAGAGAGAATGATGGACTCTGTGCTGCCGGTCCAGGACATTCTGGCAGCAATGATAAACCCCATCGAGGTGCAGGGATGACTGATGTGACCAGTGACACTGAAGGCACACCATCAGTGTGCTGGGAAGGTTGCACAAAGCACAGGGAAGAGGCCCTGGACTGAAATACATGCCTTTATCTTGTGCAGGGATCAAGGTTTCATTTCATAACGACATGAACACTGCTCATCAGAACAAGGAGCCATGGACAAGGAGATATTCTTGGGAGTTTATTAACAAAGTGCACATTATGTACAAGTGATTAACAACTATGCCCAGGCGGTGCAACCACATCTTCTTAATTTTCTTAACCCTGCTGCTATACCCTGTGATGACCTTGATGGGCGTCCTCTGGAGGACCAAGACCCGAAGGGCCCCGGCCCGCTTTCAGGGTCCTGCTGTGTGGCAGGGGCACCCTCCTTAACCTGTGGAGCTGGATTTTCTGGGGATCACAGGAAAAGGGGATTTGGATGACTCCTGGAGTCGCCTGGGTGGATGGTCCTGGGACGTGTACCAGCTGATCCTCCTCCCTATGGGTGCCTGAGGGGAAGGGGAAGTTGGAGTGAGATCAAACTGCCCACACCCCTCCCGTGTTGGCACTGTTGGAGGCCATCTATATCATCAGTGATGGAGTTCAGCCCGCGCAGTAGTGCAGGACCGATGTCCTGGACTAAGGTCTCCATGGCGAACGCCATCCTACCAGTGTTGACCTCGATGTGTTGGCATGCTGGTGCTGTCACCTTAAACTGAAGGCAGACAAACTCCTCCATCGTGCCTTGCAATCTGAGGAGTGCAGGAGACATCCCTTCCTGATGTTCCTGAGCTTGCCTTTGCATCTCCAGTAACTGAGGTATGACTGAGCCCAGAGGTTCATCATCCGACTCAGTCAGCAGATTTCTAGTCTCCAGCAGCCCTCTGAATGCTGGAGAACTGGGAAGTCCCTGCCTCCGCCTGCTGTGGATCAGACAGTGCGGTGTACTCACCAGATTGTGACCCCGGGGCTACTCTAAAGCTTGGTCCCACCGAGGTGTATGTTTCTGCGCTGGTGGAGGGTGTGGGTGAGCACTGTGAAGGGTCTTCAATGAGGATTTAAGCAGGTTCCTCTTCTGAGGTGTCTTCAGGGCTTCAGTCAAGGACCTGGGCCGTGGACCCCCTCGGCTGTTTCTCAGACGTGCCTGCGAAAGTAAGGAGAGATATTTAGTTCATGGCAGTGGCCTGTGAAACAGGACACATCACTCACAGCATGGCTGTCTGATGGATGTTGCACTGCTGGATCCTGTGGTATCAGCACAGAAATGGTCCAGATCTTTGCTGGCCAGCTGTATGACTCTATTTTCAAAGTCTGTGAGGACCTAGATTTCAGGCATTTCTCCACCAGTCTGTGACCTCTCCCTTTCGTTGTGTGTCAGCTTGTCCTGCATGAATACAGATGGAGAGAGCGTAAGCAGGGTGGCTGCCAAGCCAGATGAGAAGTATGCCTGGCATGTGTGGATGATGAGTAGTTCCATGGACGGGACGAGGACAATGGTGTGTGAGAGAGTGAATGGTGATGTTCCTTGAACTGGCAGTGAGTGAGATCCCTGTGGATGTGTGATGGGTTTGTGAGTGTGAGCGCTGAGTGATGAAAAGAGTGATTTATCCTGGCAGAACAGAGATCATCATTCATCCTCTTTCGGCACTAGATGGCTTTCCTCTTTTGCAGGACATTGGAACTGACCGCGCTGCCTCGACCTCCCAAGCCAGATTGGTGATGTTGCTGCCCCTCCTGTGGCCAGAGCGGGGGGGTAGGGGACATCACATGGACTTCCACAGCATCCAAAAGGCAGGGGAGCTGCAGTCTTTTTGCCTTTTGGGGCCCGTGCCTTTTGTGTAGCAGTCCTGGGCAGGATGCACTGAGAGGTGTGTGTGCAGCTGCACTTTAAATATGGCACCCAGCATGAGGGAAGCAAGGTGACGGTGTGGCAGGCGAATCGGAGGCTGCCCACCAGCGAAACTGGGGCATGTTTTCATGGCAAAGCATGATTAATGAGGCGGATTTGGGACAACTTGGCGTGAAAAGCTGTCATTGCGGCCGGCGGGTAAAACTTTCTTTTCCCGCCTGCCACTGCACTCAGGGCAAATCTGGGACGATTCTGTCGAATGACTTTGTTCTTTCCACTATTTTATTAGAGGAAATGTCTGCTCATCCAGCATTGGATACCAGCTAAGGAGTCTGATAATTTAAAGTCTGTGGAGCTAGAACTGGGTGCTGTCAGTGTACATGCAAAAATTGAAGTTGTGTTTTTGGATGGTGTAGCCAAGGGGCAACATGTAGATGAGAAATAGGAGGGAGCCGAGGATAGATCCTTGGAGGGCACAGAGTTAACGCCTGCGAGAGCAGGAAGAGAAAATCATTGCCCGTCATTCTTTGGCTACAACTCTGTAGATAAGCTGGAATGAGGTTAGAGCAATCTCACACAACTGAACGACAGTGGAGACATTGGAAGATGCTTTGGTCAGCCATGTCAAAGGCTGCAGACAGGTTGAGCATGGCTGGTTTATCTTAAGTCACAAACACCTCGGATGTCATAGAAGAGTAACGTGAACAGTTCAGTTTTAATTCTTGCACATAGGCTGGAGAATGTGTGTAGACATTGAAAATTCAATTTTGTCAATCAATTCAAGATGCAATTAGATATTTAGCATGATAGGATCTTCAGGAAGAGGCCCCTGGCAATTACCAGCCCAATATATGGCAATACCCAATACATTAACCCAACTTTTACTCATTTTTGGTACTGGGTGAATTCTGCTGTTCAAGTTCAGCATTCTCTGTTTGTAATTCAGATTTCCTGCATTGTTCTTTTTTAAAATCTGTAATCATGAAGTATGGTTGTCCTGAGCGGCTTAAATTGCGAGTTCAATCAGGCTGCAACTGTGCAACACACTCGGGTAGTGCAAGTAAAATTCTCTCACTTCTGCAGTGATGGAGTGACTGGGTTAAAGTTCAGCTGGCTGTTCAAGGGAAAAGTGACTGTAGGCAGTTGGGATCCAATCTTATTCCATTCAAACCTGCATTTAAATAATCTTACCTGTGATTCCATCTTACAAGTATAATTTTTATAACAAACCAACAATTGTAGGAGGAAGAAAGACTTGTATTTCTATAGCACCTTTCACAACCTCAGGCCATTCCAAAGTTCTTTATAACCAATTAAGTACTTTTGAAGTGTAGCCACTTACGTAATATAGGAAATGTGGCAGTCAATTTGTACATAGCAATGAAATTAGTGACTGGATCATTTGTTTTAATAATATTGGTCAAGGGATAAATATTGGCCAAGACATCAGGAAGAATTCCCCTGCTCTTCTACGAAATAGTGCAGTGAGTTCTTCTACATCTACTGAAGGGGCAGCCGGAAACTTAGTCTGAGGCAGCACCTCAGACAGTGCAGCATGCCTTTAGTTCTACACAGGCAGAATCAGTATAGATTTTGAGCTCAAATTGTTGGGAGTGGGATTTGAATCCACAATCTCTGACTCAGGGGCCAGCCACTGAGCCACAGCCAACACTTATGATTTTACAATACCCAAACAGGTTTCTCCAAAATATCTCAAGTGTAAACATTGTTCCATGGGCAAGTGTGGCATGCAATTTGCATGTAGCGAGTTTAGTTTTTGGTGCTATTGGCTAAGGGAAGAATACTGGGTAAAATCTCTGCTTAGATCCTGGAGTATGGCTTGAACCCACAAACTTCATGTTCAAAGGTCAGAGTGCCACCCATTCAGCAAATTATAAGGGACCTTTGCTTGGGTGAAATTAATGAGGGGTTATTCTGCTTTGTTTACATTAGCAGGCAGCTAATTTCCCCTCCTCCTTCATTTAATTCCCTATGGTGACTCACCAAAATTACTGCAACAGCACCTCCATCCCCAGTGACCAACATTTCCCAGGAGAGCAAATCAGCTGTTACGGAGGTGTGTTGATGTCAAATATTACATTTCAATTTCATCCGCTGGACTCACATATGGAACTTTTAAAAAAAAGGGGTTTCAACTGTTAAAACAAAGGCACTGATTTAAGATGGCTGCCAGAGGTCACCTGACATGTCTGTAACTGCAAGTTGGTCAAGTTTCTGGAAGTTTCCAATGTGGATTACGATTAGGACATGTTCAGGCAGCCCTCCTGTGGAATTTCATACCAGCTGATGTTAAGGATTAGTTCAAAGATGGATGGATGGAGACTTAAAATGGCTGCCACCATTTGCATCACTATAATAGCCACATTCCATTTCTGTCAGGCTGGAAACAAAGAGTCTACAGACACAGTGACTACATCTTGGACATATTCTTCTTCCTAGCTCATTACATGAAAGAATGAGTCATTCAGAAGTGATGGCTTAGACATTAAAAATTAATCACCTAGGCCATAACAACAGCCATGGTCTGTCCAGACATGAGCTAATCATTTACCTTCCGTGGAATACTTAATCATTATGGAGACAGAAGTCATGAGATCTAGATCACCATTTTGAAATGTCTTTTTATTACAAAACCCTGCTTGCTTTTGAGCAATCTGAAGAAGTAGCATCTGAAAGCAGATGACACCAGCAGCTGAAGGCTTTGGCCTTTCCACTCTCTAATGAATTGAACCCGGCCTGCTTATATCATACAGTGGACAGCAGACAGATAAATTCTAAATAAGACTTTGAATTCCAAAGCAATATTTCCACAAGAAAATCAAGGACTACAGTTTAAAAACTGGTTGGTTTTTAGCACAATAAAAACTAACCCCTTACGTGTTTAAACTCAAGGAAGCTGTCCGAGTTCTTTGCCATCAGCACGTAAACAGTTAAGTACATAAACTGAATTGGCTTGTTATCCTTATAAGGTTTTAAAAACCTTGTTACAATTGAGGAGTGGGAGAAAATGGGGGATTCCTTGCACACTTCCTCACCTGGTCGTAACACAGCATTGCCACAGGAACACTATCACCTCCAACTTACATACCATCTTCACTTGGAACTATATTGCTGTTTCTTCACTATCGCTGGGTCAAAATCCTGGAACGCCCTCCCTAACAGCACTGTGGATGTACCTATATATCATGGAATTCAACAGTTCAAGAAGGTGGCTCACCACCACCTTCTCAAAGGCAATTAGGGATGGGCACAATGCTGGCCTTGTCCATTTACAAAAATGAATAATAAAAAGGTGGCTTCTATCTAAGAGTGCAGCCAAAGATGAAGAAGCACAGAAGGCTGAGTTCCAGTAATTATCAGCTCAGGCACATATCCTCCAACTAAGTTTCATTAATTGTGTTTCTCTCCCCCAATTAAAAATGTATTCTCATTGAAGTGAGGGATGTTAGGCAGCAAGCACTCCCCAAGGTGAGGGTCAGAGTAAAAGCTCCTGCCATTTGACTGGCAAATGACTCACCACCTCATCTTAGCGAGAGTCGCCCCATCAGGTACCGGGGGAACATTAAAATATTTCCCACATCAAGCCTGATTGAGATTGCTAATTCCATTTTTGGGTTTGTTTTGTGCTGTGCGTTTATGTCTGCCGTGAATTGGCCTATCTATTTTACCTCCAACTATTATGACCAGCTGACAGAGATATCTTCATCCACCCAGGAAGGTTTTGATCCCATGTTCCCCCATTCATTGTTGGTTTTATTTACCTATCATACATGATGAATCATGTTGATACCAAGGACACTGCAGGCATGGGATGAAATCTCGTGTGCAAAGCACAAATAAATGTGGCTCAGTGATGCTTTACAATTCACTTCTATGCTGCCTCCCCAATCAAATAGCCTGCTCACACTCTCAAATGTTGGAAGGCAATTCAGGCGTGAGGTACCAGAGTCTAGGGCTAACATAACCCATGAATGTTCAGCACAAGATCAGAGTGGGAGTTCTGGCAAAGAGGGTGTTAGTTCTGAAAGTAATTGTACATAGCAGGAAACCCGTGCCATTCCTCATTGTTTCCAAGATTGAGATCCACATCCTCCTGGAATCCCAGTCACCGGTTGTCTGTTGCTCTACATCGAATCTGTGCGTACGCAATAGGAAGTTCACCAGTCAGTTCATTAAAAAACAAAATTTATTTGGTCCATTGGAACCTGAGATTTTTCAAACTACATGATATATATATATTGATTTATTTATATTTTATATATATATATAGACTCTAAAATTAATAAAATTCTCCATATGACACATTCTAGTATTCCAGTTTTAGGAAACAGAAGTCACAGGCTCGTCGCCCCACAGCCAACGTAGAGCATCATATGCTGGCTCAGCTTCTCTATCACCCAACCCCAGAGGAGGGCTGAGGGGAGGGGTGGCTGAGAGAGAGGGAAGGACTGAGGCAGAGGGGATGGGCCAGGTTGTGGGAGCTGGAAGCTGGGGATACAGGACGTTAGTTCTACAAATCATCGCAGGTTACTCAGGAAATCAGTGTTTGTTGGATATGATTTACTGTTTTTGCTCTGCTTTGAGATGAGATGGGTACACTGTGGGGAAGGGAGATGTTTAATGGGTTGTGGGTCTGAGAATAAGCTGGCACAGAAACTTAATCCATTTATAATTCAAACTTTAAAAAAAAATGCTTCTTTAGAAAGAAAATCAGTAAAACTGAACGTCTCACTTTAAATGAATTACTAAAAAGGGAATAAAAGAAGGATCCAGGAAGGAATGGCCATTATAAGCAGGGCTTCTGATTATAACAAGAGGACAGGTTGGTCAGCTCATTCCGAGAGATTCCAGGATTTCTACCAGTGTTCTTGGGGATTCCATTCCATAATTCCCTCCATTTCTTATCAGGGTCACACTGGCACTGAATGCTACATTTATTACATGGATCATGGGCGTTACTGGGAATTTGGGAATCATCCTACCATCTTGTCTGCCTTTCTGTCACTAGTTGCCTTGGTTACAAGGAAACACAGACATACTGTTCTTTCTGAACTGCAAGAATAGGAAAATTCATCATTCAGACAAAGGTTTGTTTCAAAATATCACTCCATTTTTGAAAGAACTGGCAAGAACAAACAATAAGGACAGGGTCAGGTTTACAGCCCCCCACACTCAATATCCTTCAGCACCCAGAGCGCACAAATTTGCCAACAGCAAATTTAGATGCAATGTTACCTTATGTGTTAGGTTAGATGAGGTTCCTTTAAACTTATTGTTCGCCTGTGTATTTGGCCCAGTGTTTGCATGTGACATTGTTCAGGATAACAGGTTTACAGTAACCTCAGAACTCCAGCAAAGCACCAAAACTGTGCTTTTAGATTACGAACAATTAACCTGAATCAGTCTAATAACCTGAGGAGAGATTAAGTTTAGCTGCATGTTCCTGACCCAGGCTCATTGACCCCCTCCCCAACCTCTAACCTAGGCTAACTAACCCCCCTCACTCCCCAATCCCTGACCCACTGTTTTCAAGTAAAAGATAGAAAGTCACCAGGGTACTGACCGAATATATTTGCTGCACTAGATCTGTGGTAATTGTGGTCAGGAGACATGACAGTGGGGGGAATGCAGAAAGCCTGAAAGTGGATCAAATATGGAGAGAGGTAAAAACAGAAAATGCAGGAAATACTCAGCAGGTCAGGCAGCATCTCTATTTTGCTATTCTCTGGAGAGGTGATCAGGTTGTAATATTCGAGTTGGCAGACTGTGGAGCGATTGAGTAAGGTTTCAGCTCTCAATCCAGCCACAAGACAAATTGAGGCCATCACTTTGATAATGGTGGGGGGTGGGGTGGTGGTGGTATTGGGGGAGTTATAACTGAGGACACGGGGATTACCAAGTGCAGGGGGAGATGACCAGAGCTTGGGGATGCTGGGTCTGGGCTGTGTTGCATAGGTAGGTGTCCATTGCTCACTTTAAGCTATTGCTGCAGCTTTTTGGGTTTGGTTAAATGTACACTCTCCTCCAGTCATCAATCCTGACCAGACATTCCTTCTAGAGTAGCTCAGAGTAGGATCTGTAGCCTGGAACTATTCTTGTTTAGCTCGGGTATTGGGGTCGATAGATTTCCCCCTTCCTGATGATGGGAGTGGGAGCAGGAACAGGAACAGGAACAGTGCATCGACTCTAAAAAAAAAATTCAATCTATAAAGAGGATTGGAGCTCTCATAAATGGCTCTCATCATTCGACACATTTCCAACCACAGTGGGCAGAGGTTGTGCAGGAGCAGGCAAAACCATCACAGGGGTCGTGGATTGTGCAGACCAGCAACATCAGGGGTGAGGGGAGGGCTGTGTGTCCCTTTTGTGGAGGACCATTCCCCCAGTGAGGGCTGAGCCGCTTTGCGATGAGCCAGACGGTGAGTGATGGAGAATCCGGCATTTCCCTCCAGCTGTGATAATACCACCAGCACCTGCCTGTGGGGAAAAACACACCGACAGTCAGCGAGAACATCCTATATTCACTTCCCTCGCTCAACAGCTGGGGCACAGTGCAAGGTGCAAGCTTCACATTACTCCACTGAGCCTCAACTCTCCCCCTAACCTCCCATCTCTGTGTCTCTAATTTGATGCTGCACCAGACTTGATGCAATTTCTGACTCCACTGACTCATTTTTTTCCTGGCCCCAACTCTTACCTGCCTAATCCACTCTCCTGCCCCTAATCTCCTCCCAGTCCCTTCCACCCCTACTTTCCACCACTCCCCTCCCCTTCCACTTTCCCAAATAGGAGGGGGAGGTCAAGCTGATTATTTTCACTCCCCAGCTCAAACACATTGGATCCATTTGGTGAGGTTGGCTAACTCAACTAAGCACTGATCAGGGACTGAACCCGACCAGGATGGTTCAATATCAAACCACATGCAGTACCTGCACAATCAGCCCCCATATAACATTGAGGAACACAAGACCCCTTTGCAATGTCTGAAGTAGTTATGATTCCAGGAGCTAACTGGATATGCCTGGGGATATCTGGCTGCTTGACCTCTGGCCCAAATAACTTAGCAACAAAAGAATGGTTGGTAGTCAGCACAAGGGAAGCCTGATGTGGGGTAAGGCGTCAGGGAACATTCAATAGAATCCTGCTCTGTGGATACCCCAGTAACTTCATCGGTCTCTGAGCCCCATACCTGTGCAATGGTGGTACGCTGTCAGTCGTTTTCAAGCTACTGCGAGTTGAGACTACGTTGAAGCTGTCGGAACAGTCACACGACACATGCAGGTAGTATTTGTCGTGACGATTCTCCACCACCACAATCAGTCCTGCCCAGCCATGGGTCAAGTAATAACAGGTCATCCCCTCACGACCCTGTTCAAAGGCAAAGGGGTCAGAGGTCACATTAACCTTCCAGCAAATATTCAACAGTGCAAACTTGATTGTGTGAGGTTTTAGTTTGAAGAACGAGTGAAAGCTCAAACTATAGAGCACAGACAATAAAAGAAAATAACTTGTATTTCCATAGTGCCTTTCACAACCTCAGTATGTCCCAAGTGCACCACATCCAATGAAGTGCCTTTGAGGTGTAAGTTGTAATGTAGGCCCAAGATACAGGCTGGGATTTTCCTGATCTGTGTGGGTCAGAGACTGTGACTTCATGTGACACTGTGAATGACCAGAATGTCTCCCACTTACAGTGTGCTCTCCTACCTCATGCCTCTCCCCTTTGTGCTCAGTCAGCAGAATGACTGCATCGGCCAGTGTTGTTGGCTGAGTGTTGATCTGTTCCACCATGACAGGTTTGGAGCTGTACACGGCCAAGATATGTCCAGGGAACTCCGGGGTACATCGGCCACTGCTGGTAGGGCTTGAAACACCTAGGAACAAGGGTCCATGAGTGAAGTCATTGTACATCATTGATGGAGCTTAATGAGATGCTGCTACAAACATGACCTTAACAACGCCACAGCCACATATAAAGAAACCTTTACTGATGAGAGATGTTGGTTAAGGGATAAATATTGGCCAGGGTGCCAGGGATAACTCCCTTGCTCTTCTTCCAATAGTGACAATGGCATCTTTTCCATGGACCTGAACAAGCAAACAAGACCACAGTTTAATATCTCATCCAAAATAGAGTGCAGCTCTGCCTCTGTACTGGCACTGAAGTGTCAATCTATATTATGTGCTCAAGTGCCTGGAGTGGAACTTGAATCCAAGAGCTTCTGTCTCAGAGGTTTGGGGGATGGGGGGGAGCTCCCACTGAGCGAGGGCTGACAATTAGCACTGGGGTGGAGGGGGGGATATCAGGAAGAAGCCATGATGATTCCTTGCTGTGGAGACATTCTGTTAACAGAGAGACAGAAACACACTGGGTTTGAGGTCTGCTGAGACTGACAGGTGAGGAGACAGTAAACCACACTGCTGCTCAATAGTGACTCTCCAGGCACTTTGCAGTAACTTTCAAAATGTTAAATCTCAGAGATTATAGACCATCTGATATTAATATATGTTTATTTTTACAAGCCACATCAACAGAGGTGTCAGATATTACATGAGGAGTAGCGCGATGGTGGCACAGTGTTATTGTATCAGTCAGTATGTTAGATGCTACAGAGGTGGAGGTTAATGCTAAATTAAAAAGCAGAACCGCCAAGGTAATAATCTCGGGATCGCTACTTGAGCCACGGGCAAACTGACATAGGGTAAATAAAGTCAAGGAGTTAAATGTGTGGCTCAGAGGTTGGTGTGCGAGGAATGGGTTTCAGTTCATGGGGCACCGGCACCAGTACTGGGGTAGAAGGGAGCTGTTCTGGTGGGACAGGCTTCACTTGAACTGCACTGGGACCAGTGTCCTGGCGAATCGAATAACTAGGACTGTAGAGAGGGCTTTAAACTAAACAGAAGTGGGGAGGGTTCTGAAAAGGGGATATGTGCGCCTACAAAGCAAAAGGACATGGCAGCCTTGCAGGGCAGCTATTTAGGTAATGATACCCAGAGTGTGACAGGAAGGGACAGAGTGTACAAACATAAGAAAACAGCAGCAAATAGGGTCAAAGGGGGAACAAATGGTAAAAAGGCAAAATTAATGGCCCTTCACTTAAATGCACATAGTATTCAGAACAAAATAAATGAATTAACGGCACAAACAAAGGTTAACGGGTATGATCTTATAGCCATTACGGCTATACAAGGAGATCAAAGCTGGGAAGTAAATATTCAGGGGTATGAGACTTTTCGAAAGGACAGGCAGGAAGGAAAGGGTGGAGGGGTAGCTTTGTTAGTACGAGATGGAATAAGTATGATAGCAAGAAAGGATCTTGGATCGGAAGATGTAGAATCCATATAGGTGGAGGTAAGAAATAACAAGGGGAAGATGACACTGGTGGGAGGACCCTATAGGCCCCCTGACAGTAGCTGTACTGTAGGACAGAGAATAAATCAGGAGCTAATGAAGGCATGTAAAAAAGGCAGTACATTAATCATGGGTGACTTTAACCTTCATGTAGATTGGGAAAAGCAAATTGGCAGAGGTAGACATGAGTAAGAATTCATGGAGTGTATTTGGGACAGTTTCTTAGAACAATATATTGTGAATCCAACCAGGGATCAGGCTATTTTGGATCTGGTAATGTGTAATGAGGCAGGTTTAATAAATGATCTCAGAGTAAAGGATCCCCTAGGAAACAGTGACCATAATATGGTAGAATTTAGCATTCAGTTTGAAAATGAGGAACTTGGGTCGGAAACAACTGTGCTAAACTTCAATAAGGTTAATTACAATGGAATGATGGCAGAGTTGGCTGGAGTGGACTGGGAAAGGAGTTTAGCAGAAAAGACAGTTGATGAACAATGGCAAGTGTTTAAGAAAATAGTTTATGACTCTCAACAAAGGTACATCCCAGTAAGGAAGAAGGATTCTAGGAAGGGGATAAACCAACCATGGTTAACCAAGGAAGTTAAGCACAGTATCAAATTGAAAAAAAAAACATACAACGTGGCAAGAATTAATGGTAAGCCAGAGGATGGGAAAGTTTTAAAAACCAACAAAAGATGACCAAAAAATAAAGAGGGAGAAAATAAGCTTTAAAGGTAAACCAGCAAGTAATATAAGAACAGACAGGAAGACCTTCTTTAAATATATAAAAAGGAAGAGAGAGGACAAAGTGAACATTGGCCCCTTAGAGAATGAGGCTGGGGAAATAATAATGGGGAACCAGGAAATGGCAGAGGAGTTGAATAAATACTTTGCTTCAGTCTTCACGGTAGAAGATACTAATAGCATTCCAAAAATACTAAATAATCAAGGGGAAAAAGCAGGAGGGAGGGGGTGGGGGGGGAAAGGAAATAAATACAACAACTATCACTAGAGGAAAAAGTACAAGAGAAACTAATAGGGCTAAAGGCCGATAATGATCCCTGGACCTGATGGGCTGCATTCTAGGATATTAAGGGAAGTAGCTACAGAGATAATGGATGCACTGGTAGTAATCTTCCAAGAATCCTTAGATTCTGGAAAAGTCCCAGAGGATTGGAGAACGGCCAATGTAACACTCTTAATCAAGAAGGGAGACAAATATTAGGTAACTATAGGCCAGTTAGCTTAATATCTGTCATTGGGAAAATGTTGGAGTTGATTATGAAGGATGTAACAGCAGAGCATTTAGAAATACATAATCTAATCAAGCAGAGTCAGCATGGCTTCATGAAGGGGAAATCATGTCTGACAAATTTATTAGAATCCTTTGAGGAGGTAACAAGCAGGATAGATAAAGGGGAACCAGTAGATGTAATATATTTGGATTTCCAAAAGGCATTTGATAAGATACCACACATAAGGCTACTTAATAAGATAAGAGCCCATGGTGTTGGGGGTAGTGTATTAGCATGGATAGAGGATTGGCGAACTAATAGAAGACAGAGAGTTGGGATAAGGGGGGCATTTTCAGGATGGCAACCTGTAACACAGGGATCAGTGCTGGGGTCTCAATTATTTACAATATATATTAATGACTTAGATGAGGGATGTGAATGTACTATCGCCGAGTTTGCGGATGACACAAAAATAGGTGGGAAGGCGAGTGGTGAGGATGACACAGAGTCTACAGAGGGATATGGACAGGTTAAGTGAGTGGGCAAAAATGTGGCAGATGGAGTACAATATGGGAAAGTGTGAGGTTATGTGCTTTGGCAGGAAGAATAGAGGCGCTGAATATTGTTTAAGTGGAGAAAGACTGCAGAAGGCTGCAACACAGAGGAATTTGGGAGTCCTTGTGCATGAATCTCAAAAAGCTAACATACAAGTTCAACAGGTTTTATTAAGGCGGGGGGGGGGGGGGTCATGAATTTTTCGAAGAGGTGACCAGGTGTGTAGATGAGGGTAATGCATTTGACGTAGTCTACTTGGACTTCAGAAAGGCTTTTGATAAGGTCCCGCATGGGAGACTGATAACGAAGGTAAGAGCCCATGGGATCCAAGGCATTTTGGCAAATTGGATCCAGAATTGGCTGAGTGGCAGGAAACAGAAGTTGATGGTCGAGGGGTGTTTTTGTGACTGGATGCCTGTGTCCAGTGGGGTTCTACAGGGATTGGTGTTGGGTCCCTTGCTGTTTGTGGTATATATAAACGATTTAGACTTGAATGTAGGAGGGTTGATCTGTAAGTTCACGGATGACGGAACTGTGTGGAACGAGCTACCATCTGACGTGGTAAATGCGGGCTCACTCTTAAGTTTTAAGAATAAATTAGATAGTTACATGGATGGGAGAGGTCTGGAGGGTTATGGACTAGGTGCAGGTCAATGGGACTAGCGGAATAATATTTCGGCACAGACTAGAAGGGCTGAATGGCCTGTTTTCTGTGCTGTAGTGTTCTATGGTTCTATGACACGAAAATTGGTGGGGTGGTAAATATTGAGGAGGATATAGACGTGCTGGTCAGATGGGCTGATCAGTGGCAAATGGAATTTAATCCGGATAAGTGTGAGGTGATGCACTTGGGCAGGACAAACAAGGCACCAGAATACACGATGAATGGTAGGACCCTGGGAAGTACCGAGGATCAGAGGGACCTTGGTGTGCATGTCCACCGGTCCCTTAAGGTAGCAGGACAGGTAGATAAGGTGGTTAAGAAGGCATATGGGATACTTGCCTTTATTAGCCGAGGCATAGAATATAAGAGCAGGGAGGTTATGCTGGAACTGTATAAAACACTGGTTAGGCCACAGCTAGAGTATTGCGTGCAGTTCCGGAATCCGCATTATAGGAAGGATGTGATTGCACTAGAGAGAGTGCAGAAGAGATTTACCAGCATGTTGCCAGGGCTGGAGAGTTTTAGTTATGAGGAGAGATTGGATAGACTGGGGTTATTTTCCTTGGATTAGAGGAGATTGAGGGGGGGCATGATTGAGGTGTATAAAATTATGAGGGGCATAGATAGGGTAGACAGGAAGGAACTTTTCCCCTTGGTGGAGGGATCAATAACCAGGGGGCATAGATTTAAGGTAAGGGTCAGGAGGTTTAGAGGGGATGTGAGGAAGAATTTTTTCACCCAGAGGGTGGTGGGAATCTGGAACTCACTGCCTGAAAGGATGGCAGAGGCAGAAACCCTCATAACATTTAAGAAGTATTTGAATTTGCACTTGCGATGCCATGGCATACAAGGCTATGGGCCTAGTGCTGGAAAATGGGATTAGAATAGTTAGGTTCTTGTTTGAGTAGCACAGGCTCGATGGGCCGAAGGGCCTTTTTCTATGACTCTAGGTAATAGGGAAGGCAAATGGAATGTTGGCCTTTATTTCTAAGGGAATGGAGTATAAAAGTAGGGAAGTCTTGCTAAAACTATAAGGCACTAGTTAGACCACACTAGAATAACTGTGAACAATTTTGGTCCCCTTATTTAAGGAAAGGTATACTGGCATTGGAGGCCGTCCAGACAAGGTTCACTAGGTTGATCCTAGGTATGGAGGGATTTTCTTATGAAGAGAGGTTGAGTAGATTGGGCCTGTGCTCATTGGAGTTTAGATGAGAGGTGACCTTATTGAAACATATAAGATTCTTAGAGGGCTTGACAGGGTAGATGCTGGGAGGTTGTTTCTCTTTGTGGGAGAGTCTAGGACCAGAGGACATAATCTCAGAGTAAGGGGGCACCCATTTAAGACAGAGATGGGGACAAATTTCTTCCCTCATAGGGTACTCAATCTGTGGAATTCTTTACCGCAGAGGGCTATAGAGGCTAGGTTGTTAAGTATATTCAAGGCTGCGATAGACAGATTTTTAATCAGTAAGGGAATCAAGGGTTATGTGGAAAAGGCAGGAAAGTGGAGTTGAGGATTATCAGATCAGCATGATCTCAATGAATGGCGGAGCAGAGTCGATGGGCTGAATGGCCTGCTTCTGCTCCTACGTCTTGTGGTCCTAATGCTATAAAGTGAAAGTTGAGGGAGACTGGGGGCAGGATTATTATGATGTTCAGGAAAAGGCTAAAGTTGATACAATCAGGGATGGCAATGATACAAAATGTCCCCTGCACTGAATACTCCCCTTGGATCATACTCTCCTTTTGGCACCAACAAGTTCAGAAACATGTAGGGTGCAGAATCCTGCACGTCAAATATAAAATACGTGTACAAATCAAACTTTTTCAGACTCACTCTTAACCTTCCTTCTGCTGGTTAAGTGTTCGCCTGGCTGGACACTAAAGTGCCAGCCGTAATTTCTGTTGCCTGCCCTGTTGTATGGTATCTTAGAGGGGATGTTTGTGCCGGTTGGGTGGGTGGTGGGGGTGGGGGTGGTGTTTGGATGGTAGCCGGTCCTGATATTACCCTCATCTTCATCTCTTCTCTTCTCACTCATCAAGTTCAGACCAATGTTCCTGCCATGGGGCTCACTCAAGGACAGGTATCTAATATTCTAATGTTACAGTGATCAGACCAGTAACTCCACACAAAGTTCAGATGTTGGTTGGTGGAGTTGGTAGACAGCTCCTGGTTTCCTAATCCTTACCTGTTACTGGCGATAGTGATGGTGAGGGTGATGGTATGCCAGACATTGACATTTGCCAGTGGTTAAATGCGCAGCATACGACTGCGTACTCTCCCGGCTCCAGTATCACATCGCAGCCCACAAATTTCTTCACTGCTCGCTTGCTGTGCGCCATCAGTTTGCCCAGGGTCAGCTTGTTACCATTGGAGAAGGAGGCTCGAAACACCATGATACACAGATCCAGCAAATGGCTGTCTGACGTGTCTGATCGTCTATGATACAAATGGCAAGAATCAGCGGGCAAGTAGCCACAAACGCATCACACAACACATGTAAAGGGACCTAATGAGAACACAGAGCTTGCTTAACTTAGAGAGTGCGCAAAGCAAGTTTCTATTATTAATACAAAAACATAGGGAGGTTCCTGTAATGTTTCCATGTGGCAAAATTACTAGGAACTGGGTCTTCACTTAATTTATAGCCTGGAGGGGTTGAAAAGGCTGGATACACCTATTATTTTCCACACTGCAGGCTCTACCCACACTTTTAGTCTTGCATGCATTCAGGCAAATGTCATAGTCCCCAAAACTTTCTATTAAGTCAGATCAGCAATAATCTAAGTGAATAGCGAAACAGGCTCGAGAAGTTGAATGGCCTCCTCTTGTTCCAATGAATCCAGGTGATTAGTGGGCTGACACTCGTACCATAGCACAATACCAGGTACTCCTAGTAGCAAACCTAATAATACTAAGGATGACATCATAGCTTTATTCAGTTTGCCAGAAACACTAAATTGTTATGTAAACTGATACAATGTTGTTGCAAACTATGCCCACTAGATGTCTTTGTGGTAATGGGCAAGTGTCTTTTTCAACTTGGTTGCCTCTTGTATAGAAAAAAAGTTTTATATTCATCTTAGGCAATGTTATGGGAGTTTTTTTTTGAAAAATAGTTTTATTCTTACAAAATAATGGTGGAGGAAGCTATCGAAGGTAGATGATTTCTCTGATGATGCTTTTCACAATGCAACAATGCTACTTTGTAAATCGGATCAATGAGAAAGGAACGATCAATTACTCTCATTTACAATATCTGTGAAAAGGATATACAACAGTGTGGAAAAAGATGAGTTACAGATTACAACAAAAGGAGGAGGTAAGGAGAGAAATCGGTCTGTGTTTAATGGGAACCTTTTGCTGATTTTCTTACCTGCTTCCTTCCTGAAACAGTTGAAACTCCAGCACGGTGAGATCGAGCACAGTCAGTGCAGTTACAGTTATTGGCCCGTTGGTCCGATTTGGAAACATCCCCATAAGTCTGACTTCATGCCAATCGGAGTTAATTTTACAAATGTCGACAGAATCAAAATACCTGAAAAATTATAATATATTATTGGGTCAAGGCTGAAAAAATATTCCACCAATGTCTTTGCCCTCCATTTTGGAAGATGCTGAATCATTACTGGGGTATAACACCATGATCAACAAATCACCAGTACTTCACCTGTGGCCACTACTCAGAGCTAATGTCTTGGCAGGTGTGTTCATAAGCTTTTTAATCATTGGGATGGGGAGAAGAGGTGAGCAAATCACAGCCAGGCCTGATCTTGTTCTCAGCTGAATCATGCACGTCTAGCAGCTTTCACTAGATAACGTTCAGGAATCGGAACCTTGAATGGTCTATATACCGGGAATCAAACCTGGGACAGTGAATAAGTTTCCTGAATTATAAGGGAGTCCGGGGAGTTTATAGAAAGGATTAAAGATGATGGCATTCAACTTCCCAACCTTCAACTGGAGGAAGTTCTGGCTAATCCAAGACTGGATGGTTAGACAAGGAAGTGGCAGTAGAGGGGAAAGAGATGATGGAGAAGCAGAACTGGACATTGTCAGCATAAAGGAGCAGACCACACCCACTTTGGATGATGCTGTCACAGGGATGTTACGAGGTGAAGAACAGGAAATTTTCCCATTGCACCGGTCAACATTTCCCGCTTAACCAGTATTGTACTACAAACATAACACACAATCTGGTTATTCATTCATCGGTTGTTTGTGGGGCCTTGCTGTGTGCAAAACTTGTCATCTCCATTTCCTCCTTCTAGCAACTGGGTGAGGGGGACAAAAAACACAAAAAAGTAAACATATCAAATTATTGTAACTAATATTTGTCAATAGTTTATCAGACTACTTAGCAGAAGGGATGGTGAGGATATTATTGAATGTATATATATATATATATATATACCGAGGTTAATGAAGCGCATAATACAGGGCTGACTTTGGCTCTGCTCCAAGAGTTTTGACAAATAGAATGCCCGGGTTTTCACATTTATTTATTTGACTTTATTGATGCCAACTTAAAATATTGCCGCTTAATGATGCTTGCAGATCAAACACAAATTTTACATGATAGATGGTTAAAATATCTATTCTTGCAGTCTCTATGTGCACATTCCCAATCAACAGCAATGGAGCAGAATGTGATGATATATTTTACACTGACAACTTGGTATAGACAGGGCAAAACAAAGGTGGACGCCACCTATAAACTTTGCACTTCAAGTTTCTGACCAAGTTAGGTAAACTCCCTGCTGAGATCTTTAACTGTTCTCCTCTCAATCAAGTCTCCTGCTTATATACCCAACTTTCCCTGAGATGTATTCTTGTCAATTCTCCCTCACTGAAATTCTTTCCCCCCACCTCACCATGCCAACATGCTGAGGTGGTCAGCTAGTCACCATTCCCTTTTCCATGTCCCCCCATTCAGAGGTAATTAACTCCCCTCCCTCTTCCTAATCCTGCTTCACCTGAAAATGGCATTGATCTTTACCCACAGTGTGCACTACAGCAAACCAAGTTATTTATATCACCCCCTCAAAAGGGTAAAACGACACAATCTAACTGCTACAGTATTCCCCTGTAAATAACTTTTACAATACACAGTATTTCTTATCTCACTGCCAAGACTTGTATTTATCTTCCACTTTCAAAAATAACTGGTGATCGTAAATAAATTAATCATAGATTCTGAGCTTGTTGGAAAATAGATCCTCCCTCAAGCTTTGCAAACAATTGACAAAATTGGTAATGTCTGCATCAAGTTGAGCTTGGTAAGATTTTTGTCCTAGCAAAACTCTTTCAAAACAAAACTTACTGCTAATGACGGAATTAAAGAAACCTCTTCAAAGCTAAAACTAGATACAAGTTTCCAAACTTAGGGCTGTGCAAGAGTTCAAACATAAACTGAGTCCAAGAAACCCGAATTGCTTAGGAGTAACATTAAAGGCAGCAGGTAATTTAAAGGAGACAGCAATGTCCATGTTCAGGGTCGTTTCTGGCCTATTTTAAATTATTTTTTGCCCCTGCTGAGACTTGCCTTCTCCCCATTGACCAACAATGTGGTCTGCCTGTAAGGAATGGCAGCTAAGGCCTAAATGATTATATTCCCCCTCAGCACCACGACATCAATGTGTTTCCCAATGGGAATGCTCCAAGATGATGTAATTTTGTATCTGTAGACAAAATCCTGTCCTTTTTGTCTGTTTAGGAGCTGCCTTGAAGTTGCTCTAACTTATTTCAATTCCATCTTTGAACAGCCACTGGCAAGGGATAACTCTCGGCCCATATGTCTGGATTGGATTCGTGCCCAGATTTCAGCATTACAGCGTTCCAGCCCAGTGAGCTGCATTGAGGTCATACATAAACCAGCAGAAGCTTCCATTACTTGTAAATCACTTCCACTCCACAACCAGCCTATTTAATTTCATCGTGTTCCAAAGCATGCATTCTATTAAGTAGTATCATTTGCAAAATGTGTAGTTCTAGTTGCCTAGGAGTGTGCTATAGAGGATGATGGCTCATCACCAAGGAGTCTAGCCGACATCAGAAATCACAGCAAAGCTTATACAACTTCAGAGGGTGAATACAAAAAATAAATTGTTTCATCTCTGGTTCTGCTGTTTTGAGTGTCCCTCCAGCACACATAGTGCCTGACTGAGAAAAAAGACAGGTAAACTGTACCCAAATAGTCCTCAAAACAACATAATTGAAAGAATAAAATGTGGTTAGAGAACTCCCTGTCTGGGCTCTGCCAATCACCTCACCTGGTCAGCACGTGGGCTTTACTCACTGCATCCCTTACAGTGGAAGCCCAGACAGGTAATGTGCAGGGCAGAATACTGGGCGAATGAATCCTCAATCTATCACCAATACCAATTGGGCTGGTCATAATACTCATGCACAGATTACAACCTTTCAACAGGTGTGAGTTAAAGGAGGGTGGTTTTTAAACACACCTGTTACTGTCACTCAGGAATATAAATGTTATTTTCACTCCTGCCCCCAATGCTTTGTAGTGTTGCAGCATTTCCTCTTCTAGTTATGTCAGGAATTCCCATGGGAACACATGGTGGAAGCTAGGAAGAAATAAAGCATTAAAGGATACAAACTCAATGGGAAAAGGTTATACGAAGAAGCTTGGAAGAGGAGCAAAGACTGAAAAGAATGTTTTGCTGAAGGTGTGAGATACTGGTAATAAGTCAATGGGAGTTGTGGAAATGTAAGATGTAGATGTAATTTATCTGGATTTTCAAAAGGCCTTTGATAAGCTGCCCCATAATAGACTGTTGAATAGGTCAGAGAAGTGAAGTCAGGGGCCAAGTGGCAGAATGGATTGCTAGCTGGCTTCGAGACAGAAAGCAGAGAGTGGGAATAAAGGGTAGCTTTCAGAGGTGCAGAAAGTGGGAAGTGATGTTCCACAAGGATCAGTGCTGGGACTACTGTTATTCACAATTTACATCAATGATTTGGACTTTTGAATCAAAGGCACAATTTCTAAATTTCTGAATGACATCAAATTGGGGGGGGATAGTCAATATTGAGGAAGAACTGCAACAAGTTACAGGAGGACATTAATAAGCTTGCAGAATGGGAAAATAATTGACAAATGAAGTTCAACACAGATAAATGTGAGGTGGCATATTTTGGTAGGAAAAATAGGGAAGTCATTTATTAGTTGCGCAAGTTTAGGTCGGGTACAGGAACAAAGGGATCTCAGAATACAAATACACCAATCACTAAAATTGCACCACAGGTTGGCAATGCCATATAAAAAAAACAGGCATTAGGCGTTATTGCTAGAGGGGTGAAATGGAAAAGTAGGGAAATTATGCAAAACCTGTATTGAACCTTGGTTAGACCTCACACTGCATGCAGTTCTGGTCACCACATTATAAAAAGGATAAAGAGACATTGGAGAGGGTAGAAGATTTACAAAAATGATGCCAGAAATACGTGGATATACATATCAGGAATGGACTGACAGGCTGGGTCTCTTCTCTCTTGAAAAAAGACTGAGGAGTAACCTAATAGAGGTCTTTAAAATTACGGAAGGTTTTGATAGAGCAGATACAGAGAGAATGTTTCCTCTTGTGAAGAACAGCATAACTCAAGGCCATCAAACTAAGATAGTCACCAAGAAATCCAATCAGAATTCAAAAGAAGCTTCTTCACCCAAAGAATAGTAAAAATGTGAAACTCACTGCCACAGGTAGTGATTGAGGCGTATAAGTATATTGATGCATTTAAGGGGAAACTAGACAAACATATGAGGGAAAAGGGAATAGATGGTTACGATGATAGATTTAGATGAAAAAATGATGGGAGGAGGCTCAAGTGGAGCATAAAAACCAGCATGGACTGGTTGGGCTGAATGACCTATTTCTGTGCCATATATCCTATGTAAAACAAAGCAGATTATCACAGTATGGTAAAGAGCAAAACATGAGTCCAACTTTTCACACAAAGACTGTCCTCTTACTTGATAAAGTCGGTGTATTCCATCCAGAACACGCCCTCACTGCTCCCATGTGCCATCAGCTCGTGTCGCAAGTGTTGTGGCCAGTGCGGCCAATCATCTGACCAGTTCCCACTCCACGAAAAGCGACCCCATGGGTTCCGCAATCTCAAAAGCCTGAGCAGAAACAGGAACATTGATGAAAACACTATTTCCTCTTTCCCAAAGATCAAATGAACTGAACCTGCTATTCCAAGGATTCTGTTTAATGTAGCTCTCCATGACATGCATCCTTCTAAATGCCTGCCATACCCATACAATCTCCAAAGTCTAAACTGGGACAAGGTTCTTTGCACAGGAAAACACCTCAAAGGGCTGCTTGTAGATTGTGAAGGTTACTGGTAGGCTGTAAAAATTGCTAACACAATTCAATTTAATAAGTTACAGTGCTGATCCAGCCTCAGCCCTAAATCTAACTGACCAGGTTCAGACTAGGACAGCAACAATCACATACCTTTATATAGCACATGGTGCAGTAACAAAAATCAGGGATGCACAAGAGGCCAGAGTTGGAGAACCACAGAGATCTCGGAGGTTTGAGGAGGTTACAGAGGTTCTAGGGAGTGGTGAGGTTCGGTAGGGATAAAATGTGCAAGATCGTAAGGTGCCTGTTCCTTACCGAGGGGCCTCAGAGCATTTAAACTGGTTTTGGGGATTGTTACACCACAGTAGGTGAAAGGTTTTACTTTGTGTTCTCTCACCTGTAACCTTGTACATCTCTGACATCAAGTATGGAATATGCGTGGCGGGGCCTCAGGCCCATGGTTTCGTATGTTGTGTCGTCTACTTTCATATTTCCACCTCCACAGGAAGCACCCATCAAAAACCTAAACATTTGAGAAAAGTGAAGGTTACACACGTCAATAGAGACATTCAGGCAAAAGTGTGCATGGATGGTCAGCACAAGTTGAGATAATATTTTTAAAAAGACTTTAGGACTGAAAGACCTCAATGCCAATCTGGATTTATCCTGTTGGTGGGACTGGGTAGCCCACGAGATTACCCTGTTTCAGGGGCTATGAAACCCATTTTGCTGACAGGGATGGAGGGGCCACTCTGTTGGGAAAGTGCAAGGAAATAGGACTAATTGGATAGGTCTATCAAAGAGACAGCATACACATGATGGGGCCAAATGGCCTTTCTGTGCTTTATCATACTATTCTGCAACTGCTTCAATTCCTGGAAAGTGCAGCAACATGATAGTTTCAGTATATGACCAAATATATATATGTATATATACACTATTCAATTAAGCATATTAAGACCAAACTTTAGTTGGTAATGGTAAGTCAGCAGTAGATGACAGTGCTGTCATGGTAATCAGTGCTGTAAATGATAGTACCTAAAGTGATAACCTGATTTAATATATGATTGACTCAAATCTCTGCTGCTGATGATTTGAGATGGCCAATGCCTCTAATCATCAATTTTTATTTAACAATGCATTTCTCTGCTGATTGATTACATTACATGCAATGTATTGCTGAAAAAAGAGACATGCTGGCGAAGCTTTTTGTCCTTCACTCATCAGGGCAGATTCACAAGAATACCAAAATTTCAAGAGGAACAATGATTTATACTGCATGAGAAAAGGAGACATGCTAATTCAAACCAAACAAGTGTGTGAGTGCACGTACGTGGATACTCATTACAGTAAAGTCCTGCCATTCACAACTCCCTTTTTCATGAATTTGCTTATCTGCACAAAGTTTTTGTGCAGCAGATTGCCCAATGCAGGCCCAAATGTTCGTTTATCCATGGTTTAAAAAATAAAAAATAGAAACCAACTTTAGAAAATGCAGAAAAAAAGAAAAACGGCCTAAATGAAGTTAAAAAACGGAAGGTATCTATAATATATTTCCTGCAGTAGAAAGTGTGCTGCGTGTGCGTCGTCTGCTGTTGTTTGCACATGGGTGTTCCTTGTTGCAGTGATTTAATTCCTGATCACAGTCCACCTCCACTCTCAAGTAAAGTGCTGTAAGTGACAAATTTTACATTGTTCTTGTTTTATTGTTTTATTAAACAATTTCTTCAGTAAAATTCTCTTTAAATTTATCAAAAACATAGTTTTTATTGCCTTTGATCCTTTATACATGTCAAATTTTAAAATGGCTGGAACCTAATTGATTCCCATTGTAAAGTATGTTCATCGTTCGCGATTTCGCCGTTTGCGAGGTTTCGCGGGACTGTACTGAATTAAAAATACAGTGAGGAACTGCAGATTGCTAATTGGTCAAATGCGTATTAACATTTAAGTGGATTCAAAAACAATCAGCGTAAATCTTTCTTACCCGGCTTCCTTTGAGCTCAGCATTTTGGCCCAAATGAGATCAGTATCAATGGGCTCCTCACGTGGATTCGTTGAACTGACTTGGAGCATCAGGCTCTCACAAGGGGCACCTGTCAGAGTGGCTAATCCTTCAATAGCACGGCCAGCTTGCAGGGCAAAATAGGAGCCATGTAGTTTAGCTAGAGCTTTCTCGATCAATGCAACCCACAGCTGTTTCCTCTGGGCCTGTTCACAGCAGAAAGACATGGTCAGGTACGCTACACAGACAGCTGTCTGAGCATTTGCAACCAACAACAACAACTTGTATTTATACAGCACCTTTAATGTAGTAAAACATCCCAAGGTGCTTCATAGTAATGTTAACAAGAATTGTTGCCAGACCACATAAAATGATATTAGATCAGGTGGCCAAAAGCTTGGTCAAAGAGACAGGTTTTAAAGGAGAAGAGAATGACAGAGTGGTTTAGGGAAGGAATTCCAGAATTCAGATAGCTGAAGGCATGGCTACCAAACACTTGCAGAAGGCAGCAGCTTTTCCCTGTGAAAGTTTAGAATTTACCCAACGTCCAGAAGAAGTCAATAAAAATGGTTCCAAAAGTTTTAACTCTGTGCATCCTAATGTGTGTAAGCTGCCACGATGAGTTGCAAGTGATAAAGCCCCATTTATACATCAAGCCCTATAAACTTGTTCCAGGGTTTGAGGACAACTTTTTACTATGGCAGTTGGGAAAGGAACGAAGAGTGTGATGCTGCTGAATAGTACAGGGGAGTTTAGGTTGTTACTGTAGTGACACATCATTCTCTAATGATCGACAAATTGTTGAAGAGCATCTGGCAGTCTCAATAATGAAGAGTGTACTGCACATATACATTAGATTTGATTAGAAGGCATCTTCATTCCTCAGATAATCCATATTCTCTCCTGTCTGCACTGATTGAGAGAATTGGCCCAAGTGAAATCACGAGACGAAATTCCAGTTATACTGAAGTTGTCTAGCAAATCCCATAGGACAATGCCCATAATAAGCTGAAATTTCACACTGGTAACTCTGGATTAACTAAACTTGTCTAAGCTTATCATATGACGACATTGACCAGAGTGGAGTTACACCACACAAGACCTCAAAATCATGGAGCATTGGGCAATGCTCCGGCTTTTTACACGGTCAGGCCATTGGAAGGTGTGAACAGAATGAATAAAAAAAATTTTCTGCTTTATTGCTTTATGTTTTCATTTGGCATTTGAATCTGTAGTTTTTGACATAGACCTCGTTTGAACACATATCAGGTTACAGTGAGATGTAGCCTATTGGCTATCACAAAGTTCCTCTTAACACAACTTTATGGGCAGAACCCCTCGGATTTGATTCAACAGATTCACTGTAACTTGTCCTTTCATTCTCCCTATGGCCACCTTGCTATTCCACAGGATCACAGTATTAATGGTCTGGCTACTAACTTCAGTTCGAAAGTACAGTGTCCTTTAAACTTGTGATCTCAGGTTGGGCACTGTAATTAGTGGGATTGCTGTTATGGAAACTGGATAACTAGGCACATATGGGACAGGAGATGTTAGCACCTTGGGAGATGGCCTCAAATTAACATTGGAAAAAAATTGGGATAAAGTTCAGACGGATTACTTCAACCTGCAGAAAACATTCTACTAAAAATTAACTATAAATTCTGCTTCCAACCACTGAAAGCCATCTGCCCGATTCAATAATCTGCCTGTTTCTATCCCAGTGCATAGCTGAAGCTCTGTGCAGCTCAACAGCCCAACATTTCCTTTCAATAGGGGAAGAGCAGAAATGGTGACTGTAACTTCAGTATTGTGGTGAAAATGATAAGTGTTATTCTGTCATAAAACAAGCTAAATATAGTCAGCCTACTGGCAACGTGGGTAAGTACTAAGTACGGGACCACTGGGATTGATTCAGCATTAGTAACAGTGTCCTGCGGTTGAAGAAAGAAAAATAATTGAAAGTCTTGCACTTACATTGGGCCTTGTCACATCTTTATGCTGTTTTGTATGAAACAATTCTGCTTGGAATAGTTTAAATAAAAAAACTAATGATAGCACTACTATTGGTAACATTGAATAAAGAAGTGAAATAATACACCAGCCTGCCTTGCTTCAAAGAATCAGGAATAGAGAAAATGGAAGAAAATGAAGAGGAGGGTGGACAAGGGAGATTTGGAACAAGAACCAACTATTATGATGACTGCTTTATAGTTATGGAGACTGGAATATAGATCATTATGATTGTTGCCGGTAAAATTTAAGCTTTTTAAATTTAAATTATTAAAAACTACCATTGTTAGTGGGTAAATAGCAGCCTGTATCCTTTGCTCTGTTACACTGTACATTCAATGTTCCCATCACTTACACAGTTTTGGGTTGAAATAGCTGTGGACATTTAACAGAAATAATGCAGATTAATGTGTGCGAATCAGATTGCACCACTGAGTCCATCATTTGTGTATAGCACTAACTTCATCTGACAGCTTCTTATTATATTTCCCTCTGTGCTATTGCATGATACAGAAAATCATTATTCAAGGAACCCAGTATCTTGCTTCCTACATATAATTTTTAAAAATTATCTTAATTTCTAAATGATTATGACCACTAGCTGAGTGTAGGAGTTGTAAATAGGAAGAATAGAGAATTCTAGCCAGGAAATGTGTTCAAAGTCTATTTCAGAATGACATTTTAGCAATTTTGGACAGTAAGGTGGAATTGCCTGAGCACTTTGAAGGTGACAGCTTTCACACTACAAGAAACACTCAGTACATAAATGATGGAGACACAACGTGAATCTCATGAGTGTGATTTAAGACTTAATGTTCTAGTTAGATTAGTGGCACTTCACTTATTACTAAGGTTACAAAAGGTAGGATGGAGAAGGATTTTATTTAAATTACTTTTGGGCTGTGGCATTTTGCTTCATCAACAATTCACTGGTTTACACAGTGGAAATTTTTGCCAAGAAAGAATCAGGAACCTTCCCCAAGCATCTTACAGCACCATAATACACAATTGACCATCTGGCTCATTCTTTTTAATTCAAAGGATGGGATTGCTCCCTTTCACAACACTCTGAGCTATGGAGCTGCCTGCCTACCTTCACAGCAAAAAGCTTGAGGTATTTTTATTTGCTCTTAGGATGTGGGCGATGGTGCCAAGGCGACATTGATTGTTTGTTCCTACTTCCTCAGAGAAAGCGATGGACCTTCTCCTTGAACTGTTGCAGACCTTACTGTAGAAAATGCTCCCACAGTGCCATTAGATAACCAATTCCAGGATTTTTGTGCAGCAACGATAAAGGAACAATGATACACGTCCGAGTCAGGATGGTGCATGATCTGGAGTGGAACTTGGGAGTGACGATGTTTCCATCACGTAGCTGCTTTATTCTTCTCTGTTGTAGAGACTGCGAGGGGAGTGAGGTGCTCTTGAAGTGATCTTGGTGAATTGCTTCATTTCATCCTGTAGATCCTATATCTGGCAGCTATGTGCGTGTGTGTTGGACGGTGTGGATATTTATCCAGGCATTGGGTAAGGGGATGGCAACAAGCAATTTGCTCTGTCCTGAATGCAGAAGCTCCTTGTGCATTACAGTCCTGGTTTGAGAGGCTTGCAGAGCCAGGAGGAGAGCCAATTGTCACAGCTTGTCCAGGCTGTGTCCTGTTCTTGTAGTCATATTTTTGATATGGCTGGCCGAGTTAAGCCTCTGGTCAATGATTGCTCCACTGTTGTCAATACTAGAGGAACCAACAATAATGGTGCCATTGAAGGTCAGGGGAGGTGGTTCAGCACTGCCATGTTGAAGATGGTCATTGCTTGGCACCTATGGGGTGTAAATGTTACCTGTCACTTAACAGCCCAAGCCAGGTCTGGCAGGAAAGGCTGTTTTATTATTGGAGTAGCTGTGATTGGAATTGAACACAGTAAATTCAGCAAGTTGCTCCTCTCTTGACCTTATAATGGAGAGAAAGCCATCAACAAAGTAGCTGAAGGTAGTTGGGTTGTACCTTCTTGTGCTGTCCTGGGGCTGTGATGAGCGCTCTCCAACAATCACAAGCATCTTCCTTGATGCCAGCCATATCAAAGCAATTGTACTTCCAAGTCACCTTTTGTAGAACAAGGATCATTCATTGCTTCATCCTTGTGGCAGATATAGTAGTGACTATCACCAACATGGGCTTGTAGCTGTCAAGCTCTGTCAATCGCCATCATCACCACCAAATGCCATCGTCACATCCCACACCACTGTCAATCGCCACTGTCACCATTGTTAATTAATCCAATTTCATTGTACTTTACTCGCTGAAGTATTTGCTAAATGTGCAAAATTTGAATGGGCTAATTTTGTTCCACTGGGAATCCAGAATTATCTAAAGATTTATCATTTGTTACTTAAATCTACTGGTGAGGTGAATAGAATTTATTCTACATCATAAACCTAGTTGATTACAGGAACAAAATAACAAATACATTAAAGGTCATTATATAATTTCTAAACGAAAGAGACTTAATTTTGAGATGGAAACCAACCAAAAAATTGACACCCAGGAAAGTTTTGGTAAGAGGTATATGACACAGTAACAGGAAGGGGCCATTCAGCCCCTTCAAGCCTGTTCTGTCATTCAATTACATCACAGCTAACCTACACTTCAACCCCATTTAGCTGGACTTGTTTAGTGTTCCTGCCAGGCAGCCCTGGTTGATTCTATGCTTACAATTAACTCTAGACAGCGTCACGTGTTGATTAAGACTGAAGCATAAAGCCCTCTTACCTGAGAAAAGAGAAGGTAGCCATATTCATCACACGGTAACATATCATCCACCAGCACTGTTATCCAGGTCCCATCCTTGCACAGCCGTACCTGGTAGGCTCCTTCGTGGCAGATAGTCCGGGTGATCATGACCCTCTCCACCAGCTCAGGCCGCTCAGCAAGCACAGCAAGTGCACTCAGAAACCTGGCACAGAGTGTAAAAGGTCACAAAACTAAACAGCAGCATTTTATACATCTCAACGTCAGGACCAACACGCACTAGAAAGGGGATGATCCACAAAACTGAGGTAAATTAAATAAAAGCTTATGCAGGCCAGGCAGCTTCAGAAAGTAAGTGACTGGTCAAAATCAAAACAATGGCTCTTCTGATCTAAAACCTTCCACTTCACTCAATTTTCTTTTTCTTCAAATTCCCAACATTTGCAGTTTTTATTTTAAAAATAAATGTGCCAATCCTCCCTCCCTTTTTACTATGTAACACCAATTCAGTTGATTTTGAAAACGGTTGAAAGTTTTCTACTGAGAGGAGCGGTAACCTGCCTCTAGTGGCATTCTTTATTCTTCAGCCAACGTTTTGGGGCTGCCAGGTAGTGGCCTGGGAAGGTACCCAGCCTTCACCTGCTCCATCCCACCACCCCCACACCACCAACCATAGTCCAGGTAGCACAGTTGAAATGGGGAGCAAGTGACATGGGTGGGGTAATCCTGGGCACCATCCTATATGGTACTCAATCTAACAGATGACAATGGAAATGTTTATTTGCAGGCGGTATTAGCTCAGACATGGATTAATTTGCCAGATTGTACAGTGTCTGCTTCGTAGCAGCAACAGGACAAAGCTAAGACTTTGCTTGTTGCAGTATTCCCATTATCAGGCTTCTCCTGTGCTACCATGTGACTAAAAGGAAAGCAAAGTTGGACACTAGAGTTGGGAAAGTTTCTTTTGCTTTACTTTCGCTTCCCAATTCTCACTGACAGAGTGCTGGGAATCAGTGGTATAAGCAGCACAGGACCACAGGAGGCAGATCAAAACTCAATACAATCTGGGTTGGGCAGGAAGTACTGACATTGCTTGTAGTGACTGCATTGCAGAAAAATAATTAAAAATATTGCAAACTACCTTTGAAGTTTGTGCTGCAGAGCAAGTTCAGAAGGAATACTCAACTACCAATCTCTCAAACAGCAGGCATGGGAATTCTGCAGAAGCTGTGAGATCCTACCCCAACCTATTCTATATACAGGATGTGCACCTTGGTACATACCAGCAATTCCCCAGCAGCCCCTGGGAGATGTCAGATGGACGTGGGGTCCTGAAGATGGACCATTTGACATTCCGATCTTTGAAACTGTTGCAGCTGATTTCATGAGGCCGCAGCCACTGCTTTACCCTCTGTTGTACACTGTCACCCTCCGGGAAACCGACAGATTGCGGGCCTGGGGGAAAGCTGTCATCCACAAAATTCACATTGTTCTGAAAGAGAGAGAAAATTTGACTTCTTTTAGGAAGCAGGATAAAAAATACATGGCACAAAATATTGTACTGTATACAATTCCCCCAGCTCGACTCAGCATCAGAGTACTTTTCATGCCATCAACAGAACATAGGGTTTCCTATTGTCCACAAGCCCATCAGACAGTGAACTCCCTATCCCCGCCAGGCCACCACAAGGGGGAACCAGATGGAGGTGCGGATGGCCCCAGAGTGAGGTCAGACCGAGAATCGCCGCTTTGGGCAGCATGATACATTTCTTAATGGCTCTTTAAAAGCTACCTCCTTGACCAAGTTTTTGATCGCCTGCCCTAATATTTCCTTATGTGGCTCAGTATCAAAATAATTTCTGATTACCCACCTGTGAAGTGCCTTGGGACATTTTATTAAATTAAAGGTGCTATATAAATGCAGGTTGTTTTTTTTTAAGATTACCTTTAACTGAGAACATGAGCTGAGCAACATATCTGCTTCTCTCATGTTACTTTTGGGCTGTAACAAAATCTGTTGATCTTAATCCTGCACATTTTTTAAAATCATGCCTTGCTTTCTGATAGATTTGTAAGTTGCACATGACCAATTATTAACATCAAGGTGCTTGTCAAGTATAAAGCAAAACAGATCATATTTGACATACCACTTAATATTCAATTGTAAAAACATTTTAGAACTCATTCATTTGCTGCTGTTGTTGTACACAGGTGGATCAGAGAGCAACAAGGAATTGAAACGGATAAGTACCATAAGAGAAAGAGTCAGTCTCAAAAAAAAAATCACAGTTTAAGGATTTACTAGGAATTGAAATGTAGATTTTTTTAGATTAAAAAATAAACATTAAACTTATCAAATTTTATGAATTTAATCTGAGGATTATTGATCAATGCATGCCATGGGACAGCTCTGATTTTACTTCAGCAGGAGGCACTAATGTGGCATACAGAAGGAGAACAAGACTGTAACTCATTTGAAACCCATTCGCTCACACAGAGTTAAAATCACACCCACAGGATCTGGCTCCAGAACCCCAAATGGCCACAGTGCAAGTTTGCTATGTTACCTGGGTGAGAGGGCAGGGAATTATTGAGTGAGTCAGTTCCTGTCTCTCCTAACATCACACCACACAGCACTACTGGGTGCAAGTTACTCACAGGTGACTGCGTGGCGTTGGGTGTAGAGTGCAGGGTCAGGGTGCTGAGTAGAGGGTGACCTCAGCAAGAAAGGAGCTTAAAAAAACACAAAAGTAGTGTTACAAATTTTCTCCCTCTCACTCCTGAGCACAAGAACGGGTTGGGGTACAGTTCCCATGGATCTCAGGTTACTCTCCACGGGCCTTGGGTACAGTCCCCATATCTTTGGGAAACAAATCCCATCAATCCCACACCCTGCTCATTTCCTGCCACTATCTCCTTCAGGTTTATCTTTAAACCCTGTTAAATGCTGTTACTGATTACTTCAGTAATGACCCTTTGTGTAGAAAAAATCTTCCCATTTACACATCTAATACTAATCACAACCATATGTCCCTAACTTATATTTCTAAGTTTATTTGCACTACTACAAAAATTAAGTAAAACTTTTTTACCAATGAAACGGTGCGAGCTCAAAGAAAGTATGAAGGGAGAAGTATAATTGAACAACATTAGATAGGTTGTGGAAAGACTCACACCATGATATCAGAAGGGGAAAAAAACTTTGATGACCATCCAGTTACCCAGTCTGGAAAGCGTATATCACAGGGCCACATTCATTTAGCACCTACTCTCTGCCTCCTATTCCTTAGCCAATTTCATAAACATGTTCCCACCTTCCCTTTAATGCGCTTCTACTTTCCAAATATATTATGAGGTACAGCAAGTAATTAAGAAGGCTAATGGAATGCTATCCTTTATTACGAGAGAGATTGAACATAAAAGTAAGATGTTATGCATCAGTTAAACAGGGCATTGGTGAGACCGCACCTCGAATACTGTGTGCAGTTTTGGTCTCCTTATTTAAGGAAGGATGTAATTGCATTGGAGGCGGTTCAAAGGAGGTTTACTAGATTGATACCTGGAATGAGTGGGTTGTCATATGATGAAAGTTTGGACAGACCGGGCTTGTTTCCACTGGAGTTTAGAAGAGTGAGGGGTGATTTGATTGAAGTATACAAGACCTTGACAAGGTAGTCATTGAAAGGATGTTTCCTCTTGAGGGTGAGTCCAGAACTAGGGGGCACCATTTTAAAATTAGGGGTCGCCCTTTTAGGACAGAGATGAGGAGAAATTTTTTTTCTGAGGGGTGTGCGACTTTAGAATTCTCTGCCTCAGAAGGTGTGGAGGTGGGGTTATTGAATATTTTTAAGGCAGAGGTAGATAGATTCTTGTTAGGCAAGAGAATCAAAGGTTATTGGGGTTAGATGGGAATGTGGAAATTGAAACACAAGAAGGTCAGCCATGATCTTATGAATGGCGGAGCAGGCTCGAGGTGCCAAATGGTCTACTCCTGTTCCTATTTCTTATGTACGTTATCAAATGCACTTTGAAAGTCCATATATACACCATCTACTAAACTACCATCATCTGTGAATTGTTTGATAAAGTAAATTTGGCTAAAAATAAAAATGGCTGGAAACCTGAAATAAAAACAGAAAATGCTGGAAATACTCAGAAGGTCAGGCAGCATTAGTGAAGAGAAATGGAGTTAACATTTCAGAACTGTTCAGATGAAAGGTAATCAATCCTGAAATATTAACTCTCTTTCTCTCTCCCCAGATGCTGCCAGACCTGCTCAGTACTTCCAGCATTTTGTATTTTTTTTATAGAGATAAAACTTACCTTAAACAAATCTACACTGATTGTTCTTATTAATTCAAGCTTCTTCATGTGAGAATTAATTTTGTCTTTGACATGGTCTCTAGTAATTTTCCCAACATAGATGTTAAACCTGGTAGCTACAGACCAATCGGTCTATTGCCCTCCCCTTTTTTGGGTACTTGCAATCCTCCAGTCCTCTGGCACGCCCATGTCCAAGGACGTTTGTAAGATTGTGGTCAGACATTCTGCTATCTTACACCATAGCTTTCCTCAGCAACCTAGAATGCATCCCATCTGGACCAGGTGGCTTGTTGACTTTGAGTGATGCCAACCCTTTTACTACCTCCTTTCTATTTTAATCCAATCTAATATCTCTGCCCCTCCTCCTCTACTCTGACATTAACTTCATCTTCGCTTGTGAAGGCAGACTCAAAGTGTTCATTCAGTGTCTCAGCCATGTCCTCTACCTCCACAAGACGATTTCCTTTTTGTCTCTTATGAACTGTACCATTCCTTTAACTATTCCTTGACTTTTTAATATGTTTCTAAAAGATTTTTTGGTTCATTTTTATATTAGCCACTAATTATGACACTCTCTTTTTATTCTTTGTGTTCTATTCCAATTTTCCTCTTCACACTCTGTATTCTTCCTGGATTTTTATTGTATTCCATACCTGACATTTGTCATAAATTGTCTTTTCCTGTTTTATTTTAACCTCTATTTCCTTTTACTATCCAGGCTATGGATGTCCCATCTTGCATCCTTATGGGTATATGCTTGGTTTGTACTTGAACTATATCTGCCTTTAAGTCCTATGTTGCTCAATTGTTTTCCTGGCACAGTCCACTGTGCTAGATCCTTCTTCAAATCACTGAAAATGGTTCTGTTCCAGCTGGGTATTTTAACCTTTCATTTTCCTTTGTCCTTTTCCATAACTATTTTATACAAATACATTATGATCACTATTAGGCACTTCAAGGCCTAACCATTTTCAGTTGCTTCATCAATGACCTTCAGTCATTCATAAGGTCAGAAGTCAGGATGCTCGCTGAAGATTGAAGTGTTCTGTCTGCAACTCCTCAGATAATGAAGCAGTCCATACCCGCATGCAAGCAAGACATGGCTTGGGCTAAGTAGCAAGTAACATCCATGCCTCACAAGTGTCAGGCAATGACTATGTCCAGCAAGAGAGAATCTTAACCAACTCCCCTTGACATTCAACAGCATTACCGTCACCGAATTCCCTACTGACAACATCCTGGAGGTCACCATTAACCAGAAACTTAACTGGACCAGGCATATAAGTGCTGTGACCACAAGTGCAGGTCACTGGCTGATTTACAAGGCACAAGTCAGCAGTGTGATGGAATACTGTCCGCTTGCCTGTAAGAGTGCAGCTCCAACAACACTCAAGAAGTTTGACATCATCCCAGACAAAGCAGCTCACTTGATTGGCAACCCATCCACCAATGTAAGCATTCACTTCCTCAACAACCAGTGCACAGTCTGCAACATCTACAAGATGCACTGCAGCAATTCGCCAACCCTCCTTTGACAGCAACTTCTAAACTCGCGATCTCTATTGTCTAGAAGGACAAGGGCAGCAGGCACATGGGAATACCAACAAGTTCTGCTCCAAGTCATACATCATCTTGACATGAAACTATATCACTGATCCTTTACTATTGTTGGGTCAAAATCCTAGAACTCCCTCCCAAACAGTACTGTGGAAACACCTACACCACAGGGACTGCAGCAGTTCAAGAAGACAGCTCGCCACTACCTCTCAGCAATGCTCACATCCCTTTAATGAATAAAGAAACCTGTTTTCTCACTGCAACACACTCTACTTTTTCCCTACTCAATCTCCAGAACTAGATTTAGCGCTGCCTCATTCCTCATTGGGCTGGAAATACACAGAAGAAGAAGGTCCTCCTTTGCAAATTTTTGGGATTCTTTACTTTCTTTGACCTTTACTGTGTTTCCACCACCACCCTGCCTGCTGGTCTATATTAGAGTAAAAGGCCCCCACTATCACTGGGTAAGAGACGGAGAGGTTCCTCATCAGCCAGGTGATGGAAACAAAGTTGGAGCCTCTACCACAGGCTTGTCCAACATGTGGCCTGTGAGCCAGATTGTGGCTCTTGAAGCATGTGTGGCTCCTGGAGCCACTGTTCAAAATGCCAGTAAGACGGTTAAGTGAAATTGAAGATTTTTGCAAGGGGCTGTTCCTCCAATCACAGCCGTTCCTCTCTCATGTTTGCTGCTGATAGGCTCACTAGTGACCCACTTTTTGCCGCTCCCCTCGGTGCACATCTGTGTTCGAGTGCCCTTAGGCCTCAGGCCGCACTCCAGGTCATTCATCCGCTCCTCCAAGTGAGGGAAAGTGAGGGTGAGATAGAGGGTGTGTGAGGGTGGGTGGGTAGAAGGGGGGGGCATCATGGGTGGGTGGATGAGAAAGAGAGAGACCGAGCGAGAGAGCCAGAGGAAGAGGGAGAGGGAGGAGAGGGAGAGTGCAAGGGAGAGCGCGAGGGTGAGAGATATGTGCGTGAGAGAGCGCGCGAGAGAGATAAGTGCGCGAGAGAGATAAGTGCGTGAGAGATAAGTGCGCGAGAGAGAGCGCGCGAGAGAGAGCACGCGCGCGAGAGAGAGTGCGTGCGCGAGAGGTAAGTGCGCAAGAGATAAGTGCACGAGAGAGAGCCCGCGAGAGATAAGTGCGTGAGAGAGCGCACGCGCGAGAGATAAGTGTGTGAGAGAGAGCGTGCGCGAGAGAGAGAGCGCGCGCACGAGAGATAAGTGCGTGAGAGAGAGCACGTATGAGATAAGTGCGCGAGAGAGAGCGGGCGTGAGATAAGTGCGCGAGAGAACGCTCGTAAGAGATAAGTGTGTGAGAGACTTCTCACAAAGACACACCAGATTTTATGATAATCAACTTCACAGAGGTTAGATGCACTTCAATCAAGCATCATAAATGTATAGAAGAAGGTTACCTCAACATCTCAACACAAATATTACATTTACCCCGCCCCCCCCACCTTAAACCAGCTTATATTTCACCCCTCTCCTAACTACACTCAGTTCTGTTGAAGGGTCATGTGGACTCGAAACGTCGACTCTTTTCTTCTCCACCGATGCTGCCAGACCTGCTGAGTTTTTCCAGGTAATTCTGTTTTTGTATTACATTTACAACCACTTTTTACTTGCCATGTGATTGCACATTTAATTGTTGCTGGCACTGCCTTGTGAAATCACTCACATCAATGTCTATAAAGATCAAGAGCAATTACGGGAAGTTACAATAGACCCGAGGTGAGAAACAATTCATTACAAAACATAATGTACACATGCACTGCTGAGTAGCGCTAAGCAGATTCTATCACAAAGGATTCAAGGGATATTTGTGTAATTAGTGTGCAGGAGGATTTCTCAATGAAGAATCAGTAACACCTTGAGTGAATGTGCTAGGGATTTGGGTCTGTGGAACAGTCAATTATGATAAAGACGACTGAAGTGATAAGATTTTGTTTAACATATTTTCCCAGCTGCACTTTGATAATTTACATAAATTTCTTTACAACTAACGAGGAGAGGACTGAATCCTCCTTAGGCCAAATTCAAAAGGTTTTACTTCCTGCAAAATCAGAGTGAATTAACATTGCTTTCTGATAATAGGACCCTTCATCACATGAACATCACCTCTGGGGCTCTGAGAGTACATCCAATTCCAATAAATCAGTCCACCCAATGGATAAACCTCACCCAAACTCTTATCACATATCACAAGTTGCATAAAACTCCTGATCCCAGCACAGTACAAAGTCCTGATCCAAACACAACAAGCTCCCAAGGTATCAGCTTCTGGTACACTCAGCACATCTAAGGAGGGGGTGCCGAGGAAACTCTGTCTCAATTCGGATTGAGTTGTTGAATACTGCAAGGATGTGAAGGATTAACTGCATCAATAAAAAAGCCTTATTCAAGCTTAACCTTCCTCAGCAAAGGAGCTCTGTGTTTAGTAAGTTACAGTGGTTTAGGGTGCCCTATACTGAGAAATTCCATGCCCTGTAATTGGTGGTATATTTCTCTATATTTTTTAAGTCACCAAAAAGCTACTGTTCTGACAGCTGGTACAGTACAGTGAATTCTGATGAGGAATGCAGAGTTTAGTCCAACAGAGGGTGCTGTCTGTCTTGTACAAGAAATCACAATGAGACGAGTTATTGAGATCAATGTTAGAGAGAGGGCGAGTGCTGCAGACTGATTCACAGTTTACAAAGGAAAATATTCAGTTATGGGGCCTCTTTGTTTTCTTATACTGGGCAATATAATTGTAGGTACGGGCAATTTGCATAGAATTCTCCTCAACTTTCCATCAAGTGGAGACATTTTCTCTGCATCTACCCTATCAAATCCTTTCATAATCTTATATACCTCTATCAGCTCATACCTTAGCCTTCTCTTTTCTAGAGAAGAACCGCCCCAGAATGTCACACCTGGCTGTGATGGCCAAACAGTCGAACAGCCTGCCAGCACTCACTGCTGGATCTACACATGAATAATGGACACCAGGCTGCCTGCTGATATTGGTGATCCTACACCACAGGAGGGGATAGAAGGAAGTCACTGAACCACCAATGCACATACAGCATACGAATCACATGCACACAGGTTGCAAGCTGTAAAAAAAAGCTCAAAAAGATGCATCAGATTTTATGATAATCAGCTTCACAGAGGTTAGATGCACTTCAATCAAGCATCATAAATGTACAGCTAAGATTACCCCAGCATCCCAACACAAGTATTACATTTACAACCACTTTCTATTAGCCATGTGATTGCACATTTAATCATTACTGAAGCTGTCTTGCAAAATCACTCACATCAATGTCTACAAAGATCTAGAGCAGTTACAGGAGGTTACTGAGAGCCTTCCGCTGTTTTCCTGGATTGCTGCTGTCAGGGTAGCTTCAAAACCCAGGAAGTGCAAGACTAACATTTTGGGTCAGGAGTCTACTCAGTTGAATACAGCTGACCTTTAACTATTTGGTCCTTTTTGGCCCTGGGACAAGGGCTTTGTGACAAATGCTAGGTGTCTGGTGGTCAGAAGTGGGAAGTGTTTAAAACCTGTGACCACGATTCACCAGGAACAGTCACTCAAATGAAATCTTCCAGTTACCTTTACTGACAGGTTACATTGGAGTGAATCTGAGCAGTTCTAAATCAATACTCGTGTTTCTGGAAGTCCTTAATCAAATAGCAAGTCGATGAAGTCCCTACAACCTGACCCAGTAACAGCAATTAAAAGCTTCAGTATGAGGCGATACCAGTCAGAGTCATCTTCATCATACAAATTCATTTAAAAAATTAAAAACACCGAGTACATTTCCATCCGCTGTGACTTGCACCAAAACTCACCAGAGAAACCAGTTTTGTTATATGGGGGTGGAAAGAAAGGTATTGAAGGGAATACTGAAGGTTCAGTGCTTGTCCACACCCTCACCCCTTCCTATCTTTGTAACTTCTTTCAGCCCCACAATCCTTTGAGGTATTAGCACTCCTCCAACTCTAGTCTCTTGCACATCGCTGATTTGAATTACTCCTCTGTTGTCAGCCGTGCCTTCAGTTTCCCTGACTCTAAGCTCTGGATTCACTCCCTAAATCTCTCCACCTCTCTCCTCCATTAAGATACTCTTTAAGACCCATCTCTGACTGAAGCTTTGGTTATCTTCCCTGATACCTCCTTATGTGGCTCAATGTCTTATTTTGTTGGATAACACTCCAGCGAAGCGCCTTAGAATTTTAAAAAACATTTAAAGGTGCTATACAATGCAAATTGTTGTTATGTCTCTGTTGCTTGTTTATCTAAATGGATTCTGAAACTAGCTAGAGAACTGTCAAGTTTGTAATTGATACTGAAATAGGTAGTTCTGTAAAACCTAAGGTTGCAAAGGATTCTCAGGAGGGTTTGGATCATTTATCCAAATCAACAGACAGATGGCAGAAGAGATTTAATACAGACAAAAGTGCAAAGCATCATATGATGGAGGAAATATCTGCACATGAACATAAATAAAATAGAGTAGAATTACCACAGAGACACTCAAAGAGAGCTAGAAGATATAAGGGACCAATCGCTGTCAATGTCGAGATAGTACGGTGAGCTAATTTTTAAAAGTTAACAGAACAATGCAGTACAAATCAAGTGAAGTTATATAATGCATTAGTCAGAATACATGTAAAGTATTGTATATAACCGATGAATTATGGGCATTGTGATCATGCTCTCAGGGCCAGTGGGATGGGCAATGAGGGCAGTCTTGTTAGCATCACCCACATCCTGAGAACATGGTTACAGGGTGAGCAGGGAAAACAAAAAGAGCATTTCTCAGTGAATGGGAACTGATCCGGGGGATAGATCTAAATTAAACTTCAATTCCATCTGCCAATGAAAGAATACAGGAAATACTATTTTTCCTTAGTTCTGTTGAAGAGTCATATGGGCTCGAAACGTTAACTGTGCTCCTCTCCGCAGATGCTGTCAGACCTGCTGAGTTTTTCCAGGTATTTTTGTTTTTGTTTTGGATTTCCAGCATCCGCAGTTTTTTGCTTTTATATTACAATTAAAAGGAACCTTGTTTGCGCATATAAGGAAAGAACTAACATTTACAAACCTTTCACGCCCCTTTGTAATGAATGAATTGTTTCTGCAGTGCAGGAACTATTGATTTGTAAGCAAGCAGAGCTAAGTATCACAAACAACAATGAGATACATCACCATTTTATTTGCTTTGGTGGTATTGTTTTCAAGATTAACATTGGCTGAGAGACTTTGAAGAGCACCATGGGATCTCTTACATCCACTGAGGGCCTTGATTTAACACCTCATCCGAAAGTCAGATGAGTTCCTGAATTGCTTTCTAAAGTAAGGACCAAAAGAAAAAATTAAATCAAGATCAGATCAGAAAGGAAATTATTTCATGATAGCAATTATCTGGAATAATCTGCCACACAGGACAGCAGCGATATGCTGGACTGGAATTTCTGCTGGTTCTCCAAAAATGAAGATAAAAGTAAGTGTAAGGTATTTAGAGGCATTTAAACAAAGCTGGGACGATATTGTTTGAACAATAGCCATTTCTCTTTCACAACTTTTCTAATGTCCTAACACTAAGAGTCTCCTTTGGAGGAGTGAAGGACTTAGCCTCTATTCGTCTTAAACGACAAAGTGGTCAAGATTGGACTTGCGCTCAGGGAGGGGCAAGTGGACTCATGGGAGAGATGATGGGACTCGTGGAGAGGACAATAGCGCACACAGAGAAGTCAAACACTATGAAAATTTGGTGTTTGCTACTAAAATTTAAGATATAATTTAAGAAGATGGCTCATTGGATGGTAGCCAGGTCCCTTCCCTTACTTCTAGTATCCACCCTCTCTCTCCTCATCACATGCTTTCCCGTCCCTCTCTCTCTATGAATCTCTCTATTAATTTACTAATACTACTCTAGTTAGCACTTCTCCTGTTTTTCCTTCCTTGTTCTGTCTAACCTGCAAAAACATATTGCTCATTGGCCTGCAAACTGAATGTTTTGGAGTTAATACTCGCTGCACTTTTCTAACCTTTTTCCAGGAGCTCAGAAGTACAGACTTTGCTGTAAGGCCTACAGGTTTAAAAAACAAGCTTTGTGTTAAATAACAAATATTTACCTGGTCTTCTCTTTTACTGGATGCTTTGTGATGTCCTGCCTTTATCAACTAAAGCTTTCATTTTGCTATTTTCAATTTAAGAACAAATTGGAGCTGGGACTGCAGCAGTTAATGAGCTGCCAATATTTGTAAAATCTTCACACAATCCCACAAAAGATGCCAATTTACCAAGCATCACACTTTGGGTTTTAAATACCCAAAGTTGCAGCTTTGTGCAAATTAAGCAATGATGCAGAGTGCTTTCAGAACGTGTTTCTTCAGTCTGACTGTAGACAGGCGTCATTAGAAACAAATTCAAATGTGCATTTTCAGCACCCTCTCTAAACTGAAGCCTCACATAATCCTGAATGTTAGAAAAGGAGATTAACTTGACGTTTTCATATTTCATCAACTGTTTATCAGATATCACCTTGGGAGAAAACAGAAGAAAAGGGCAACTATGCTCAGAAAGCTAACCTGTTAGCATCAGAAAACTGATTTGAGGTGGAGAGAGGATTGTTGCTATATGCCCCAACTCCAATATGGCCAGGTCCAAACCATCCCATCCTTAAGTTTAGTATTAGCTTACTAACCTCACCTGATGCCCAAGTAGGTACTGTCATGCCTCATAAAGGCATGTCATATGGATAACTTTACACATGGACTGAGCTCATATGGAAGCTTCTACAACTGTCTTTTATTTGTTTAAAATGAACACTGATAAACTGTTAAGAAAGCTGTCAAGGGGTCAGGTGACCTTTGCTTCTTCAACACAGGCCATCAAGCTTCTGGAAATTTCTGAATTGAATATCCATGGATGGGGAGCTCCCCCTGGAATGGACATACAAATGTTATCTGTGGAATTCATACCTGCCATTGTTCGATGTTTACTCAAAACAGAGTCAATGGACTCCTAGGCTCTATGTCTCCAGGTCTGCAGTTCAACAAAGGAAAGATGATGAGACCAGTTATCCACCAGTTAAGTGTGAAAGACCACCATCTATCCTATTGTATATCAATGGCCTTGTAGCTTTAAGTCATTCAAGGGTCCAAAGGCCCTTGACTACATGACCGGAACTGGCTTCTGATACCAAGATCCTTTATTATCCCAAGACCCAGAAGAGACCTGGACAGACTGGAGAAGAACACCAACAAGATAACAGTTGCAGAGATAGGCTATGCCATCTTTGACTTTTAAGAACCATCAGATGTCAGCCTGTCTGAGTACCAGACTCTGAAACTAAGTGCAAGTCATCAAGCAGTCATTACTTAACCTGTTCCAGTTTCAAAGTTCACCAACCACCTAGATATTTGATTACAAGAAATCTAACAACCTGCTGTGAACCCCTCGCTTTACAAGGCTCTCACCTGAACTTTAAACCATCAAATCCATTCAATAAACTACCATGTGGGAGACCAGAAATCGTAAATCAGAGACTGAAATTAAGTGTAGCCTGTAAAAGTGCACTATGTTTAACTGCATACAATCTTTGTGTGTGCGTGCGTGTGTAAGACCGAGTATACAACACTGGGTTAATTTGGGGTCAGTGCTTTTTTTATTCATTCATGGGGTCTGGCTTTTGCTGGCTAGGCCAGTATTTATTGCCCATCCCTAATTGCCCTTGAGGTGGTGGTGGTGTGCTGCTTTCGTGAACAGCCAGCTGCAGCCCACATGTGCAGGTACACCCACAGTGCTGTTAGGAAGGGTTTTGACTCAGCAACAGTGAAGGAATGGTGATATTGCTCCAGGTCAGGATGGTGTGTGACTTGAAGGGGAAGTTGCAGGTGGTGATGTTCCCATGCATCTGCCGCCCTTGTTCTTCCAGGTGGTACAGGTCATGGGTTTGGAAGGTGCTGTCGAAGGAGCCTTGGTGAGTTGCTGCAGTCCATCTTGTAGATGGTCACTGTGTGTCAGTGGTGGAAGGAATGAATGTTTAAGCTGGTACTTGGGGTGGCAGTCAAGTAGGCTGCTTTGTCCTGGATGGTGGGTTAAGCTTCTTGGGTGTTGTTGGAGCTGCATTTATCCAGGGAAGTGGAGAGTATTTTATCACACTCCTGACTTGTGCCTTGTAGGTGACAGAAAGGCCTTGGGAATCAGTAAGTGAATTACTTGTCACTGAATTCCAGGCCTTTGACCTGCATTTGTAGCCGCAGTATTTATAGGGCTGATCCAGTTCAGTTTCTGTGTAAGAATAAATAATCATCTTTATTTTAAACTTATGAAAGCTTGTTGCTGAATTATTTAATTGGAATACACACTCCAAGGATAAAAAAGATACACCTATTTCCATACAAGACACACTGATTGTGGGCAGTAAGAGAGCAAATACATTCTGTTTGTGACAGTACCATCCACTGCACTTCTAAACCATACAGACCAGAATGATCCAGGTTTGATTCCTGGTCTGGACTTATGAGCTGATAGCTAGAGCAATTGGTGCTTGGGTTTGGCTGGAGTAAAAATGAACATCAGTCAGGGTTCATACACTAAAAGACTATGTGTGCAGATGTCCATTGAGAGCAAGCTCAGCTTGGTTCCTTGTTGGAGGTTGGTTCATCCCTTTTGGTCCTCAGACACTAGTCAACTTCTTGATCCCTGCACCATCACCAGCAACCTTTCCATCAATCACTCTGCTCCTATCCCTGGTCTTGGTCTCGCCATCACCTTCCCTGCATTGAAAAACCACCTTTTTATCTCATCTTCCTTTCCATAAACCCCATTTTCCTCTTTCCCCTTTTTCTGTCCTCCTCAGTATCCACAGTTCTGTGAAGTGCCCTGAGATATGGTTTCCTGCAGGCAGGTGCTACATAATTATAGGCACTGTCCAACCACACAGGGTTCAACAGATGGCAATCGGGATTGGGAATCCGAACTGAGGTCCCCCTATAGCAGCCCATCTTTCTTACAGCAGGGGAATGACCCCAAGACTTTCCTGGCCTGTACAGTTTAATTACTCCATCGGGAAACTTAATATGCCATCTGGGCTACCTCAGCAAGGAAAGTGAAGCATTTCCCACAGCAACATTACTGTAATAACATTTGCTCCAACAAAGGGATACGCAGTTGAATTTTTGTTTCCTATTTACAATAAATGGCTCCATCGAAATTTCATGTTCTCATCGTAATAGTCACTTGTACAAAAATAGATTAATTAAGGAAAGTCAGAATGGATTTGTTTAAAAGAAAATTGTGTTTAACTAACATATAGAGTCTTTATGACACAGGAGGACGACATTCGGCCCATCAATGTGATTGCGTTTTTTAATGACATAACAAAGAGGGTTGATGATAGTAATGCAGTTGATATTGTGTATATGAACTTCCAGAAAGTGTTTGATGAAGTGCCACATAATTTTTTTAAATTTGTTCGTGGGATGTGGGCGTCGCTGGTTAGGCCAGCATTTATTGCCCATCCCTAATTGCCCTTGAGAAGGTGGTGGTGTACTACCTTCTTGAACCACTTTTCAGCCAAGTCAAAGCTCATGGAATAAAAGGGACAGTGGCAGAATGGATATGAAACAGCGTAATGATGAATGGTTGTTTTTCCGACTCTTGGAAGGTATATAATCAGGTTCCCCAAGGATCAGTATTGGAACCACTGCTTTTCTTGATCTATATTGATGACCTAAACTTGGGTGTGCAGGGCACAACTTCAAGGTTTGCAGATGACACAAAACTCAGGAGTATTTTGAACTGTCAGGAGGATAGTCATAGACTTCAAAAGGACATGGGCTGATAAAACATGCAGAGATGTCAGGTAAAATTTAACGTATAGAAGTGCAAAGTGATACATTTTGGCAAGGAGATCGAGGAAAGGCATTATAAAACAAAGGATACAGATCTAAAAACGGTCCAGGAGCTTAGGAGCTTGGAGGTACATGTGCACAGATCATTGAAGGTGGCATGGCAGGTTGGGAAAGTGATTAATAAGAAATTACAGGATCCTGGGCTTTATCAATAGAGACATTGTGTACAGAAGCAGGTGACATGAAACACAAAGTTATGAAACACTGGTTCGACCTCAACTGGAATATCATGTCCAATTCTGGGCAGTACACTTAGGAGGGATGTGAAGGCATTAGAGAAGGTGCAGCAAAAGATTCAAGAGAATAGTTCCATGGATGAGGGATTATAGGCAAGTGGTTGGATTACAGTTGGGGCTGTTCTCCTTCGAGAAGGGAGGGTTGAGAGGAGATTTGATGGAGGAGTTCAAAATTATGAGGGGTCTAGACAGAGTAGATGAGGGAGGTCTTGTGACGCAGTGGGTAGCGTCCCTGCCTCTGAGCTAGGAGCTCCAGGTTCAAGTCCCACTTTAGGACTTGATGATCACAGAAGGTGCGTTCATAAATTGGCCAAACAGGTAAATTATCAATCTGTAAACCCTTCTGGTACACCTATGATAACCAGTAAGAGCAGAAGTGTTTCCTGGTCAGCCATACTTGATGCAGAGTGGCACCCCTCAAGCTATAGCCTCTGGCAACAGGCTGGCAATCTGTTCCAGGAAATATTAGCCATGGAAACAGATGTAAGCATGTGCATTGTCTGCCTCATGTGTCACTAGGCACGGGAAAGGTCTAAGTCTAAGACAGAGTAATTAGGGAGAAACTGTTTCCATTGGCAGGAGGATGAAGAACCAGAGGACACTGGTTTAAGGGTATCGACTAAAGAACCAAAGGCAACATGAGAAAAAACATTTTTACACAGTGAGCAGTTAGGATCTGGAATGCACTGCCAGAGGTGCAGTACAGGCAGTTTTCATAGGGGCTTTCAAAAGGGAATTGAATAATTATCTGAAGGGAAAATATTTACAGGGCTACAGGGAAAGGGCAAGGGGAGTGGGATTAGCTGAGTTGCTCTTGCAGAGAGCTCGCATGGACACAACAGGCTGAGTGGCCTCCTTCTGTAACATTCTATAATTCTATGACCACAATGATTATCCCGCACATTGTAATAAACTGTGTCCCTGTTGAAATAAGGTCAGGGTAATTCTGACGAAACCATAGCTGTCACTTGTTCAGGTCTGAATATTTCCTTCATCTAAGCTTGTAAACTCTCAGTAGAATGTAAAAATCCATGCACAAATCGGATCCTGCACTTAACAAAATGACTTGTATCTTCAGACGAACTGGTTTGTGACTCCTGTGAGCATCCTCTGTAAATTGAAGGGTCTTTAACTTTTTTCACCCGAGTACTCAATCATGCTTCATTCTAATGACAAATTGCCCTTAATAAATTAGTTTGAGAATGTCGATAGCAAATACTCCCACAAGATTGCATGTATCAAAGGCTAAGTGATGTCTTCATTACCTGGCTGTGGATGGTCTAATTTTTAAAAATATCTTCAGCAGGCCAGTTAAAGCCCATCTGCTGTGTATCTTTTGCATACGTAAATTCCTTTTCTCTTTCTATTCATCTGTTACAGCACAGTTGATGATGAAACAGTGCCAAATTAGAGTCAGATTAGACTGTTCTGGCTTGTGGTCCTATACCCATGGGGTTTGGAACTGCCAAAATTAACTTCTTGTCTGATCTGGGGTCCCACACGATCACCAGATTTCTGCCCATGTGGACCTGCATCCAGCACCTTGAAAGCTCTGCTTTCATTCTTACCTGTGCAGCCCATTACATTACTCTCAACTGTCAAGAAACAGCAATACTTCTCTCGAATGTAATGTAGGTCAAAGACTTGAAAAATGGTCATGATGAACTCTGGGCAAATGGCCCAACAGATGGGTGATTCCACGTAGAGTTATTTTTTAAAGTTAGGGTCACAACCCCATTAAGAGGTAAATAATGGCAACATTAAATCACAGTGCAATACACTAAGGGCTACATGCTTCAAACAACACCAAACTAGAACCATAAAAACACGCAGAGGTGTATTTACATATTATCACATCATTTCTCAATTACCCAAAATGCTGACAGAATGAATACAGCAGCTATTTTGCATGAATAATCAGGATATGCATTGTTCAGTTGTTCCATTTCATGGTTGTGTTGATTGAAGGAGGATGCCTTGCTCTTCAAACTCAATGTTAGGATGTTCAATGCACACTTGAACAGACAGATTGTTTAACATATCTTCTCAATAATTGTCACTGCAACACTCCTTTAGTACATCACTGAAGGATCAGCCTAGGTAATGGGCACAAGTCCTATGTGGGGATTGAATTCATAGCTTCATATTCAAGAGGCAAGAGTGCTAGCAACAGAACCAAGCTGACATTTATTTCAAACCATATGAATCGATACTACTCTCAAAGTAGCTAGATTGGTCTATTCATCATCATGGCATTCAGCTGCTTTTACGTAACCTGGACAAAAAGAACTCAACATGAGCCAGTAGAACTGGTCCTGTAGCAGAGCTCATACAGAGACCATAAGACGTAGGAGAAGTAGGCCATTCGGCCCATCAAGTATGCTCTGCCATTCAATGAGATCATGGCTGATCTGATAATCCTCAGCTCCACTTTCCTGCCTCTTCCCCATAACCCTTGACTAAAATTCTCTCTCATCCTTGAATATACTTAACGACCCAGCTCTACAGCCCTCTGTGGAAAAGAATTCCACAGATTCATACCCTCAGAGAAGAAATTTGTCTCATCTCTGTCTTAAATGGGCGACCCCTTACTCCGAGATTATGCCCTCTGGTCCTAGACTCTCCCACACGAGGAAACAACCTCTCAGCATCTATCCTGTCAAGCCCCCTAAGAATCTTATATGTTTCAATAAGGTCGCCTCTCAATCTTCTAAACTCCTACTCAACCTCTCCTCATAAGAAAATCCCTCCATACCCAGGATCAAACTACTGAAACTTCTCTGCCTCCAACACCAGTATATCTTTCCTTAGATAAGAACTGCACTTGGGCAGAACAAACAAGGCACCAGAATACACGATGAATAGTAGGACACTGGGAAGCACCAAGGATCAGAGGGACCTTGGTGTTCATGTCCACTGGTCCCTTAAGGTAGCGGGACAGGTAGGTAAGGTGGATAAGAAGGCATATGGGATGCTTGCCTTTATTAGCCAAGGCATAGAATATAAGAGCAGGGAGGTTATGCTGGAACTGTATAAAACGCTGGTTAGGCCACAGCTAGAGTATTGTGTGCAGTTCTGGAATCCGCATTATAGGAAGGATGTGATTGCACTAGAGAGAGTGCAGAGGAGATTTACCAGGATGTTGCCTGGGCTGGAGAGTTTTAGTTTTGAGGAGGGATTGGATAGACTGAGGTTATTTTCCCTGGAGCAGAGGAGATTGAGGGGGGACATGATTGAGGTGTTTAAAATTATGAGGGGAATAGGTAGGGTAGACAGGAAGGAACTTTTCCCTTTGGTGGAGGTATCAATAACCAGGGGGAATAGATTTAAGGTAAGGGGCAGGAGGTTTAGAGAGCATGTGAGGAAGAATTTTTTCACCCAGAAGGTGGTGGGAATCTGGCACTCATTGCCTGAAAGGGTGGTAAAGGCAGAAACCCTCATAACATTTAAGAAGTATGTGGATCTGCACTTGCAATGCCATGGCATACAAGGCTATAGGCCTAGTGCTAGAAAATGGGATTAGAATAGTTAGGTACTTGTTTGACTGGCGCAGACTCGATAGGCCGAAGGGCCTTTTTCTGTGCTGTAGACCTCTATGACTCTATGGGACCAAAACAGTTCACAGTATTCTAGGTGTGGTCTAACTAGTGTCGTGTATAGTTTTAGCAAGACTTCCCTATTTTTATACTCCATTCCCTTTGGAATAAAGGCCAACATTCCATTTGCCTTCCCTATTACCTGCTGAACTTGTCTGTTAGATTTTTGTCGTTCATGCACAAGGACCCCCAAATCCCTCTGTGCTGCAGCTTTCTGCAGTCTTTCTCCATTTAAATAATATTCAGCTCCTCTATTCTTCCTGCCAAATTGCATAACTTCACACTTTCCCACATTATATTCCATCTGCCAGGTTTTTGCCCACTCGCTTACCTGTCTATATCCCTCTGTAGACTCTGTGTCATCCTCACTACTTGCCTTGCCACCTATTTTTGTGTCATCTGCAAATTTGGCGATAGTACATTCACTTCCCTCATCCACGTCATTAATGTATATTGTAAATAATTGTGGCCCCAGCACTGATCCCTATGGCATTCCACTAGTTACAGATTGCCATCCTGAAAATATCCCGCTTATCCCAACTCTGTCTTCTATTAGTTAGCCAATCCTCTATCCATGCTAATAAACTACCCCCAACACCATGGGCTCTTCTCTTATTAAGTAGCCTTACGTGCAGTACCTTATCAAACGCATTTTGGAAATCCAAATATATTACATCTACTGGTTCCCCTTTATGTATCCTGCTTGTTACCTCCTCAAAGAATTCTAATAAATTTGTTAGGTATGATTTCCCCTTCATGAAGCAATGCTGACTCTGCTTGATTATAATATGCATTTCTAAATGCTCTGCTTTTTCTAACATTTTCCCAATGACGGATTTTAAGATAACTGGCCTATAGTTACCTGTTAGAAGTAAATGGCTAGGAAGAACTTGTGGCTTCAAGCACAGAGGGTGGCACACAGGTGACTGATAGAAGGTAATTCATTGGAGTAGTTTTACCATCTTAAATTACAAGAGCAAAGATTGCTGCACCCAAGAAATTTAATTACAGTTTTGAACTAAGCAGCGAGATCCTCAAACAGCTTTCTGGCTAAACATACCATCTGATGTGGTATTAAACAACAACAACTTATATTTATATAGCGCCTTTAATGTAATGAGATGTCCCAAAGTGCTTCACAGGAGCGTCATAAAACAAAGTATGACACTGAACCATATGAGGAGCTAAGTAGATCAGATGACCAAAGGCATGATCAAGGTGTGAGTTAAGATATGGGTAGCAGAGATTTGGATGACCTCAAGTTGATGGAGGGTAGAAATGGGAGACTAGCATTGGAATAGTCATGTCTGGAGATAATAAAGGCATGAATGGGGGTTTCAGCAGCAGATGAGCTAAGACAGTGGCTAAGTCGAGCAATGTTAAAGAGATGGAAATAGGCATCCTTAGAGATGGCATGAACATGCTGGCCAAGAACAATTACCTGACTGTGCTGAGTGAACTGACCAGATATACAGCAGCAGTGAGAGTACTACAATTGATCTCTGTGTGATCAATTCCTGATGGTAAGTGAACATGTGGATGGCTTGAAGACAAGACCCAACTCAGCCAAGATTGCCTCTGCGATGGGAGAGCTTTACTCGACAATCACTGTTCTAGGTGTAAGAGGTGCCTAAGTACTGAGCTAACACCTTTAGCTTATTAGGGCAAAAAATATTACCCATGCTACATCACCCACAAGCTCATGTTAACTAGCATTACATATTATACACCATCAAACTGTTACTGTTCTTATAAACAAATGTCCTTAAATTAGGTGAAATGTATGCTCTGCTACAAAAAGGAGATTGAAACTCTGATGAAAGCGCGAAAGATTTTCAAGAGTGTTACCAGAATTGGGAGGATGCAACTATCAGGAAAGACTGAGCAAGTTGGAGCCCATTGCTATGTAAAAGAGAAGACTAAGAAAAGGCCTAATAGAGACCTTTAAAATTATGCAGAGCTTTGATAGGGTGGATGTGGAGAAATAATTTCCTCGAATGGGCGAGTCTAAAAAAGGGGGGCACACAAAAAGCCAGCCAATAATGGATTAAATTAATTCAGGAAGAACTTTTTCACACTGAATGTAAGAACGATGAACATGCTGCATGAAGTGGTTGAAGCAGATAGCATTGATGCATTAAGGGGAAGCTTCATGCATACATGATGGAGAAGGGAATAGAGGGATATGCCAGCAGGGTGGGAAGAGATAATTTGAGTGGAGGAAGTTAGTGTGGAGCATAAACACTGGAATAGACCAGTTGTGCCAAATGACCATGTTTCTGTTCTGTAGATTCATGTTCATTTATTACACAAATTAATTTTAGAAAAATATTAACTTTTGCAGATTGTTCCTGTCCCTGCCATATCTACTACTTTGCAGCATTTGAAACACCGAGAAATGTGCTCTGGAACATGTGCAACACCAGCACACCACTGATTCATTAGTTTTGTATAAAGAGACAGCACGGAGCAGTCACACTTATTGCTCATCCCTTACCAGGTTTTCACAGGATCTTCCTGGGGCTCCCTCCTGTTCCAGAAAGCTGCAAAGTGTTATAGTGGAAAAATGAGACTGAGCACAAAGCAGAGAAAGCCATTGTAGGGAATCGAGTATGTGACTGTGGCAGTCTCGGGGCGGCATTCCCCAAGCTTGATGTCACAACACTGCTTGTTATGTGACATTACAGAAAGGACTATGCTTTCCCAGTCTGTTCTCATTCCTCGTATCTCAGGAAGTGTTTGCCAATCACATCTCCTCTGATACTGTCGTTATGCAAGGGATGAATTTAGAGGCATCGCTAATTGGGCAGATATTATCAGTTTATAATGCTGAGGAATTATGAAGTACGAGAATAGGAATAGTTGATAATGGCTACAAAGTGGTGCAGTAGTCCCAAGGTTCAAATGATCTAATAAACCATATCAGCAAAACCAGAAGTCCAGTCGGTTACCTCCACTCTTTGAACTTGGAACATTGCTGTGAAATCGCCCAAGGAAGGCGATGCTGTTTATGTGTGTGTTTTGAAATTTAAAATGGCTTGCCAGTCATTTTCTGGAGTGACTTATTTAAAAGTGATTGATTCAGTTGTGTTCTTGTACCAACACTGGGCATCAGAGCATTCTGAATCATTGAAATGTGATGACATTTACAGTGAGAAATTAAAGCTTTGCAGTTTATTCCTGAGAAATTCTCTGCTCAGGATACAGCACAGGAGATTTAATATAGTTTAAATGTACATCAAATAACATATAAAAATGTTTTTTTAAAATTGTCTCTTCTTGTAACCGTCTCTCTCTTCTCTCACTCCATGATACTTCCCATCTCCTGCAATGTTAAGCATCTCGATAGACTGAATTTCACGCTCCTGCACCAGCAGGTTTGGAGGCAGGGCCATGCAAAATCCAGTGGTTGGCCTTCCTGCCTCTTACCTGCCTGTTCTTGGGCCTATTGGCCATTAGCTGGCCACTTAAGGGCCTCAACCTGCCATCGCCAGTATTGCACCCACCTCAAGGGTGAGGTCCAAGCCATGTGGGAAGCCCAGCAGCTTTCGCTGCAAGGGCTAGTGTTGGGCAAGGAGGGGGGAAATCTCCTTCGCAGGCCCCCAGAGCTCACTGAAGGCACCACCAGCCACCCTCCCCCCACCAAAGGTCATCCCCCCCATGCCTCTTGAACCCAGCTCCCATGCCCTCGTCCCTGACCCTGGACTTACCTAGCCGGCAGCTCTCTAAGGCAGGACCTTCCTCCTGGAAAGTGACAGGAATCTCACCTTAAAGCAATTAATGCTGCTCCCAGCATTAAATTGTTGCAGGGCAGCCACTGGAATTGTGGGCAGGCTTCCATGCCCCTGCCCCACCCCCCTGAATTTTTAGCGGGGAGGTGTGAGGACCATGACACCCCATAAAATCCAGCCCCTTGTTTGCTCCAATTGCTCCATCGCCAGACCAGTTTGGGATTCAGTGTGATAACACCCCCATGGATGGAAACTGAAACTGTCCTGATTCACACAGGAAGAATCGCTATAGATTAATATATTTATTTTAAAGACACAAAAACCTGGAACATACCCAGGCTGATTACTACTGTAGCAAACATCTTAGAGCACTGTTTCAGTAAAAAACATAGTGTCTTGGTCAGCAACAGGTCCACACATACCGCCTGACGTGATGAGTGTCTCCAATATTTTCTGCTACAGTATTTCAGATTTCTAGCATCTGCAGTATTTTGCTTTCCATGTTTAGCAATACATCTCATCAGGCTGTTCTGAAACAGTATATTTTGCCATTCAGAGTGCCGAAGAGGAGTCATATTCGACCCTGAATGTTAACTCTGTTTCTCTCTCCACAGATGCAGCCAGACCTGATGAGTTTTTTCAGCACTTTGTTTTTATTTCAGATTGCCAGCAGCATTTTGCTTTTATTTTGCCATTCCATTTTGTTTGTCATAAGATAGCTCAGCCATTTAGGAAACAGTGTCCAGTCATCTTGCCTTTGTGGACCAAGGCGTAGTATGGAGTTCAGGAGATAAATGAAAAAATTTAAATCCAAGGCCCTATTAACTTCCTTCTATCTCAATTGTGGATATCAAGAGCTTTGCTTTGAAAGGGTTATCCAGCAGTGAGACAAGAACATTAATAACTGTCCTTTCCAAGCCCCCAGTGATGATATTGAAAAGGGGTAACCCAATGAATAACAAATCTAAGATAAATAGAGCTGCATTGCCAGGGCTCAAAGGGATGTCGTTTGGATACCCCTGAAATTCAGGGAATCTATAGCCACCAGTGAGACATCCAACTGCTAGACATAATTTCACAGTTTTCACTTTTTAAAGTTCGTAGATGGGATGCGAATATCGCTGGCAAGACCGGCATTTATTGCCTATCCCTAATTGCCCTTGAGAAGACGGTGGTGTGCCACCTTCTTGAACTGCTGCAGTGTGGTGTAGGTACACCCACAGTGCTGTTAGGGAAGGCATTCTAGGATTTTGGCTCAGCGACACTGAAGGAATGGCGATATAATTCCAGTCAGGATGGTGTGTGGCTTGGAGGGGAACGTGGAGGTGGCAGTGTTCCCATGTGTCTGCTACTCCGGTCTTTCCAGATGGTAGAGTTCAGAGTTGGAAGGTGCTGTCAAAGTAGGCTTGGTGATTTGCTGCATCTTGTAAATGGTACACGCTGCTGCCAGGATGCTCCCAAAAGTGCTTTCGAGTTGCCTCTGAGAGGCAATTATAAAACAGGTCACGAAGGGCACTGGGAGGTGGCAGTAAGTGTGGAAAAACAAGTAGCAGCATTCATATAGCACCTTTCACAACCTCAACATCTCAATGCTTTACAGCCAATGAGGTGCTTTTGAAGTGCAGTCACTGTTATATTGTAAGAAATGTGGCAGCCAAATTGTACACAGCAAGCTCTAAGCAATGTGATAATGAGCAGATAATTTAATTTTGTGGTGTTAGGGTTGAGGGATAAACATTAGCCAGGATGCCAGGGAGGACTTACCTGCTCTTCTTCAACTAATCCGTGAAACGTCATGTCTGAATTGCAATAAACACATCTCCAAGTATATATATTAATTAGACAGATAACCTTGGTTATCAAAGGCACAGAGGAACAGGCCAGTAAGGAATACATATACACACTTGTAATAACGATACTGGACTGCTTGATGGTCCTTTCAGAACCCCAGTAGGAACTTAAATGAAACAGCAAGATAATTACTCCAAGTTATGAATGAGTAATGCAATTTAGTTCAGAGCTCTGGGATTCAATTCTGTTCACTTTAATTGGTCTTACGCAAACATGATCTATTGTGAGACATATAACCCACATTGATCATTTTATCAGTTCCCTGTTTTGGGCCATACATGCAAACCCTTCACATATTTATCATGATCCATTTTAAATATGCATAAGTTCCTCCAAGAGCAGAATGACTCATTAAAACAGATAGTTGTTCAGTCTGCAGAGGCCCCATTTGCTGCAGTTATGATCTGTATGAATTATACACACTGTATCCCTTTAAAGCAGATAACCTTGGCCCAATTTGTTTATGTTTATCCAAATGCTAAAAGGGAAATAGTTCTGTAAAATGAAATTGCATTTATCAAGCTGTGTACGCACTAGATAAGCAAAGCTTTTTCTGTAGGTTTTAATCAAGCTCACAAGCCCTTTGGGAAGGTGTGTGTGCATGTGTTCAGGGTAAGCCAAGACAGGCTCAATAGTATTCTTACCTCTTGAGTCAAAAGGTTGAGGGTAAAAGTCCCACTCCTGGGACTTCATCACAGACCCACGGTTGACATTCAATGTAGTACTGAGGGAGCACAGCAGTGAGGTAGATGCAGTCTTTAGGATGCACAAAGATTTCACTGCACTATTTTGAAGAAGAGCAGAGGAGTTCTCCCCGGTGTTCAGGCCAATATTTATCCCTCAACAAGCACCATTAAGACAGATTTATCTGGTTATTACATTGCTGTGTGTGGGAGCTTATTGTTCACAAACTAACTGCTGCATTTCCTACATTATAACTCTAACCATCCTTTAAAAGAAGGTATTCCATTGGCAGTAAAGGTGCTTTGTGGCAAGAACATGTAAGGGGCTATATAAAAGCAAACCCATTTTGACAGTACTACTCAGTACTTGCTCTATTTAGAGCTTGATGGCTACTTTTTAGTCAAACAGACAAGGGATCTGAACTCCCTGATGAATCGATGAGCAGGGCAAGTGAATCATTGAGCTGTGAGAACTAGAAGATCTGGAGTTCAGTTCCACATCTGTTCTGAACTGGCTGATTGCAGCAATAGTAGCTAAGGGGAAAAGAATCAGCCGGGGTTCCTTCTCCTACTCACTGTCCAGTCAGCACTTCTGGAAAGTATGCAATAAAGTGGGGGTGTGCAGTGTGGACAGGCTCAGGATTAGATGCAGGTTTGAATGGGACTAAAGGGAAGATCTACACACATCTTCAAGCTGTCCCCAGCAGATTTTGATTACAAGCATATAGCAGTCTGAGGTGCAATGACACCATGCAAATCACAAGCGCTCTTACAACGAGCATCTGAACTCCTTTTTGCTTCCTCCTTTTGAATGGTTAACAGGGGAGGTGGTGACAAAGTGGTATTGTCACTGGACTAGTAATCCAGAGACCCAGGGTAATACTCTTGAGGACCCAGGTTCAAATTCCACCATGACAAATCAATAAAAATTTGCAATTAAAAGTCTAATGATGACCATGAAACCAATGTCAACTGTTGTAAAAACCCATTTGGTTCACTAATGTCCTTTAGGGAAGGAAATGCTTACCTGGTCTGGCCCACATGTGACTCCAGATCTGCAGCAATGTGACTGACTCTTAAATGCTCTCTGAAAGGCCTAACAAACCACTCAGTTATATCAAACTGCTACAAAGTAAATAAGGAATGAAACTGGACAGACTACCAGGCATCGACCTAGGCACTGGAAACGACAATGGTAAACCCAGCCCTGTCGACCCTGCACAGCCCTCCTTACTAACATCTGGGGACTTGTGCCAAAATTGGGAGACCTGTCCCACAGACCAGTCAAGCAACAGCCTGACAGTTATATTCACAGAATCATACCTTACAGATAATGTCCCAGGCACCACCATCCTTGAGTATGTTCTGTCCCACCGCAGGATAGGTCCAGCAGAGGTAGCGGCACTGTGGTATACAGTTGGGAGGGAATGTCTCATGGCATTGGGTCAAACCTGGGCAAGGAAAACTCCTGCTGATAACCACGTACTGCACCTCATCAGCTGATGAATCAGTTCTCCTCCATGCTGCACCATGGGTGGCAAGGGCGAAGAATATACTCTGGGTGGGGGACTTTAATGTCCATCACCAAGAGTGCTCGATATAGCACTACAAGATACAGAGCTGGCTGAGTCCTAAAGGGCATGGCTGCTAGATTGGGTCTGTGGCAGATGGTGAGGGAACCAACAAGAGGGAAAAACATACTTGACCTCATCCTCACCAGCCTGCCTGTCGCAGATGGATCTGTCAAATACAGTAACAGTAAGAGTGACCACTGGACAGTCCTTGTGGAGACAAAGTCCCATCTTCACATTGAGGATACCCTCCATCGTGTTATGTGACACTACCACCATGCTGAATGGGATAGGTTTCCAACAGATCTAGCATCTCAAGACTGGGCAACCATCAACAGCAGAATTGTGCTCAACCACAACCTGTAACCTCATGGCCAGCATATCCCCTACTCTACCCTTACCACAAAAGCCAGGGGATCAACCCTGGTTCAATGAAGAGCGCAGGAGGGCATGCCAGGAGCAGCACCAGGCATACCTAAAAATGAAGTGTCAACATGGTGAAGCTACTTGCGTGCCAAACAGCATAAGCAGCAAGCAATAGACAGAACTAAGCGATTCCATAACCAGCGGATCAGGTCTAAGCTCTGCAGTCCTGCCACATCCAGTCGTGAACGGTGGCGGACAATTTAACTCAATGGGGGAGGTGGCTCCACAAATATCCCCATCCTCAATGATGGGGGAGCCTAGCACATCAGTGCAAAAAAGGCTGAAGCATTTGCAACAATCATCAGCCAGAAGTGCCGAGTGGATGATCCATCTCGACCTCCTCCGGAGGTCTCCAGCATCACAGATGCCAGTCTTCAGCCAATTTGATTCACTCCATGTGATATCAAGAAATGGCTGAAGGCACTGGATACTACAAAGGCTATGGGCCCCGACAACATTCCGGTAATAGTTCTGAAGATTTGTGCTCCAGAATTTGCTGCGTCCCTAGCCAAGCTGTTCCAGTGCAGTTACAACACTGACATCTACCCGGCAATGTGGAAAATTGCCCAGGTATGTCCTGTACACAAAAAGCAGGACAAATTCAACCTGGCCAATTATGTTCCATCAGCCTACTCTCGATCATCAGTAAAGTGATGGAAGTGGTCATTAACAGTGCTATCAAGCGGCACTTACTTAACAATAACCTACTTGCTGATGCTCAGTTTGGGTTCCGCCAAGGTCACTCAGCTCCTGACCTCATTACAGCCTTGGTTCTAACATGGACAAAAGAGTGGAACTCCAAAGGTGAGGTGACAGTGACTGCCCTTGACATCAAGACAGCATTTGACCAATTGTGGCATCAAGGAGCCCTAATAAAACTGTAGTCAATGGGAATCAGAGGGAAAACTCTCTGCTGGTTGGAGTCATGCCTAGCACAAAGGAAGATCATTGTGGTTGTTGGAGGTCAATAATCTCAGTTCCAGGGAATCACTACAGAAGTTCCTCAGGATAGTGTCCTCGGCCCAACCATCTTCAGCTGCTTCTTCAATGACCTTCCTTCCATCATAAGGTCAGAAGCAGGGATGTTCGCTGATGACTACACAATGTTCAGCCCCATTTATGACTTTTCAGATAGTGAACTAGTCTATGTCCAAGTGCAGTGAGGCCTGGACAATATCCAGGCATGGGCTAACAAGTGGCAAGTAACATTTGCACCACACAAGTTTCAGGCAATGACCATCTCCAACAAGACAGAATCTAACCATTGTCCCTTGACATTCATTGGCATTACTATCACTGAATCCCCACTATCAACATCCTGGGGGGTTAACATTGACCAGAAACTAAACTGGGTTAGCCATATAAATACCGTGGCTACAAGAGCAGGTCAGAGGCTAGGAATCCTGTGGTGAGTAACTCGCCTCCTGACTGGGCAAAAATCTGTCAGGTGGAGTATAATGTGGGAAAATGTGAACTTGTTCACTTTGGCAGGAAGAATAAAAAAGTAAAATATTACCTAAACAACTGCAGAATTCAGAGGTACAGAGGGCTCCAGGTGTTTTTGTGCATGAGTTACAAAAAATTAGTATGCAGGTAAAGCAAGTAATCAAAAAACTAATGGAATGCTATCCTTTATTATGAGAGGAATTGAACGTTAAACTAAGGATGTTATGCTTCAGTTACACAGGGCATTGGTGAGAATACTGAATCTTGAATACTGTGTGCAGTATTATTTAAGGAAGGATGTAAATGCTTTGGTGGTGGTGGTTCAGAGGTAGATTTACTAGATTGGTACTTAGAATGAGCAGGTTGTGTTAAGAGGATAGGTTGGTGTTGGATCCAGTGCCCTGGTTTGTTGGGGCTAAAGGATCCGGGTTGCACGTTTTTTCCGGGGTGACCGAGTTGGTACCAAGAGAGAAGATTGGTCGACCGTTCTTAGAAGAAAAACATTCTGTTTATTTACAAAAGGAACTCAGAGCTACACTTGTGTGCTTATAACTCAAAACTGTGTCTTTACTCATAGAATCATAATCATAGAGGTCTACAGCACAGAAAAAGGCTCTTTGGCCCATCGAGTCTGTGCCGGTCAAACAGGTACCTAACTATTCTAATCCCATTTTCCAGCGCTAGGCCCATAGCCTCGTATGCCATTGCAACGCAAGTGCACATCCAAATACTTCTTAAATGTTGTGAGGGCTTCCGCCTCTACCATCCTTTCAGCCAGTGAGTTTCAGATTCCCACCACCCTCTGGGTAAAAAAATTCTTCCTCACATCCCCTCTAAAACCTCCTGCCCCTTACCTTAAATCTATGCCCCCTGGTTATTGATACCTCCACCAAGGGGAAAAGTTCCTTCCTGTCTACCCTACCTATGCCCCTCATAATTTTATACACCTCAATCATGTCCCCCCTCAATCTCCTCTGCTCCAGGGAAAATAACCCCAGTCTATCCAATCTCTCCTCAAAACTAAAACTCTCCAGCCCAGGCAACATCCTGGTAAATCTCTTCTGCACTCTCTCTAGTGCAATCACATCCTTCCTATAATGCGGATTCCAGAACTGCACGCAATACTCTAGCTGTGGCCTAACCAGCGTTTTATACAGTTCCAGCATAACCTCCCTGCTCTTATATTCTATGCCTCGGCTAATAAAAGCAAGTGTCCCATATGCCTTCTTAACCACTTTATCTACCTGTCCCGCTACCTTAAGGGACCGGTGGACATGCACACCAAGATCTGTCCGATCCTCGGTACTTCCCAGGGTCCTACCATTCATCGTGTATTCTGGTGCCTTGTTTGTCCTGCCCAAGTCCATCACCTCACACTTCTCCGGATTAAATTCCATTTGCCACTGATCAGCCCATCTGACCAGCACGTCTATATCCTCTTGTAATCTAAGGCTATCCTCCTCATTATTTACCACCCCACCAATTTTCGTGTCATCTGCGAACTTACTGATCAACCCTCCTACATTCAAGTCTAAATCGTTTATATATACCACAGACAGCAAGAGGCCCAACACTGATCCCTGTGGAAACCCACTGGACACAGGCATCCAGTCATTAAAACACCCCTCGACCATCACCCTCTGCTTCCTGCCATCAGCCAATTCTGGATCCAATTTGCCAAAGTGCCTTGGATGCCATGGGCTCCTACCTTCGTTATCAGTCTCCCGTGCGGGACCTAATCAAAAGCCTTGCTGAAGTCCAAGTAGACTACGTCAAATGCATCGCCCTCATCTACAAACCTGGTCACCTCTTCGAAAAATTCAACCAAATTGGTCAGACATGACCTCTCCTTAACAAAACCATGCTGACTGTCCTTGATTAATCCCTTCCTCTCCAAGTGTAGATTAATTCTGTCCCTCAGAATTGTTTCCAATAGTTTCCCCACCACTGAGGTTAGACTGACTGGCCTGTAGTTCCTTGGTTTATCCCTTCCTCCCTTCTTGAATAAAAGTACCACATTGGCTGTCCTCCAGTCCTCTGGCACCTCTCCTGTGGCCAGAGAGGTATTGAAAATTATTACTCTTCAGACTCTGACTCTAGACTACTGACTACAGAAGTAGCCCACGCTACTCTGCTATTGGGTACCAAGATTATGTGATCTTACATTACAACATTTGTCCTAAAGGTATATTACACATCAGATTGCTACAGTTGGACGTGCTGGGGTTGTTTTTACTGGTGTTTAGAAGAGTGAGGGGTGCTTTGATTGAAATATATAAGACCCTGAATGGTCTTGACAAGGTGGATATGGAAAGGATGTTTCCTCGTGTGGGTGAGTCCAGAACTAAGGGGCACTGTTTTGAAATTAGGCGTCACCCTTATAGGACAGAGATGAGGAGAAATTTTTTCTCTCAGAGGGTTGTGCGACTTTGGAACTCTCTGCCTCAGAAGGCGATGGGAGCAGGGTCGCTGAATATTTTTAAGGCAGGGGTAGATAGATTCTTGTTACGTTAGAGAATCAAAGGTTATCAAGGGTAGATAGGAATGTAGAATTCAGAACATAAACAGATCAGCCATGATCTTATTGAATGGTGGAGCAAGCTCGAGGGACCAAATGGCCTACTTCTGCTCCTACTTTGTATGTTTGTATGACTCCCTAAAGCCTGTCCACCATTTACAAGGCACCAGTCGGGAGTGTGATGGAATACTCTCCACTTGCCTGCATGAGTGCAACTCCAACAACACTCAAGAAGCTTGACACCATCCAAGACAAAGCAGCCCGCTTGATTGACACCCCATCTACAAACATTCACTCCCTCTACTACTGAAGCACAGTGGCAGCAGTGTGTGTACCATTTACAAGATACATTGCAGGAACTCACCAAGGCTCCTCAGACAGCACCTTCTAAACCCATGACCACTACCATCTAAAAGGACAAAGGCAGCTGATAGATGGGAACACCACCACCTGGAAGTTTCCCTCCAAGCCACTCACCATGCTGACTTGGAAATATATTGCCGTTCCTTCACTGTCACTGGGTCAAAATCCTGGAACTCCCTTCCTAACAGCACTACGGGTGTACCCACAACACATGGACTGCAGGAGTTCAAGGCAGCAGCTCACCACCACCTTCTCACTAAATGCTGGCCTAGCCAAGCGGCGCCCACATTCCATGAACAAATTTTTTTAAAATGATGGAGTTCTGCAAGGAATATATGGCACTGTAGGTGTAAGGAGCACACTGACAAGCTCAAAGGACTGACTGAATAAGAAAAATATGTTTTATTCCACTGGCAGTAACAGTTAATTTACTAACAGTAAATGTCATGCTACATCAAATGTAGTGTTCATTTGATGACAATTTTACTTGAGTTAACTCCTAATCTGCTACAGAATGCAGAAAGAAGCCACTATATTGTTTGCAAACTGCCTTAATAAACTTAAGTTACTGCGTTGTGCCAAAGACCCACAGATAGTGTCTCGGAGCGACACAGACCAACTTTGACCCTTTGTACTGGGTTAGTAGATCCCAGTGCACTAGCTCTTTGGAGACTAGCTTCAGCCAGATTGTTGTCTGTGAACAAATTTCAGAGACATCGTGGAATCATTAGCTCATTCAAGGGATTAAGTATAATTAAGAGAAAGTTCATGGTTGTGCAAATTTTGTAGTTTGTTGGAATCAGATCAATCAATAATGGAACTTTCTTGTTCTGTATTTTATCATCTCAGGGCAAGTGTCAGACCTATGCTGGGAGAACAAATATTTTATTACTGTCTTCATGGTAAAAGATACTAAAAGCATCCCAATAATAGTAGAAAATAAAGGGGCAAAAGGGAGGGAGGAATTTAAAACAATAACTATCACTAGAGAAAAAGTACCAGGAAAATTAATGGGGCTAAAGACTGACAAGTCCCCTGTACCTGATGGCCTGCATCCGAGGGCCTTAAAAGAAGTAGCTGCAGAGGTAATGGATGCATTAATTGTAATCTTGCAAAATTTCTTAGATTTTGGAAGATTCCAGCAGATTGGAAAACTGTAAAAGTAAAAAAATTACAAAAAAGGGAGGCAGAAAGTGGGAAACTATGGGCCAGCTAGCTTAACATCTGTCATTGGGAAAACGCTGGAACCCATTATTAGTAGTAGTGAAGCATTTCCAATGAACCAGAGTCAACATGGTTTTATGAAAGGGAAATTGTATTTGACAAATTTATTAGAGTTCTTGTTTTTTTATTCATTGGATGTGGGTGTCACTGGCTAGGCCAGCATTTATTGCCCATCTCTAATTGCTCTTGTTCAGAGGGCACTTTGAGGAAGTAACAAGCAGGGTGGATAAAAGGAAACCAGTAGATGTCGTGTATTTGCATTCTCAAAAGACATTGGATAAGTATCCACATAAAATGTTACTACAGAAGATAAGGGCTCAGTATTTGGGATAATATATTAGCATAGATAGAGGGTTGGCTAACTAACAGGAAACAGAGGAATAGATGGGCCATTTTCAGGTTGGCTAACTGTAACTAGTGAAGTGCCAAAAGGGTCAGCGTTGAGGCCTCAACTATTGGCTATCTATATTAGTGACTTGGAAACTGTAGCATGTGGGAGGTGGACTCCTGTATGATCCACAGCAATCATATATTCAGTAAATGTCTGCAATTTGAACTTCAGCTCAGATTTTACGAGCTGGACTCTGAGCTTCGAACACTGCAATGCAGCAGCTGGTGGGGGGGGTACCTGAACACACAGTTTCAGGAGGCAGTCACACTCCTTAGGCTAGGTTCTTTGAATTTGGTCTGCGATCAGGGACAGGAGGGTGTGACTGCAAGTTGGGGCAGGTATGGGGATTCAGAAGGTAGCACTGGAGGAGCCTCAGCCCTTGCAATTGTCCAACAGGTTCAAGGTTCTTGCAGCTTGTATGGCCGAGAGCAGGGCCTGCAGGGTGGATGAGCAAACTGACCATGGCACTGTGGTATAGGGACCCATTCAAGTAGGGGGAGTAAATAGAAATGTAGAGGTAGCAAGGGACAGTATAGTCAGGGGGATAGACACAATCTGCTGCAGCCTAGAGCTTCAGTCCAGAAGGCTGTGTTGCCTACCTGTTGCCTGGGTACGGGACATCTGCTTGAGGCATTGTGGGGTGCCGGGGAGGGTCCAGTTTATATGGTCCACACAGGTAGCAATGACACAGATGGGACTAGGAAAAAGGTTCTGTTCAGGGCTAAATTAAAAATGAGAACCACAAATAATCCAGAGATTATTACCTGAGCCCCAAGCAAATTGGCACAAAGTAAATAAGATTAGAGAGTGGAATGCATGGCTCAAAGATTGGTGGGAGAGAAATGGGTTTCGATTCATGGGGCACTGGCATCAGTACTGGGGAAAGTGGGAGCTGTACTGTTGGGATGGTCTTCACCCGAATCGTGCTGGGACCAGTGCTCTGGAAGTCATATAACTAGGGCGGTAGAGAAGGCTTTAAACCAAATAGTGGGAGGGAGGGGCGGGGAACAGGGAACATGTGAGGAGAAATGTGGTAAAATAAAAAGAAAGGACAAGACAATAGACCAGGGTAGCGATATGGGTAATGATAACTACAGTGTGGCGGGAAGGGATAGTGTGTAAAAATTTAAGAGTGCACCAGCAGACAGTTTCTAAGAATGGTAAAAGGACAGAATTAAAGGCTCTGTATCTGAATGCATGCAACATGCAAAACAAAACAGATAAATTAAAAGCAAAGATAGAAATACCTGAAAACATGTATGACCTGACAGCCATTTCAGAGACATGGTTGCAAAGTGACCAAGGCTGGGACCTAAATATTTAAGGGTATTTGACATTTCCGAAGGACAGGAAGCTAGGAAAAGCAGTGGGGTAGCTCTGTTAATTAAGGATGAAATCAGTACAGTAGATGATATTAGTTCAGAAGATCAAGATGTAGAATCAGTTTGGGTAGAGATGAGAAATAGCAAAAGGTAAGAAGCCCCTTGTGGGAGTAGTTTATAGGCCCCCTAACAGTAGCAACACTATAGGATGGGGTTTACAGGAAGACATAATGGGGGCTTGTAAGAAAGGTACTGCAATATTTATGGGTGAATTTAACGTTCACATAGATTGGATGAATCAGGTTGACAAAGGTAGCCTGAAAGACGAGCTCATAGTGTGCATTCAGGACAGTTTCTTAGACCAATACATTCTAGTGCCATCCAGGGAACAGGCTATTTTAGATCTGGTAATGTGCAATGAGACATGGTTAATTAATGACCTCATAGTAAAGGAACCTCTAGGCAACAGTGATCATAACATGCTATAATTTCACATTCAGTTTGAGGGTGGAAGTGTGGGCCTAAGACTAGTGTCTTAATCTTAAATAAAGGCAATTACAAGAGTATGAAGACAGAGTTGGATAAAGTGAACTGGGAAATAAGTTCAAGGATAGGGCAGCAGAGAAGCAGTGGCAAACATTTAAGGAGATGTTTCACAACTCCAATCAAAGATATATCCCATTGAGAAAGAAAATCTCCTGGAGAAGGATGCACCCCATGGCTAACTAATTAAGTTAACAATAGTATTAAATTGAAAGAAAAAGTGTACAATACTGTGAAGGGTTGGGGTAAGTCAGAAGATTGGATAGTTTTTAGAAACCAGCAAATAATGACTAAAGAAAAGGAGGGAGGAATTAGAGTATGAGAGATAGCTAGCTAGAAATATAAAAACAGATAATAAACGTTTCTGCAAGTATTTAAAAAGGAAAAGAGTAACTAAAGTGAGTGCTGGTATGTTAGAAGCTAAGACTGGGAAATTAATAATGGGAAACAAGGAAATGGCGTAAGTGTTGAACCGATATTTTGTGTCAGTCTTCATTGTAGATCACACAAAAAAATCCCAAGAAAACGTGAAAATCAAACAGTAAAAGGGAGGGAGGAACTTAAAACAATCACAATCACTGGGGAAAAGGTACTGAGAAAACTAAGGGCTGATAAGTCCCCTGAACCTGATGGCGTGCATCCTAGGGTCTTAAAAGAAGTGGCTGCAGAGATAGTGGATGTATTGGTTGTGATCTTCCAAAATTCCCTAGATTGTCGAAAGAGCCCAGTAGATTGGAAAATCGCAAATGTGACACTTTTATTCAAGAAAGAGGGGGGTGACAGAAAGCAGGAAACTATAGGCCAGTTAGCCTAATATCTGTCATAGGGAAAACGCTAGAATTCATTATTAAGGAGGTGATAGCAGGACATTTAAAAATTATAATACAATCAGGCAGAGTCATCATGGTTCAATGAGAGGAAATTGTGTTTGACTAATTTATTAGAGTTCTTCGAGGGAACAACAAGCAAGGCGGATAAAGGGGAACCTGTGGATGTGATGTACTTGGATTTCCAAAAGGCATTTGATAAGGTGCCACATCAAAGGTTACTACACAAAATACGAACTCACGGTGTAGGGGGTAACATATTAGCATGGAGAAGGAATTGGTTAGCTAACAGGAAGCAGAAAGTATGGATAAATGGGTCATTTTCAGGTTGGAAGCTGTAACTAGTGGAGTGCGACAGGGATCAGTGTTGGGGCCTCAACTATTTCCGATCTATAACAATGACTTAGATGAATGGCCGATGATGACACAAGGATAGCTAGGAAATTAAATTGTCAAGAGGACAAAGAGTCTTCAAAGGCTTTTAGATAGATGCAGTATAATGATGGAAAATATGAACTTGTCCACTTAGGCAGGAAAAATGAAAAAGCAGAATATTATTTAAATATAGAGAGACTGCAGAACTCTAGTACAGAGGGATCTGGATGTCCTGGTACATGAATCTCAAAAGTTAGTATGCAGGTACAGCAAGTGATTAGGAAGGCAAACAGAATGTTGGTATTTATTGCAAGGGGAATCAAGTATAAAAGAAGGGAATTGTTGCTGCAGCTGTACAAGGCATTAGTGAGACCATATCTGGAGTACTGTGTACAGATTTGGTCTTCTTACTTAAGAAAAAATATAATTGCATTTGAAACAGCTCAGAGAAGGTTTACTTGACTGATTCCTAGGATGAAGGGGTTACTTTATGAGGAAAGGTTGAGCAGGTTGGGCTGATACTCATTAGAAGAATGAGCGATGATCTTATGAAACATAAGATTTTGAGGGGTCTTGACAGGGTGGATGCTAAGAGGAATTTCCCCACATTAGCCTTGTACTAGGGGACATCGTTTAAAAATTAGGGGTCTCCCATTTAAGACTGAGAAGAGGAGAATTTTTTTCTTTCAGGGGGTTATTAGTCTGTGGAATTCTCTTACCCAGAGAGCAGTTCTGAGGGACTGAAAAGTCCACCCTTGCTCCTAATTCTTGTGTGGGTGAAGGGAAAGAGTGTATTATAGCCCGATTTGATGCCGAAACAAACATATATACCCTGCTCCGCAACCTGAAGAGTCGGCTAGGACTGCATTCCTGTTGATTGCAGCAGCCCCATAGCCATTTACGCTTTGAGGGGCATTCATTGGCTAGAGATGTAACTTCCGCCCTTACTCGGGTGGAGGTCCCATCTCAGAGAGCTGTCTGCTAATCTGTGCTTCCAGTCCCGCTAGTGGCAGTGGTGGCCAGGACTGGAACTACAAGCAGTCCCCAGATTCTTCTAAGTCTTGGAATCCAGGACTAGGTAAGTGCGAGGTGTCAGATGGCAAATAGGGGTTGAGACCTGTGGGATGGGGAATGAGGGCTGGGAGTCTTGATGGAGAGGCCAGCAGGGCGGGAGCACACACAGGGGAAGGCCTTATGGGGTGTGCCTGATCTGGAAAGGGGGCTCGTGAGGGAGCCGCATCCACTTCCTGCCAGAGGCCCGAGCAGGTAGCACTGCTGAGCTTCTTTCCGCCCCTAAACTCCTCCTGCCAACCTCAAATTGAGGTCGAGCGGGGAGCAGCCTTGAGTGGCTAATAATTTGCCACTTAAGGGCCTCAATTGAGGTGAAGGTGGGCCCAGGCCTTGCCTTTCCCATATCCAATTGCTGACAGGTTGGGGGTGGACGGGAGGGTGGTGGGAAGGCCACCTGGGAAATTTCACAGTCCCCTCTACTGCAAAAACACCAGCGGTGGAGAACCATTAAATTCTGCCCAAAAAGTCTGCAAAGGTATAGATATAGAGATTAAGTAAATTGGCAAAAAATATGGCAGATGATGTACGAATGTGGGAAAATGAAATTATCTACTTTGATAGGAAGAATAGAAAGGCAAAATATTATTTAAATGGAGAAAGACTACAGGACACTTTGCTAGAGGGATTTGGGTATCCTCACAAGTAACAAGTGAAGGGCACTCAGTAGAGCGCATACCTCTGCCACACTGTTAACTCAACATTATAATAATTATGCAGGTATTCCTAAAGGATTTTCACTGCCTGGTTGATGCTCTGTAACTACAAAGCTAAAATAAATAAATCTTTTTATTAAGAGCTTCCATCTCGCTGAGGATTCAGGCCAATCAACATCCAACAACCTGCTCTGAAAACTCTGCTCACATTTTGACAACTGTGACAATTTCCACTATAGTCACTGAGGCAATCCACAACATTCTAACAAGATCAACCATATGCTAAATAAAACAACACAAAACATTCTAAAAGAGAAATTGTCCCATCCAATATTAATGGGTCCTTTAAAATATTCCAGGACCCGGATCCGCATCTTCACCAAAAACTAATTAGTTCTTCCATGGGCTATACCCTATTTGTGTACCAGGTTTGGTTGAAATCTGTCCATTAACTTTTGAGGTATATTGTTTACAAGTAGACTAACAAGTGGGTGAAAACATTACCTCCACCCACCTTCAGTGGCAGAATAATTAGGAAGGCAAAAGGAATGGTGGCCTTTATTGCAAAGGGGATGGAATACAAAAATAGGGAAGACTTACTACAACTGTACAGGACATTGGTGAGACCATACCCAGAGTAATGCATACAGTTTTGGTCTCCTTACATATGGAGGGATATGCTTGCATTGGAGGCAGTTCATTGAAGGCTAGGCACTTTACAGCCTTCCGGACTGAATATTGAGTTCAACAATTTTAGATCATGAACTCTCTCCTCCATCCCACCCCCTTTCCGATCCTCCCCCCCCTTTTTTCCAATAATTTATATAAATTTTTCTTTTCCCACCTATTTCCATTATTTTTAAATGTATTTCCATCCATTGTTTTATCTCCACCTTTTAGCCTATTTCGATCCCTTCCCTTCACCCCACCCCACCCCCACTAGGGCTATCTGTACCTTGCTTGTCCTGCTTTCTACCCTTAATTAGCACATTCTTTAGATAATATCACCACCTTCAACACCTCTTCGTCCTTTTGTCTATGACATCTTTTGGTTATCTCCACCTATCACTGGCCCTCTATCCAGCTCTACCTGTCCCACCACCACCCTGCCCCCCCTCCCTTAAACCAGCTTATATTTCACCTCTTCTCTATTTTTACTTAGTTCTGTTGAAGAGTCATACGGACTCGAAACGTTAACTGTGCTCCTCTCCGCAGATGCTGCCAGACCTGCTGAATTTTTCCAGGTATTTTTATTTTTGCCATTGAAGGCTCACTAGGTTGACTTGGAGTGAAGGGGTCATCTTATGAGGAAAGATTGAGCAGGTTGGCCCTATGCTCTTGGAGTTTAGAAGAGTGAGGTGATCTCATTGAAACATAAAAGATTCTGAGGGGGCTTGACAAGGTAGATGCTGAGCGGATGTTTCTCCTCGTGGGAGAATCTAGAACGAGGGGACACAGTTTCAGAATAAGGGGTCTCCCATTTAAGACAGAGCTGAGGAATGATTTCTTCTCTCGGAGGGATGTGAATCTTTGGAATTCTCTACCCCAGAGATCAGTGGAGGCTAGGTCATTGAATATACTCAAGACTGAGTTGGGCAGGTTTCTGATCTACAAGGGAGTCGAGCGTCATGGGGGGCAGGCAGGAAAGTGGGGATGAGACCATGATCAGATCAGCCATGATCTTATTGAAAGGCAGTGCAGGCTTGATGGGCTAAATGGCTTATTCCTTCTCCTATTGCTTATGCTCTTAAACAAAATAACTGCTCCTTACTGTAAAATTACCGTAACATTAAATAAGCACCAAATGACAAAAACCAAGGCACTGGCTAGCTCAAAGGAGAGGGACAACGATTGTTTGGCTTTGGTGCTCTTAAGAACTGTCATCTTTTTGTCATGAGTTTCCTGTTCAAAACCTATCCCTGATATGTCAACTGGTCTTAAATTGGCTAGTGGGTAGTACCTTGAATCACAAGGTTGTGGGTTCAAGTCTCCCATGACAGCTTCAACACAAAACCTATGCTGTCACCCCCAATGCTGAGGGAGTGCTGCACTGTTGGAGCTGCTGCCTGTTGGATGAGACATTGACCACCTGCCTGTTCAAGCAGACATTAAAGATTCTGTGACACTTTCTCTCTTAAACACCACAGATTAACTAGTCATTCATCTCACTGCTGTTTGGAATTTTATTTTTCTTCCACATTTACTTACGTAACAACAGCATTTGAAAAGTGATTTGTGTGAAGTGTTTTGAGATGTTTCTCAGGAATGTGCTACACAAATACTATTTTTTGTGCTCTAATTTCATAGCTTCAGCTGTCATAGTAAAATTAATTTCCCTCTTGTTCATGTTTGAGCTAGAGTTTGAAGCCATGACTCCACAGTTACCAATCAGCTTTGTTCAGTTATATATTAAAATTTGAGGTTATGTTAAAATTAGGCATTAGCCATTGAGCATAATACAACTGAAATCAAAATAGCGAACAACATTCATTTTTTATCATTCATGGGACATGGGTTTCGCTGGCAAGAATTTATTGCCTATTCCTTAAAAGGTGGTGGTAAGCCACCATCTTGAACCTCTGAGGTCCATGTGGTGTAGGTGCACCAGAGTGCTGTTAGGGAGTGAGTTCTAGGTTCTTAACCCAGGAACAGTGAAGGAGTGGCGATATATGGTAAAATCCCGATAAAATCCCAGGGGATTCGCCCACAAGCTTGTGCGGAACTCTGTGATAGCCGAGGAGGCCCCATTCCTACATGAATGCATCTCTATGTAACCCGATATGCCTACAAATGCGGTCTATGTAAAAAACAACTGATTCAAATACCAAATGAAAACACAGTAAAGTAGTAAATGTGTGAAAGAGTCTTTATTCAATTTGTTCATACTTCACAAGGCCTGACCTTGTAAAAGACTGGAGCTATGTATTGAAAATTGTCAGGAGTTAGCTCCAAAAAAAAAACTCCATAATCTTTTTCTACTTAGTGTGTTGTCTTCAGACATGCGTGATAAAGTCCACCATGTCATCAATGCAGTCAAACATGTTTTTAGCGTTTTCATGCTGCAGTGTGAAATCAGGAGCATCTCTATGGCCTTTGCTGTATCAGCTGGCGAATCAGGCGAGTGGGCATTCATTGGATTCTTTAGGGTCAACAGCCTCCTCGATTGAAGAACGTACTGCTTCTATGATTGCATCATCTGTCAGTTCCATCATGCAACGCACAGCATTGTGCACCTCTGTGTAAGTTTTCATGGTTGTCTCTGTTGGAACTTCCATGCCAGCCTCCTGCAGGCGAGCAAAAAGTGCCCCGTCGTCAGGTTGGTTGGCTTCAACCTGCTCCTCCTTGTTCTTGACAGCTTGTGCAGTTGCAACCTTCTTGAACCCAGCACAGTAGAAGCAGCTGGTATGGGTAGTGTGTTGACATTCGCAAAGCAATGTAGCCTCCTGGACTTTCCTATCACAAAAGCAGCAGCTTTTTGGTGTCATCCATGTTGGTGCAGGCCAAAGCAGTGACACGTTCCTTGCTCCACTTTCCACCATTACATGTTTCACCTTTAAACATCAAAGAGAGCTCTGACAAAAGACGATAAAACAGTCCAGTTTCAACCACGTACATTATGTTGTGCATTCTCATCCAAGATGTGGACAAGGCCATTTTCGAGACAATCATCTGTCATTCCTGCCATAACTGCCATACCCTCACCGCTTACATGCGGAAAGTGATGCTGTGTGTTGTCTTGAACAGGCCCAACCACCCATTGCTGCAGGTGAACTCCATGTAGCCCAGCTTCTTTTCCAGACCCATTCCCTTTCCTGCAGGATTGGACAGGAGATGGGAACGTTCTTTGCTTAGGCTATCTTGAACCATGTTAGTAGAGCTTCTTCAACGTTGGGATGGGCAGCCATTCTCATCCTCTTCCTCGTTGGAGAGAATGCTTGTTTGTCAAACTGTTTCAAGATGTTTGCCTTGTGTTTCATAATGGTGGACAACCTTGATGGTTGAATCTCCCGCTCCTTCATAATGTGCGGTTCAGCTTCGTGGGCACATGATGAGCTTAGACAAATTCGGCTAATCCGGAATTACCAGTGTGGAATTTCAGTTTATCATGGGCATTGTTCTATGGGATTTGCTATTCTGCCAGTGGGAATAGTTGACAGCTTCAACATAACCGGAATTTTGTGTCATCTGAGTTTGACTCATCATGATTTCACTGTAGTTGCAAGTCAGGATGATGTGAGGCTTGGAGGGGAACTTGCAGGTGGCGATGCTCCCAAAAGCCTGCTGTCCTTGTACTTCTAAGTTGCAGAGGTCCTGGGTTTGGAAGGTGCTTTCGGAGGGACCCTGGTGAGTTGCTGCAGTGCATCTTGTAGATGGTACATACTGCTGCCACTGTGTGCCAGTGTTGGAGGAAGTGAATGTTTAAGGTGATGGATGGGATGTCAGCTAAGTGGGCTACTTGGTTCTGGATAGTGTTGAACTTCTTGAGTGTTATAGGAGCTGCAGTCACCCAGTCAAGTGAGAGTATTCCATCACGCTCATGATTTGTGCCCTGTAGATGGTGGAAAAGTGTTGGGAGTTATGAATTGAGTTACTTGCAGCCAAATGTCCAGCCTCGGATCTGCTCTTATATGGCTGGTCCAGTTAAGTTTCTGGTCAATGCTGATTTCCAGGATGCTGATGGTGGGGGAATTGAGTGATGGTAATGTCATTGAACATCAAGGGAAGATGGTTAGATTCTCTCTTGTTGGAAATGATCAGTGCCGGGCACTTTTGTGGCGCAAATATTGCTTGCCATTCATCAGCCCAAACCTGAACATTGTCCAGTTTTTACTGCATGTAAGCACGGACTGCTTCAGTATCAGGGCAGTTGTGAATGGTACTGAACAGTGCACAGTGGTCACCTCCACTTCCGACCTTATGATGAAGTAGCTGAAGATGGTTGGACCTAAGACCCTGTCCTGGGGAACTCCTGCAGTGATGCCCTGGGACAGGGATGATTGGACTCCAACAACTACAACCATCTTCTTTTGTAACAGGTATGACTCCAATCAGTGGGGAGTTTCCCTGATTCCCATTGACTTCAATTTTGCCAGGGATCCTTAATGCCACATCCAGTGAAATGTTACCTTAATGTCAAGCACAGCTCTTTTGTCCATATTTGGACTGAGGCTGTGAAGAAGTCTGGAGCTGAGTGGTCCTGGTAGAACCCAAACTGAACATCAGTGAGCAGGTAATTGATGAGGAAGTGCTTCTTGATAGCATTGTCGCAACACCTTCCATCACTGCCAATTGACGATTGAGGGGATGGTCCTTCATAAGGTGGTTTTCTACATTACAACAGTGATCACACTTCACAGCTACTTCATACCAGAGTAATTTTCTATTTTCAAATTACCTGGAAAAACTCAGCAGGTCTGGCAGCATTGGCGGAGAAGAAAAGAGTTGATGTTTCGAGTCCTCATGACACTTCAGCCATTTTTTTCAGCCATTCTTTTCTTCTCCGCCGAAACTGCCAGATCTGCTGAGTTTTTCCAGGTAATTCTGTTTTTGCTTTGGATTTCCAGCATCCGCAGTAGTTTTTTGTTTTTAATTTTCTATTTTGTTCGGTAGATGCCAATGTTGTTGCTGTAGTGCAGCAGCTTGGCTAAAGGCACAGAAGGGACAATTAAATGCAAAAAATACTTTGATGAAAGGTCACAGACCCGAAACATTAACTAGTTTTCCTCTTCACATATGCTACCTGACTTGCTGAGTATTTTCTGTTTTTATTTCAGATTTCCAGTATCCACAGTATTTTGCTTTTGTGTTGCAAGAAATTTTGGAGTTGTAAGACATGTTACAAGACTTTTCCCCCCAATAATTATATTCCCTTATCTATATCCGCTCAAATGTTCCGTGGCCTCTTCCTTTAACAATCTTCTTCCCATCAAATTACTCATTCTCTCTCTTACCCCAGTACTTTTCCCCAGTATAACCCTCACTTTTACTCCCTTAAGTCTAAGGGCCAATATGTCAAACATATCTGGTGTATAATCTTTCATGGCCAAATTTGGTGTGACCATGTTAGGAACTATTAAGATACTTTTAAAAATTCTTTTATGGGGTGTGGGTGTTGCTGGCAAGGCCAGCCTTGTTGCCCATCCCTAATTACCCTTGAACTGAGAGTGGCTTGCTAGGCAATTTCAGAGGGCAGTTAAGAGTACACCACATTGCTGTGGTTCTGGAGTCACATATAGGTCAGACCAGGTAAGGACGGCAAATTTCCTTCCCTAAAAGTACATTCGTGAACCAGATGGGTTTTAACGACACTCAGTGGTAGATTCATGGTTACCATTACTGAGACTAGCTTTCAATTCCAGGATTTATTACTTGAAATTAAATCCCGCCAGCTGCCATGGTGGATTTAAACCCATGTCTCCAGAGTGTTAACCTGGATCTCTGGATTACGAGTCCAGAGACATTACCACTACACCACCATCTCCCCTAACTCCTTAAATCACACACTTATACAAAGCTTTTGGCAATCTGCCCTGAGGTTGCTTTTTTGTGGCCCAGTGTCAAACTTTGCTATAGAATGCTCCTGTGAAGTACCTTGGGATGTTTTATTGTGTTAAAGGTACTATATATACCTCTCTAATGTTCAGTACACCTTTTAAAGCCTAGAAAATACCTTTTCGTTCAAACTTTGGGTTTCCAACTATCTCTCATCATCGCTTGGTTTCAGTTTCATTTTACACTTCCTACTTGTTATGTTTTTCTACGGCAAAGACACCAGATGAGTTCAAGTGGTTGTATTATGCCAAATGCAAATTAACTTTTAACACCTTGAAAGTTTCATGTAAAGTATTGAAATATTATCCTATAATATAGTCTGTACACGAACTGAATCAATCTTCCAAATAACACCTCCAATAATAGTTTTATTATGGATTTGTGTCACTTAGGTTCTTAAAATAAAGTATTATTGATTTATAGAAATGGATTGTAACTGCACAGACACTGATTTAGTTATAGATCCCCATAGACAGAATGGCAATTTAACTTCCAGCAAAATAAATTTTTTCAGCAGCTTTCAGAATATGAATGCTAAAAACGTCCGCTGATGGATAATCTGATTGTGTATAGTTCTAACTGCTGGAAACTCCCAAAGGAAGCTGTGCTCGGGCTAGCTGATGAGTCAATCACATAATAAACTGAAAATTCCCCCAACCATCTGCACTGAGCAAGTTACTGCCTGTGAAGGAGCTGAAAACAAAGCAGTTCCCTCACCGACACAACAGCACATTTACCATCTCTACAGTTCTGCTTTACGGCTGCGTCTGATCATTTGTGACCTGTTCATAGAATTTTTAACTATCAGAATTTTACAACATAGAAGTAGGCCATTCAGCCCATCATGCCTGTGCTGTCTCTTTAAAAGAGCTATCCAACTAGTCCTACTCCCTTTAGCTCTTTGATTTTCCCCCCCTTCAATTATTTCTCCAATCCTAATTTGAAAGTTGCTATTTCATCTGTTTCCACTACCCTTTTAAGCTGTGCACTCTAGATCACAACAACTCTCTGCACCATTTTTTCCCCCTCAATTACTTCTCTATTATCAATCACCTTAAATCCAGGCCCCCGAGTGGCCAACCCTGCTGACTCTGGGAACAGTTTCTCCTTAACTCCATCAAACCTCCTCTTAACCTTCTCTACTCTAAGAACAACCACCCCAGGTTCTCCAGTCTGTCCACATAACTGAAATTCTTTGTCCCTGATACCACTCTGGTAAATCTCTTCTGAACTTTCTCTGAGGACTTGATATCCTTTCTGTGGCCCAGAATTGGCCACAATGCTCTACTTGGGGCCTAACCTAAAAAGGTTTAGCATAACTTCTTTAGTTGGTGCTTCCAAGTTGCTATTAGAGCACATCAATTGGACAAGATTAAGCATCCGTGGCAGTCTTCTAATGACAGTGACTCGTGCTGGAGTATGGTGCCATGTACACCTTCTGGTAGCTCAACCAAGTGGCTATTCTTCGTGAGTGAGCACAATGAATGCTGGTACTGTGGATACTGGCTGTGATGCCCCATCACCCCTAGGATATTCCACCCTAGGGACGATGGGCATCACAGCTCAGTCTGCTCCTACCTTTGATGGAAGTCATACATGTACACTTTCCAGCAGCTGTAACGCAAATGGAACTCCCAACCTTAATTCAAGAATGCCAGGCCAATTGTGGCAGCACCTCCACTTTGGCTGAGGTTGGCTAACTCAGTGTTGAGTATGGTATTTTGGTGGTTATAGCAATGAGGCAGTAAATTTAAATCCCACCGTGGTAGGTTGCAATATTGGATTCAATAAATCTAGCAATTTACATGCAAGCACCAGAATAATACTGACTATAAAAGCTGCTAAACTGTCATAAAAACCTAAATGGTTCACTGACGCCTTCCAGGGAAGAACCTGCCCCTCTACCTGCTCTGGGCACCCTACAAGATATGGTTGATTCTTAATGCCCTCCAAAATGATCAAGCAAGCCACTTGGTTACTAACACAGGTATATACAAATCAGTGACTCAGGAAGCCAACCAGCCTCTTCTCAAGGCAACCAGGATAGGCAATAATTGCAGCATGCCAATGCTGCCCACATTCTGAGATTAATTAAGCATATAACTCCACAAGTCATGCATTTTGAAGCACAAAACTTACTTAAAAAAACCCTGTCTGGTTAGAAAGCAAATTGAATAAGAACCTTTAATGGATAGAGGTCTAATTAAGGGTCGCAAATGGGTTAATTCGCTCACCTTAACGTGCAGGTTTGAGATAGAGCAATCTGAATTTTGCCAATAAGCATCTCCCAAACCCATTGATTAATTCTGCTTCTTTTTCTGGGTTCCATAACGAGATAATGTTATTGAATGTTTGAAATAAATCATTAAAGCCAGGGTGACTGGAAAGTAGAAAAGTGCACCTCTGCAGCGACTTCCTAGCAGGGCTTCTGTGCATCAGATAAACACTCTCAGACCTCAATCAACCATAATCAAGCTCAATTGACTTGGTAGGAGACCAGGAGATTCTCAGGTTTCCAAGTCAGGGAAATACCGAGGTACTGTTGTGAAATGTGGGCTACAAACATCTCGAGTACATGAGGCAATTGGCAGCTCCCTCTGCAGTCTCGCTTTGTGAACATACGAAATAGGAGCGGAAGTAGGCCATTCGGGCCCTCAAGCCTGCTCCGCCATTCATTAAGATCATGCCGGATCTGTTTGTGTTTCGAATTCCACATTCCCATCTACTCCCGATAACCTTTGACTCCCTTGCCTAACAAGAATCTATCTACCTCCGCCTTAAAAATATTCAAAGACCCTGCCTCCACCGCCTTCTGAGCTAGAGAGTTCCAAAGTCGCATGACCCCTAATTTTAAAAGAGTATCCCCTAGTTCTGGACTCACCCGCAAGAAGAAACATCCTTTCCACGTACACCTTGTCAAGACCGTTCAGGATCTTATACACTTCAATCAAGTCACTCCTCCAAACATCAGTGGAAACAAGTCCAGTCTCTCTAACTGTTCCTCATAATGCAACCCGCTCATTCCAGGTATTAATCTAGTAAACCTCCTCTGAATCGCCTCCAACGCATTTATGTCCTTCCTTAAATATGGAGACAAAACTGCGCACAATATTCGAGATGTGGTCTCACCAATGCCTTGCATAACTGAGCATAACATGCCTTACTATGTTCAATTCCTCTTGTAAATGATAGCATTCCATTAGCCTTATTAATTACTTGATGTACCTGCATACTAACTTTTTGTGACTCATGCACTTGAACACCTAGATCCCTCTGTACCTTGGAATTCTGCAGCTGTTCTCTGTTTAAGTAATACTCTGCTTTTTTGTTCTTTCTGCCAAAGTGAACGACTTCACATTTTCCCACATTATACTCCATCTGCCATATTTTTTGCACACTCACTCAACTTATCTATATCTGTTTACAACCTCATGTCCTCTTCATAACATACTTTCCTACCTATCTTTATTCTGAACTCATATGTAATGGAAAAATATAACGTTCAGTTAAAAATAATATACATTAAAAAAGCATGAAGTTCCATAAGTCTAGCAGACTGCTCTGTAATCAAGGTAATCCAGTCTTATTACAGTAACTAGAGCGATTATAATGATGGAACCACCAATATTCAACTCTCATTTCTATATTATACAGCAACACATGTATGCTTAGTCATTACAGTGCTCCAAGGTCAATAGCAAATAATTCCCGAGAGGGAAACAGACGCTTTCATTTCATTGCAGAACTGAATTCAGCATCCTTCTAGGCCTTTTAGGCTAAGTTAATTCAGAACCACTTTGGTCAGAAACATCACTGGTAAATGTTCACACAGTGAATTCAACAGTGTCTCACTAGTGGATATAATTCTTTAAAATGGGGAAATAGGTTACGGGAAGGGAAAGCAAGAGAAAAGAGGGTAAGACTGTACACTTTGGCATCATTGTATTTAGAACAGTTAATGCTCATATTAAGCTCTGAATTATACTTTTACATTGGATAGAGAAGACAGAAAGACAGATGGATATTCAAGAGATCTAGTCTGGTTGCTTAGTCATAAGCACAGAGGGCAGTTGACAATGTCTGACAGTATAATGGCACATTACAGATTCATAGCATGTATTTCTGCGCATTAAAGATTTTCAGGTTATTCATTAATCAAAGTATAGTGATAAATGAATGATCCTAGCAACAAATGCCCAGTTTATCAGAATGAGTCCAGGACAGGTATGGTGCAGTTCTTACACTAGGATGTCCATGCATTTACTTTTGCAACAGTGGAAATCCCCTGTAGGGAGCTACTCAATAAGAACTGGGCTGGCCACCTGGATTCCGAAGTGAACCCAAGCTGGTGACATAACATTGGGCTGGATCCACTGTAGTCAGAAAAACACCCAGTATTCTATAATCTGACATCAGGAGCTGCCATTACATCTACCAACCAGACAGACTCAAAGTGGAAGATGCTGGACTGAAACAGATGTGCCCAGTCCACCAGTTGCAGACACAAAATCCTCCTTTGGAATTTACTGTAATATTTCTTGATCTAACTTGTTTATGTTTGTGCCTAAGTGGTGAAACTCTGTTTTGAAGGAAGTGCGATAACAAGTGTCTGCGTGTGTGCATGTATCTGCAAGTTCGTGTACGTGTGTGTGTGCACGTGTATGCCTTTGTTTGTTTTCGCCCCAGCCAGTCCATTTTGGTCTTTATCCTCCACATGAGCAATAATCCTAATCCTATCTGCCTAACCTGTTCCTATGTCCCAGTATTAATCTCATCTTCAACCACATAATCTAACCTGTTCTTAAATGGTGACCTGGTTTTGGCTTCACACCAACACCAAAAGTGCATCCTGTGTTAAATGGATCTAAGTTAAATGATGACATACAAAACAAGACACAGATCTTTTCCTTGATAGTGGGTTCATTCATAGGATGTAGTATTACAGATCTCTGCCTCCCAGTTACTAACCCATTGTCCCAGCAGACCCTCTTTATATGTGCTTTCAGTCCATAATCAAACAATGCCCATCACCTGTGTATCTTTAACAACATAATCGACCAACCATAAACATTCCACAGCCTCACAATCCTCCTAGTAAAATGGTTTCTCCTACGTTCTGTCCTATATCTTTTAGTTTAATCTTGTGTCCACGTCTTGCTCAATGTAGACTTCTAAACTACTAGAAACAGTTTGCCCCATCCTATCCCTTAAAATCAACCCATAATTGCACTATAGGCAATGGAGAGGTTACAGAGATAAAGAAGGGTGAGGCCTCAAATAGATCTAAAAATGGGGATAAGAATTTTAAACCTGAGGGAGATTGGAAGTCAACAACAGATCTGGCAGCACAGGATAAGCGGAGAAGGGTGGGGGTGGGAGGGTGATGTTACAAAGATGGAACAAAGCAAGCAGTCTTTGTGAGGGAGAGGGTATCAGGATGGAAGCTTAGCTTGGGTTCAAATAAGTTGCTAAGGTTGCTACCAGAATGAGTCATAATTTCTCCAGTTCAACATTGAGAAAATCAAAACCATCACCTTTGGCCCAGTCACAAACTCAGTTTCCTCACCACTGATTCCATCCTGTCTGGCTCTGCCAGGCCTCATTGGTGGCTCTTGTTCTTAGCCAGCCCGTCCTTTGATAACCTGGGATTGTCCCCCAAAACAGCAGGAAAACACCACAGTTTGGGAGGCTTTGCCCTAGGCAATACCAACCATTTATTCAAAACTGTTTCTTTTAAAACAAGGTTCTGAAGTGCTTCAGCACTAGATGAAGTATTAAGTGTATTCAACCAAATATTCCATTCTGCAGATACACATCTGAAACATGGTCAATGCTTGTATTCCTACAGGGAAGAAATTCTGTGATGCAAATTGAAATGCCACCCCTTTTTGAAATTTTCAAAGAAGTGATCAGTAATTCATTGGTGATTCAGGGTTCCTGATGGACTATCAATCCATCTACTGTATGTCAAATCCAAAAGAACTTGCCCCATTGTTGTTTTGTGCTTTTCAGATCTGCATACCAGAATTTCAATATTAATGCTTCTGACTAAATAAAAAATTTACTTCAGTACTTTCCAATGTACACAGAGCTTCCAGTTGAATCTTCACAGCGAGTTCTAATATTGATATATCCACCGTCATTATCGCGACCTGTCTGCTTCAGTGATTAATTAACATCTCATCCTTTACGCTGAGAACTAGCTAGTCGGGAGGAACTGCTTGTTCAGAGGGTGAAGAATTGTTTGGATTACACACTGTGACAAATTGCCTTTTCAGTTAATTTGACAGGATATTATATCAACTCTTACAGTGCTTTTGCAGACAGTACAATACAGCCTGGTCCATTTGCAGAAGAACCTGCCTGAATTTTGATACACAGGTAACGGATACAAATTACCCAGCTTGATAAACTACAGACAAGGAACTTGAAATCAGAGAGCTGTCTCTTTCCTTTGAGAGGAGACAAACTCTTTCTTCAAGTGGTTTGTCCTAAGCAACTGCAACACAACACCAATCAGGGCGGCAAATGAACATTGTGCTATCGAGTGGGGTAGCGGGCAGATCCTTGCAATCTTCTCAGTCCCTGCACTGAGGAGAGGTGGTAGTGTCTCCTGGCAAGGCGATGCAGCACTGGACAAAGTAGTCCAGTCTAGCAATAACTCCCAGCAGTTGCCCACAGGGAGATAGGGAAAAGATCAGGCAGCAATACGTGTCTCCAGAAGGGCATCCAGGTAGGCTGTCCAAAGAGAGAATATGACTTCTTTGAACAAATGACCAAAAATATCTCTTCAGAAGTAGATAACACCTGGTGTCAGGTACTGATGTAGTTTAGAACTATTAGCGCTAGCATGCTTCATTCATGACTTTGTCTTTCCACGTTTCCATATATTTTTCTTTTCCCACCTATTTTTAAATTTATTTCGATCTATTGTTTTATCTCTACCTTTTAGCCCATTTCGATCCCTTCCCCCCACCTCACCCCTACTAGGGCCATCTGCCACTAGCTTATCCTGCTTGCTACCCTTAATGTCCCCATTAGCACATTCCTTAGATAATATCACCACCGTCAACACCCCTTTGTCCTTTTGTCTATGACATCTTTGGCAATCTCTTCTTTGCCTCCACCTATCACTGGCCCCCTATCCAGCTCTACCTGTCCCACCCCCCTCTACCAGCTTATATTTCACTTCATTTCTCTATTTCCTTAGTTCTGATGAAGGGTCATATGGACTCGAAACGTTAACTGTATTCCTCTCCACAGATGCTGTCAGACCTGCTGAGTTTTTTCAGGTATTTTTGTTTTTGTTTCAGATTTCCAGCATCCGCAGTATTTTGCTTTTGTCTTTCCATGTGATGCCTAGGACACATCGTAGACACCAGAGATGCAAGTTATTGAGCCTTTGTTCCTGGTGGTGTAAACTGTCCAGGCTTCACTGCCATACAGCAATGTGCTGAGGATACAGGTCTTGCAGATAAACATTTTTGTCCTGCAGGTCAGTTTGCTGTTTTTCCATGTCCATTTTGTTAGTTGGTTACAGTTGATGGCTGCCTTTCCAATGCATGTGCTGAGCTCTTTGTCAATGAACAGGTTGTTTGCGACCATAGATCCAAATAAGCAGAATGTGATGACTACTTCCAGTGAAGTGTTGTTCAGTCTGATCACAGGAAGAGACACAATACTTTGCCCCATAACGACAGTTTATTTGACACTGATGGTGAGGGATTGCATGACAGAAGAGTCTTGGGCATATGCACAGATGGCCACATTCCCAAGGATATGCTACATAGGGAGGTAGCCCATGCCAAGGGACCAGCAGGCTGTTCAAAACTCTGATTCAAGGATGATGTGAAAATAGAAATGGAAGCCTTCAACATCAATCACTACAAGTAGGAAACTTGAGCTGACGATCGATGCACCTCAGCTGTGGGCAGGAGTTTGCCACCATGATGAGATGTAGTTTCAGAGGCTCCTAAGCAAAGCCAACAAACAAGGCAACAGCAGAGATCATCCTGCACCACTGGCAAGGGGCAGCTTCATGTATGGCACTTGTGGCAGACTTTGCCTTTCCAAAATTGGCTTGGTTTAGCCACCAAATACTGCAGCAGATGATCTCACTTGATCTCATCATCTGATGCTGCATTCCCATCATGCAGATGGAAAGATGCCAAACAGCTTATAGTTATTATCTCAGAGATGGTGTGGTAACACCAGCTTTTTATTTTCTCTCCTCCAGTGGCTAAGTGATGGTCTATGCTCCATAGCAAGCTATCAGAGATATCAGGGCTAACGCAAGCACTCTCAAAGAACAGAAAGCATTGGGGCTTACCTAAAGAGTTGGTTAAACTCAGAAACCAAATGCGAAAAACACCAAAAAAGCAACAATCTGAAGTGAAAGTATTTGCATTTATATAGCATCTTTCAATATCTCAGGACATCCCAAAGCACTTTACAGGCAATGAAGTACTTTTAAAATGAAGTCACCCTTATAATGTGGGAAACGTAGCTGCCTTTTCCGCAGAGCAAGCTCCCACGAACAGCAACGTGATATTAACCAGATAATCTGCTTATCTTTAAGTGGTGTTGTTTGAGGGGCAAATATTGGCCAGAACACCAGTAACATTGTAAACTGTAACTCACTCCCATTATTCTTCTTACTATTCTTTAAACATAATCCGTGTGAATCCTCTCAGACAAAATGTTGTCACTCCTAGATAGCCACTTCCCCAGCCTCAATATATAGAGAGAACATATATATACTCTAGGACATGCAGTGAAACAACATTCAGATCTCCCTGCAATCTAGGTCAGATAGTAAAACTCCCATAAAAATGATGACTTTGACTGTCTATCATCACTGTCCAAATTGATGCTTGCGGTGGGGAAAGCAATAACATGCCAAAAGTGGGAGGACAAATTACTGCCTTTCCCCTAGCGAATCACATAATAAAAGATGCCACAGGCTAAGGTAGGCTTCAAGGATGCAAGTAACTCAAGAGTTCAGATGATGGGTTAGTGCCTCACAACTCATTCTGGCATGTGTGTCAAAAACATTAACACACATTCCAACTTATGCGGGAACAGGATGGTTGTTTCCTTGACTGAGCCCAGGAATATAATGTAAACCATTCATTGTTAAGCAATGATCAACTAACTACAAATTTGGTTGTTTTACCAGATGCACATTATTTGAACTAGATGAAAAGCATCATTAATACAAATGAATCCACTGACTGATAAAGACATCAGAAGCTACTGTAAATGAAAACAAAGCCAGTGTCTTCACCTCTCCCAGTTTCTCTTGCTGTGCTCCATTAACTTTGTATTACTCCTCTCTCAGAAAATCCTAGGCAGAACACTTTCTTGTGTTCCTCTCACTTACCATGCTTCTACCCTTCCAATATCCTTCCCCAAACCTCTCCATTCCACCACAACCTCTCTACTTTCAGAAGTTTCACTCCCCCATCTTTTCCTTCTGCCTCTGTGTGAAAATAGAGTGCTGACAAAGCTGATAAATACCTGGCTGGAAGAGTAACTGAACCTTACAGTGAGAGGGAGCTGAATTAACAGTACTGAAGAAGCACTCACCAACCCTCAAAGCTGCACCAATTGTCACGCTCATATAGCTGCTTTTATATTGGCGATGTTTTAATTCTGATTCAGTGAAATCAATTCATTTTGACCTGGCCCCCCAACATTCACACTCCTGAATCCATCTCTCCACGTATATAGGTTGTTGTAGGCTGCACCCCTTTTTAGTTACTTGAAAAACCTTTTGCTTCTGTCTTGTTTGCACTTCAGTCCCACGCTCTTGATCTACGGGCACCCAGTGCGAGGGAGTCGGGGAGTTGGGGGGAAGGACCTCCTCATGAACCTGCTCCTGGACGTGGCCAAGTTGGCCATTAACAGGTCCAGGCAGTGGTCGATCGAGGGCATCATCTGACCTCTTCCGTATCTATGTTCAAAACGGATGTCCCTGGAGAGGGAGCACACTGTGTCCGCTGGCACCGTCGAGGCCTCTATGCTCAGTGGGCACTGTGGGGACTGGGGTGTTTGATCACATTTTGGTTTAATGTTTGTAAGTTTCCTTTAAATTTTGTCTTTTGTTTTTGCAGTTTCCCTTTAAGGGGCTGCCTTTTACTTTATCCCTGATTTTGTTAATTTAGTTTATTTGGTTTAACTCGAAAGAGTTTCCTATCTTGGCAGCAGAGACAGAGGTCTAGTTTTTGTGCGTTGTGTCAGGACAAGTAAGTTGAATTTGGTAGTATTAACAACAAAAACTGGCTCACTGAATCGGAATTAAAAGGATGCCATTTAGAACCAGGGTGTGATTCCAGGTATTTGTTGTTAGTTAATCTCTGCCATATTGTTATCAAAAGGCTTAATGATGGGAGAATATATACACCAATTTTTCCAGTAAAGTTTATAACAGCGGGTAACTTTAGAGTCCAGGGACCAAACTTCTGAACAGCCACAGAGGGGGAATCAGAAGAACTTTCCACCACTGGCTGGTGCGTTCCTGCCTCCAAGCCATTTTGGAACATGCTGGTTCAGGGAGAACAGCTACCCATCCGTAAATGGGGGGTAGCCAATTGGGCATCATTAGCAAACTATTAAAGCCACACTGTTGATACTGACTGGAAGCTTCCAGTCGCCATGTGGGACCCCCTACCAATGTCGAAACGGCCCAGGGATGGAAGCAGCCTCCACGTGGCAGAACGGAGGCCAGCACTCCTTTAACTGTTTTTTGACTCGCATTCCTCCCCCACAGTACCAGTCTGGCAACTGTGGCCAGTTTTAATCTAACTTTTTCAAAAAATCTTGAGAGGGCAAGCTATATCTTGAGGCACCCTTCCCTGTACTACATATATTGGCAACTCTAATTTTGGCAGTGGGGCTGCCAATCTGAGAATGCTGGATGGCATCCAGCCTCTGGAACCACCACCCCTGCAAACTTTAATTGGACGATCAGTGCACCCCTTGACCAGCTCATAAAAAAATCTGTCAGGAGGGGTCCAAACCTCAGAATTGAAATTCAGGCCCAGGTTTCGATTCCAGTTTAGTTTCTGGAAATGACACTTGGATTCCCTGCAGTAGACAAGAATATCACCTCACTGATGTACAAACGTTGCTTCCGAAGGCCTACAAAAGTTGTACCACCCAAAATCCTTGCAGAGTATCAGGTCGTGTAAGAAATATGCTTGAATACATTTAAACATGAGGACCCTTTGTGACTTTAAAAATATTCATGTTTTAAAATACTTGTAGCCCTTTGCTTCTGTGTAATCATATATCTTGCACTTAAGTCTGATTACTAGTTTCAATCTGAAAGATGTGGTCTGCACCATGGCATTTTCAACCTTCAGAGAAGACAGGAATGCATGATGGGCAGTCAGTGCATTTTACAGTGAAAAACATCACTAAAAGGGTAATCACTATTCCTTAGCTGTACCACACCCATTCATGACACAAACAACAGTGTTGGTTTCAGGTTACTGGAGGTGCATGTGTACTTCTGCACTTTCCTATTAAGACAGTGAAGGAGAAATTGAAGACTCACTATATGATTTTTTATTGCTTTCCTTCATAGATTTCTTTACAACTAGCTGGACAGAGCTAAGCGATCCCACGACCAACGGATCAGATCAAAGCTCTGCAGTCCTGCCACATTCAGTTATAGATAGTAGTGGACAATTAAACAACTAAACGGAGGAGGAGGCTTTGCAAATAACAGCCCCCCTCCAGGATGGGGGAGTCCAGCACATCAGCGCAAAAGACAAGACTGGAGCAAATGCAACCATCTTCAGCCAGAAGTGGATGATCCTTCTCCTCCTGAGCAGCAACACAGATGACAATCTTCAGCCAATTCAATTCACTCCAAGAAGCAGCTGAAGGCACCGGATACTGCAAAAGCTATGGGTCCTGAAAACATCCTAGCAATGGTACTGAAGACTTGTGCTCCAGAACTAGCTGCACCTGTAGACAAGCAGTTCCAGTATAGCTACAACATTGGCATCTACCCGGCAGTGGAAAATTGCCCTAAAACGTCCTGTCCAGAAAAAAACAGGGCAAATCCAATCCAGCCAATTACCACCACATCAGCTGCTCTCGATTATCAGAAATGTGATGGAAGGTATTGTCAACAGTGTTATCAAGCAGCGTTTACAAAGCAATAGTCTGCTCACTGATGCTCACTTGGGTTCCACGAGGGCCACTCAGCTCCTGAACTCATTACAGCTTTGGTCCAAACATGGACAAAAGAGCTGAACTCACAGGAGGTGAGAGTGACTGCCTTGACATCAAGGCAGCATTTGACAGGGTATTGCATCAAGGGGTCCTGGCAAAATTGAAGTCCATGTGAATCGGGGGAAAACTCTCTGCTTGTTGGATTCATTCCTAGCACAAAAGGAAGATGGTTGTGGCTGTTGGAGACCAACCATCTCAGACCCAGGGCATTGCTTCAGGAATTCCACATAGCAGCGTCCCATGCCCAACCATCTTCACCTGCTTCATCAATGGCTACCTTCCATTATTGAGACGGTGGCATAGTGGTAATGTCACTGGATTAGTAATCTAGCGGCCCAGGCTAATGCCCTGGGTTTAAATCCCATCACGGTAGCTGATGGAATTTAAATTTGATTAATTAATAAAATCTGGAATTAAAGCTAGTAACAGTAACCATGAAACTATCATTAGATAAAAACAAAAAACTGCGGACACTGGAAATCCAAAACAAAAACAGAATTACCTGGAAAAACTCAGCAGGTCTGGCAGCATCGGCGAAGAAGAACAAAGCTGACGTTTCGAGTCCTCATGACCCTTCAACAGAACTAAGTAAAAATAGGAGAGGGGTGAGCTTCTTCACCCCTCTCCTATTTTTACTTAGTTCTGTTGAAGGGTCACGAGGACTCGAAACGTCAACTTTGTTCTTCTCCGCCGATGCTGCCAGACCTGCTGAGTTTTTCCAGGTAATTCTGTTTTTGTTATGAAACTATCATTGATTGTTGTAAAAACCCAGCTGGTTCACTAAAGTCCTTTAGGGAAGGAAATCTGCTGTCCTTACCTGGTCTGTCTACACATGGCTCCAGACCCACTGCAATGTGGTTGATCTTAAATGCTATCTGAAATGGACTAGCAAGCCATTCAGTTTGAAGGCAATTAAAGACCGACAATAAATGTTGGACTTGCCAGCGATGCCCACACCCCACGAAAGATTAAATTATAAGGTCAAAAGTGAGGTTGTTCACTGATGATTGCACAATGTTCAGTACCATTTGTGACTCCTCAGATACTGAAGTAGTCCATGCCAATATGCAGCAAGACCTGGACAACATTCAGGCTTGGGCCGATTAGTGGCAAGTAACATTCGTGCCACACAAGTGCCAGGCATCTCCAACGAGAGAGAATTTAACCACTTCCCCATGACATTCAATGGCATTACCATCGCTGAATCCCCTATAATCAACATTCTAGGGGTATCCATTGGCCAGAAATTGAACTGGACCAGCCTATTAAATACAGTGACTATAAGAGCTGGTCAAAGGCCATGAATTCTGCAGCAAGTAACTCACCTCCCAACTCCCCAAAGCCTGTCCTCCATCTACATGTCTACATGTGGCTCCAGTCCCACTGCAGTGTGGTTGTCAGGAGCGTGATGGAATACTCTTCATTTGCCTGGAGGCTCTATCAAAGCTCAAGAAGCTCAACACCATCCAGGACAAAGCAGCCCCTTTGATTGGTACCTCATCCACCAACTTAAACATTCACTCCCTCCACCACTGACATGCAGTGACAGCAGTGTGTGCTATATACAAGATGCGCTACAGCAACTCACTAAGGCTCCTTCAACAGCACCTTCCAAACCCACAACCTCTACCACTTAGGTCACAGGCAGCAGGTGCACGGGAACACCACCGGCTGCAAGTTCCCCTCCAAGCCACACATCATCCTGACTTAGGACTGCATTGCTGTTCCTTCACTATCACAGGATCAAAATTCTGGATCTCCCTTCCCAGCAGCACTCTGGCTGTACCTTTTTTTTTATTCATTCATGGGATGTGGGCTTCTCTGGCTGAGTCAGCATTTATTGCCCATCCCTAGTTTCCCTTGAGGTGGTAATGAGCTGCTTTCTTGAACTGCTGCAGCCCATGTGGTGTAGGTACAATCACAGTGCTGTTAGGAAGGAGGTTCCAGGATTTTGACCCAGCGACAGTGAAGGAGCGGCGATATATTTCCAAGTCAGGATGGTGAGTGAGGTGTTCCCATCTATCTGCTGCCCTTGTCCTTCTAGATGACAGTGGTTGTGGGTTTGGAAGGTGCTGGCGAAGGAGCCTTAGTGAATTCCTGCAGTGCATCTTGTAGATGCACAAGTAGCAGCAGTGTGTACCATCGGTGGTAGAGGAAGTGAATGTTTGTGGATGGGGTGCCAATCAAGCGGGCTGCTTTGGCCTGGACAGTGTCAAGCTTCTTGAGTGTTGTGGGAGCTGCACTCATCTAGGCAAGTGGGGAGTATTCCATCACACTCCTGACTTGTACCTAGTGATGGTGGACAGGCTTTGGGGAGTCAGGAGGTGAGTTACTCATCGCACAATTCCTAGCCTCTGACCTGCTCTTCTAGCCACAATATTTATATGGTTAGTCCAGTTCAGTTTCTGGTCAATGGTGACCCCCAGGGTGTTGATAGTGGGGATTCAGTGATGGTAATGCCATTGAAGATCAAGGGGCGATGGTTGGATTCTCTCTTGCCTGGCATGAATGTTACTTGTCACTTGTCAGCCCAAGCCTGGATATTGTCCTGGTCTTACTGCATTTAGACTTTGGCTGCTTCAGTATCTGAGGAGTCGTGAATGGTGCTGAACATTGTGCAATCATCAGCAAACATCCCCACTTCTGACCGTATGATGGAAGGAAGGTCATTGATGAAGCAGCTGAAGATGGTTGGGCCGAGGACATTACCCTGAGGAATTCCTGCAGTGATGTCCTGGAGCTGAGATGACTGACCTCTGATAACCACAACCATTTTCCTTTGTGCTAAGTATGACTCCAACCAGCAGAGAGTTTTCCCCCTGATTCCCATTGACTCCAGTTTTGCTAGGGCTCCTTGATGCCACACTCAGTCAAATGCTGCCTTGATGTCAAGAGCAGTCACTCTCACCTGTACTAGATGTATTACAGCAGCTTCAGGCCGTGGCTCACCAACACCTTCTCAAGGGCAATTGGGGATGGGCAACAAATGGTATTCCTGCCAGCCATGCCCACATGTCATGAAAGAATGAAAAAAATTCAACTGGGGCTCTAGGCAGCTATTTCACCCAGGGTGTATTTAGTGAGGGGCTGTAATACAGTAATGCATTTTAGAAAGTGGATCCTGTTATTAGACATTGTTGATTCAGCTTTCCAACAATTTCTTTTTTCAAAGGGACAGGAATTTGGGGGCATATTTAAGTAAGCACGCTGTCATTCACTAGTGGACATTTGTCAATACCAAACATAGTTCCAATTCAATTTGTATCAGTTTTACAGTAACCTTTATTTGTGGCAACATACGCCAGTTATCATCTTGGTCAAACCCCTGATTCTCAAAACCTCAATATGTATATTTTATGGCTGGATTCCCACCTCTCAACCTGCAGGCTTGGTTGGTATTAACCAACAGTTCCCAAAAACAGATTCACCTTTAGGCTAATCACATTTTTCTTTAGTAACCCATAGGAACTTGTTCGCTGATGTCGTGTGGAAGATCTGGGTCCTCTTACCCTTCTCTTCCCTTTCACAGCTCCAATCCCATTGTAACAACTTAGAAATGGGAACCTTTTCTTCAACAAATAAATATTTGTATTATCAAATAGTCATGAAGCTAAATGAAGCTAAATATGTTGAACATTCTGATAAAGTTACGTTAATGTTATCAGCTTTATATTAATAATGACTTTGTAGAAATATTAAAAGAGAACATTGATCTGGCATGTCCCAGCGAATCTAACACAGTGGACGTGACATTATATAATTTTTGACGCTCTCTTCTAAAGACATTAAGGATAGAAAAGGAGGGATATTTGATCGCCAAACTTAGAAAGGATAAAGTCCCTGGTCCAGATGGATAGTATCGGACATATTCAAGGAAGCTAGGGAAGAGATAGCAGAGGCACTGTTACATATTTATAAACATTCATTAGAGAATGGAATAGTGCAAGAAGATTAGTAGAGAGTTTGCGTGATTCCTATATATAAAAAAAGATTTATCAAGTTTAGGGAGCTACAAACCAGTTGGCTTAATGTTGCTGGTGGGAAAGATAATGGAATCCTTACACAATTGAGAATGGTGGCATAGTGGTTAGACTACTGGACTGATAATGAGAAGACATGAGTTCAAATCCTATAATGGATGCTCAGGAATTTAAATTCATTTAATTAAATAATTTAGGAATAATAAGCCACTATCAGTAATAGTGACCATAAAACTATTGAACTGTCTTAAAAACCCACATGGTTCGCGATTGCTCTTTAGGGAAGACCTTGCCAGGTCTAACCTATACATGGCTCCAGGCCCACAGCAATGTAGTTGCCTTGTAAATGCCCTTTGAAACAGCCTAGCGAGTCATTTGTTAAGAAGCCTTTTCAAGGGCAATTAGGGATGTGCTGTTAATTGTAGATAAATTGTGTTTAATTATATGTAGGTGGAGGGCATTAATTGGGTTTTACTTGAGCACATATATAGGGACAGTCACTGAAACTGGGAGTAGTTGAATTAGGAGGGATATGCTTGTAATGTTTCACTCTGTAAATAAATGTAACACTGGGTAAAGATTGGCTCCATTACCATCCTTCGCCAGCTGGATTTCAGGAATAGAACATGGGCAAATAAATGCTGGCCTTGCCAGTGGCGCTCATTTCCCATTAACAAATTTTTAAAAATCAGAAAAACATCTAGAAACTGAAAATACAATAAAGAGCAGTCAGCACAGTTTCCAAAAAAGGAAGGTCATGCATGACCAACATTACTGAATTCTTTGAAGTAACGGTAAAGCTAAATAATGGTGAAACAGTAGATATATTTGTATTTCCAAATTTCTTCATATAAGATACCACTTGGTAGACTCATGACAAGGCGAGAGCATGTGTAGTCAAGGGACCAGTAGCTGAATGGATAGAATGCAGAAAATAAAACAGAAAGCAGAGATTAGGGGTTAAAGTTACTAACACAGTTTGGCAAATGGCGGAAGTGCTGTTCCACATGGATCAGTTGGGAACACTGTTGTTCACCATTTAAATAAATGAGTTGGGAATTGGAAATACAATTTCAAAATTTGCAGATGACTCCAAATTTTGGAGGGAGGGGTGGATGGCTAATGGCTGATAAGACCATAAAAAACAAACTAAGCACCGGAGTTCATTTCCAGAGTTACAGAGTTGAAAAGCAAAGAAGCTATGCTAAATCTGTATAGAACCTTGATAAGGCTGTGAGCAGTTCTGGTCTCCAGGGTGGCACAAAAAAATTTACTAGAATGATACCAGACCTGAGAGGTGACACTGATCAGGAAAGACTGAAAAGACTTGGGCCCTTTTCTTTAGAAAAGACAAAATCAAGGGTGTGACCTGATAGAAGACTTTGAGACTATGAAAGGGTTTGATAAGATAGACATGGAGAAGTTATTCCCATTTGGGGCAGACCAGAACTAGGGGCCATAAATATAAGATAGTCACTAATAAACCCAGTAGGGATTTCAGGAGACGCTTCTCTACCCACAGAATGGTTAGAATGTGGAAATTGCTACCACAAGGCAGGTTAGGCAAATAAAATACTTTCAAAAAAGTACTTCACTGGTGTAATGTGCCTAGGGATAATCAGATAGAATTTGCAAGTCTTTCTTTCTTTCATCCATTCATCTATTGGGAAGTTACATCAGAGTACAGGACAGAGGCTGAGGATGTGCCAACTGAGGATTCAAGGCAACAGAAAAACAGCAAAAACTGTTTCTGAAATTGGCCTGGTAGAATTGGTTAAGGCTCTCCAACACGCCAGGCTTTATAGGGCTGTTGCTGAAACAGGCTGAAAATGTTGCAAATAATGATGACTGTTATCTGTAGCAGCTTTAATAACAGCAAAATAATTAAACCTAACATCTAAACAGGACTTTTAGATTCAAAATAAAAAGATGTTTATTCAACTGATTGATCTGAGCTGGTCATGCTCCATGTAACACTGGACCGCATTAACAGGAGCACCATTCTGCCCTTGGTTCTAGTCACTGATATATTACTCAGCCAGTGTTGATCAGTTCAATACAGTGTGCAACTGTGGGAGTTACTCAGAAGTAGAGCCAATGTTAAGTCACTTTTATAGCATGGTTCAGAGAGGTTGGCCCAAGGACAGGTTACACCTTAACCATCTCTATAAATCTTTCCTAATACAAGTACAGAAAGTAGGTGAACCAAAGGATAGAATTCTCACTGTGAAGCAGGGGAGTGATTTTACACTAAGGGTCAGCTGTTGTTCAGTGGGTAGCACTCTCGTCTCTAAGTCATAAGGTTCAGGGTTCAAGTCCCAGGAATCGAGCACAAAAAAACTACAGTGGAACTTAAGTGCAGTATTGAGGGAATGCTGCATTGTTGGAGGTGTTGTCTTTCTGATGAGACATTAGACCTTCCTGCTCGTATGGATGCAAAAGATCCTACAGCACTATTGTCAAAGAAGAGCAGGGGAGTTATCCCTGGTGTCCTGGCCAATATTTATCCCTCAATCAACATTACAAATTACTGGTCATTGTCACATTTCTGTTATGGGAGTTTGCTGTGTGCAAATCTGCTGCCGTAGCAAACACATGACAAATGTATTTCAATGACTGTAAATCATTTTGTGACTATTGGTGATCATGAAAAGGACTATATAAATGTACGTTTTTCTTTTTTTCTTTTTGGATTTTATAGCATTAGTTTCACTAAAATTAACAATGCTCTACACCTTATGTCACCTGATAATTTTGCAACCAAACTCCTAAAACAGCTTTACAAACCTGAGTTCTGAGAGAATTTCTAAACTGCTCAATCTTCACCACATGACATCCTCTGAAGCCCTCAGGTATATTACTGTTGTGTAACTCATGCCTTCATTATTCTTAATATATCACACATGGAACAGTTTAGGATGGGACATAGCAAGACAATTATTAGCTATACAAAATAAATCAAAGTCTAGGTATTATACCAATAAAAGACTTGCTAGGTTGTGTTACCCAGTACAAAAAATAAAGAATGGCGTTGCAACTCACTCATGTTTCCCCCATCTAGAAAACAGACAGATATCAACTATTGATGGTTTACTTTGGTTAAAGACCCCAATATCCCTCTTCAATGCATTTCGTCAAGTGACCAATATTAGGTTTACTGACTATTTACTGGCTATGTACTGTAATTAATGATAGATTAACACATAGATGAGGCTTGTATTCCCTTGAGTTGTTTATGATGATTAAAGATTTGACAGAGTAGAGAGAGAAACTACTCCTACTTGGGGAGAGGGGGGCGGGGAGTCCAGAGCAAAGGAGCATGACGTTAAAATGAAAGCTAGGTTATTCAAGAGTGATGTCAGGGCACAATTCTTCACACAAAGTGTAAATCTGGAACTCTCTTTTCCAAAAAAGCTGTTGAGGCAGGGGATCAATTTTAACATTTCCAAACTGAGATTGACAGATTTTTGTTAAGGAGGGATGTTAATGGTTATGGACCCGAGATGGGTAAATGTTGAGGTACAGATCAGTCATTATCTAACTGAGTGGAGCAATAGGCTGGAGGAGCTGAATAGCCTCTTCCTGTTTTGATGTTCCTTTGAATTAGAGAAGGAAGCTTGTTCAGGGGCTCAATGGGTAACTGCAATGCTGCTGCAAATTGGCTCATTCACAAATCTACTCAGTATATAGTTGGCTAACATGTTACAAGTAGCAGTATACCATTGGAGTCTACCTGCACCACTATATACTCATTTTACTAATTGGGCTTACCTCCTGGCAAAACTTTACAATATTTTCCCACAACTCCTTGGCCTCCCCCTCATCAGTCTTCCTTCGTGCTTCCACAAGTATGCTTTCCCGTCTCTTCAATGGCTTTGAGCCCTTCCTCAGTGTGAAATATTGCTGTGGAGTGTGGCAGGCTGCACAATGCTTATCCTTTAAGTCATTTAGGAGAGTGCAAGCAGGACAGGACCACTCATTGGATTTCTCCCGAGATGAAGGTGGCTGGACAGGGAAGAGTTTGATGGGTTTCCGTGTTCCTGCAGACCTGCCCCCACATGTTGTGCACGCAGACCCATTCAGGCCCCTCTCCACGTTACAGTCCGGGCACCTTGGCCCTCGCTCTGTGTAACTATGTTCTTGAAAGCCATGGAGTTTGGAGGAACTACAGGCACTGCATTTTTGGACGGTAGTTGGATTTTTCAGAGTGCACTTTGAACAAGTCCATATGGTAAAATCTGGGCTGGAGGGACTAAAGGGGGTGAACCTCACAGTTTCTCCAGTTAGGTCTATGATGTCTCCACCTTTCATGGTTCTGCAAGCTTCACATTTCGACAATGCAGCAGAGTTGATGAGAGAGCAAGATGCACACTTCCACTGACTGGGTGACGACTCCATTTCCTCATCTAAAACACTGAGCCTCTTAGTGCAAAAGTGTTCTTGTAATTTTGTGGAGGGTTTCACTTGTCCCTGGGGAGAACCTCGGGCCACTGGAACCGAGGTGATGGAGGTAGACGTGGTGACCATAATGCCAGATAGGGCTGGCGAGTCTGTAGTCGGCGGCTGGAATTTGGCAGCTGGTGGCACCTCTCTGCGGCTTCGTGGCACCGGGTTATTCTGGATCATTGGCGACAGCGGACTGACAACTGGAGACCTCGGACTCTCAGCCTCTGTGGCTGCATCCCGAATTGGCGACACATCGGCCTCCATTGGTTCGGTTGAGTTACCAAGCTGGGGTGTCACTGACGACGAGCCCGAGGGCAGCTGGAAGCCAGCAGGGGTCACAACCTCAGGCACAACCAGAGCTTCAGGTGGGATCTTAGGCAGAGAAAGTTTGCGAGGCCCCCCACATGCTGAACACGAGTTGGCTGATGGTGTGTTGTGGAGAGTGCATCGTTGGCAGGCCCAAGCTTTGGAAGTGTCTAGTGTACTGTTCTTGCAACAGTTGCCATTGATGTCACCATTGGCTGATTTTCCACAGTTCTGTGCAGCAGGAGCTCGGTGTTCGACCACAACTGGCTGATTTTTGGGTTGTCCATTTGTTGTGGGAACAGGAGGTGTGACAGGAGTAAGGGTTTGGGCATACCCACAGACATCACACTGGCTCTTGTTGATTGAGTTCCTGAAAGTGCATCGAGTGCAGGCCCACTGCTGCTCTTCTGTGCTAAGCCGAAGGATGTCATTGAAGTCTGGCCTCTCTCGGGGAGCCTCGCATATGGAACACTGCCTCAGCATGTCGGGATTCAAGAAAGTGCACCGGGTACATGGCCACTCATTTGTTGTTGCCATGGCACTAGGCGACTGGGGCGTACTGGGGGAAGAAAAGATAAGCAACGGTTAATAAATGGAGTAGTATATCCTCAATTATTCTAAAACTCTCTACCCCTGCTGCACCACACCCCCCGACCCATGACCATGGGACTGATATTTATCATCTCAGAGTGACCAGCAGCCCTCCAATAACCTCTCTCAAATGGCCTTTCTTCACCTGCGAGTCTAGATAGTGAGTCCACCAGCTCTTCAAGGGCATCCCAGTGGAGCCTATCCTGTCCTCTCCACATACCCACACACAGTGCTTTTGAGCAGGGGTCACGAGACAATACAGCAGCTCTTTGCTTATTTCCATTGCCCCAGCTTGGCAACCCTATGTGAAATCAGTTAACTCCAACAGAGCAGGAATCTCGGCTGAGACCATTATGGCCAGTTCCACAGAACTTACCAACTGAGCCACCAGAGCAGCCTGTGCTAATATCCTTCAGCATTATCAGGTATACCACACAGGCAGACTCCCAAGTCAATGGTTAAAGGAGCATTCATTCATGGCTCAGACACTCAAATGAGCAGCTTAAAACAAAAACTCCATGCACTAGTTCTCAATGCCATCATTACTGGTGGGGCAGCTACATTTACAACAAACATTGTGAAATAAAATTCAACAGGCTTGTCCTAGTGAGAACATTGGTACATGGGATATGAACAAACAAGTTGAACGAGTCAAGGCACTCATGAAAATAAAAATGACTGTCCACTATCTCCCTAAGGTGTGTGTGTTTAAAGGAGAGGAAAAGACTGCAGGTTTGTTCATTTACAGCCCTTCAGAAGATTAAAGCAGGAATATTGCCTACCAGTTAACTTAACTGGAGGTTAATAAAGCTCAAATTGCACATTTACTATTCTAAAGTGATTCTCTTTTCCTTCCCAGCAGTGGCGTATAATTGGCCAGTAAGCTAAACCTAGTGCTATGCAGTCCAAGAAGAATTTATTACTGTGAAGCAACAACTTTAAACATCTGACTCATCCTTTTGGTAAAATATTTGCATTCATAGTGGATCATCACTGATTAAGCTCTGCAACAAATGGGTTCATGCTTCAGAATATTCAGAGCCGGTTTTTGCACTAACCCAAAAGCAAAATACTGCAGATGCTGGAAATCTGAAATAAAAACAGGAAATGCTGGAAATACTCAGCAGGTCTGGCAGCATTTGTGGACAGAGAAACAGTTATCGTTTCAGATTGTGACCTCTCATTAGAAGCTCTGTTTTAATGCCAGTATGTACTCATCGGCCTTGTACTGTAATGTCCAAAACAAACATTATTTAGCAGGTTCTCTCAATTACAAAAATCAATCTAATGAACACAAGCCAAATGAGCAATATCCAGGGCAGTCGATGACCCTCATTCCAGTCTCCAAGTTTGACTGATAATGTACACGACTCTGCCCATCATTCCTCTCCTCGTCTCCTTGAACATTAATTTCAGATAGCATTGTGTTCTTGCAGCTCTGTAGATGTGGAGGGATGTTGAAAATGACAGGGCTGTTCTGCAGCACAAACCAATAACATTGTGAGGGATTGAGATTGACATCACAAGAAATGGATTTTAGTTGTTTATTGATATCTACTCAACCCTGAGATAAGACATCCTGACTAGACACTCTAGCCTGTTAGTCTTAATATTACATCTAGGAGTTACAAGGGCAACTTTATTCCTTTTCTTCAGTGTCTTGAAATTCAACTGAAAGCATAGCGAGGTAAGGTACCAGTTGATGTGAATCGGGGCTCAAGGGAGAACAATGAGGAGGAGGAAATAGGTTCTTGTCACCAATTCCCCACATGGTGAGCTCTTAAGCATGAAGAGACTAGCCGATTCCCTTGCCTAGAAGGACTGAGAGTCTCCACTTGCCATTCTGTTTAGGAATTTCCAGTTTTGTTCCTTTAAAGCACATTGGGATGTTTTTTCCTATGTAAAGGCATTTACAAATGGAAGCTATTGTGGTCGGAATCAACGCAAGTAGAGATTTATGATCTCCAGTTGCTATGCTGCATTTTTAGTGTACCTGTGTACACCAGTCATAAAATCTTACAACAAAGCAGGAGACCACATGATGCATCGTGCCTGTCCCAGCTCCCTGAAAGAGCAAAACAAAAACAAAAATACCTGGAAAAACTCAGCAGGTCTGGCAGCCATCTGTGGAGAGACTAAGGAAAAATTGAAAAGGGGTGAAATATAAGCTGGTTTAAGCAGGGAGGGGGGTGGGACAAGAAGAGCTGGATAGAGGGCCAGTAATAGGTGGAGATAACCAAAAGATGTCACAGACAAAAGGACAAAGAGGTGTTGAAGGTGGTGATATTATCTAAAGGAATGTGAAATATGGCTGTGAAAACGGGTTTTAGTAAACACCTTGTCAAACACCAGGAGAGAAATAGAAAACAATGAAGGCAAAAGAGAGAGACGAAAATCCTGACAGAGAGAAGGGCAAAACTTCTTCAAGGTAGGCATTCCTTGAAGAGAAGTGGTAGTCAATTAAACACTAAGATAAAAGCAAAGAACTGCGGATGCTGGAAATCCAAAACAAAAACAAAAATACCTGGAAAAACTCAGCAGGTCTGGCAGCATCTGTGGAGAGGAACACAGTTAACGTTTCGAGTCTGCATGACTCTTCAACAGAACTAAGGAAAAATAGAAAAGGGGTGAAATATAAGCTGGTTTAAGGGGTGGGGTGGGGGGGTGGGGGGGGGGGGATGGGACAAGAATTGCTGGATAGACGGCCAGTGATAGGTATATTTTTCCTTAGATATCTTTTAGATAATATCACCACCTTCAACACCTCTTTGTCCTTTTGTCTGTGACATCTTTTGGTTATCTCCGCCTATCACTGGCCCTCTATCCAGCTCTTCTTGTCCCACCCCCCCCTTAAACCAGCTTATATTTCACCCTTTTTCTATTTTTCCTTAGTTCTGTTGAAGAGTCATATGGACTCGAAACGTTAACTGTACTCCTCTCCACAGATGCTGCCAGACCTGCTGACTTTTTCCAGGTATTTCTGTTTTTGTTTTGGATTTCCAGCATCCGCAGTTTTTTGCTTTTACCCTGAAAGAGCTATCCAATTAGTCACACTTCCTGCTCTTTCCTCAGAGCCCAGCAAATTTATGCGTTTCTCCAATTCCCTTTTCAAAGCTACTGTTTCCACCACTCTCTTAGACAGTCCATTCCAGATCATAAACAATTCACTGTGTAAAATATTTCTCTTCATCTCCGCTCTGGTTCTTTTGCAATCATCATTAATCTTGGTTACTTACCCTCTCTCCTTATCTACTCTATCGAAATTCTTCATACTCCTACCCTTGTTGGAGGAGCAATGCAAAATGTCCCGAATTGCTGTACCTGTGCTGACTGCTCTCAGACCACAATAGATCAAAAATAAAATAAAATCAGATCTTATCAGCCGTTAAAGGTGATCGCCATAGCTAACGGCACAGAGTCACTATTTTGAGCCCTGCGCTCTCTGATTTTGTGGGCAAAGAGCTGGCTAAAAGATCCAAGAGGTGAGGAGCAGTAAAAGAAAAGGAAATAGATGGTAAAATTGTTACTTTTCCGCAACTAAATTATAACAAAGTTGTTCCTCATTCTATAGTTCACCGGGCCTGAAGCAAAACTCAATGCAGCAAACTCAACCTCTAGCACAATCTTCTCACCAAAGTATCCATCACAGGGAGAACTTACCCCACTGTTAATTGCTCTCCTCAAATAAGTAACAATTTCACACAGCACACTTCAGATCATTTGCTTTCTAATTTACATAGAATGTGTAGGCTGTTTTTAACCTGAAAGGCAGCAATGGAAACATGACCGCAACTGCATGAAAACACTTCCTGGTTAACTTGTTTAATACGCCAGTACTCTTTCTACTTAACTCTTTAATTCTCTAAACACAGTAGTAGAGTTTCAGATTGAACACTGGGTACCAATCTACTTTCTGATTAACTTCTGCCTTCTGAACTTTGCATAGTTTTAAACAGCCCATTTAAAAAAAATCTAGAATTATTAACTAAGTGATAATAACAACCGAAGGGTTCCCACGAATAAATCTAGACATACAGGAGGGAGCACACCAGAGTGGTCCCTCACTCTCAGCTGCATTGCTCTCCATTTCAAAGGTGTGTGTTTCCCTGCAATACCATTCTAAGACAGAAATTTCACTGAACTAAATGCAAGTATCTGACACCAGCTGGTATCCCCATGCTTCTGGAAATTAAGTTCCAAATGATGGAGGGCTACGATTGCCAGGATGCTGCATCTGTTGTGCAGGACTACTACACTCTTGCAACAGTAAGTCTAGAAAATGACACCCACACACCAAATCTCAAATTCTCAAAAGTTACTGATGGAGAACAGGTTGAACCAAGGTTTTCAAATTGCTTTTGACTTGGTTTGGAATCAGTCATGTTAACTGTAAAGTTATATCAGCTCCAGTGTGTGCCGGTGCGAGCGAGCGAGTGAGTGAGCGAGTGTGAAAGAGAGAAGAATAGTATATCCCTATAAGAAGTAGGATACATCAGCTTGCAGTGTCCGCTGTGGCTCTTGCCTGTGAGTCAGAATGTTGTGGCTTCAAGTTCCCTCCAGAGGCTTGAGCAAGATTCCAGACTAACAATCCTGTGCAACACTGAAGAAGTGCTGCACTCTCAAAAACAGATAATCTGGCCATTATCACTTCGCTGCTTGTGGGAGTTTGCAGTGTGCAAATTGGCTGCTGTATTTCCTCTACTACAAAAATGACATTTCAAAACAAACTCATTGGTTAAGTACTTTGGGACATCCTGAGGTCATGCAAGGTGCTATATAACTGTAAATCTGTCTTCCTTCCTCTCTACTCACCATTCAAATGATTTTGGAGTAGTTCAAAAAGAAGCAACTACTGTTCTTTAAATGCTCCATTTCAAATACAGGGCTCAGTAGCCTAGCAACAAAGGTTGAAGAGTGCAGTAATGGTTGAAGAATGCAGCAGCCTCACGGCAATGGTTGAAGAATGCAGCAGCCTCACAGCAATGGTTGAGGAATGCAGCAGCCTCACAGCAATGGTTGAAAGCGCAGCAGCCTAGCTGAAACGGTTGAAGAGCACAGCGGCCTAGCAGAAATGGTTGAAGAATGCAGCAGTCAAGCAGCAAGGGTTGAGGAGCACAGCAGTCAAGCAACGATGGTTGAAGAATGCAGCAGCCTAGCGGCAATGGTTGAAGAATGCAGCAGCCTAGCGGCAATGGTTGAAGAATGCAGCAGCCTAGCGGCAATGGTTGAAGAATGCAGCAGCCCAGCGGCAATGGTTGAAGAATGCGACTGCAGCAATGGTTGAAGAATGCGACTGCAGCAATGGTTGAAGAATGCGACTGCAGCAATGGTTGAAGAATGCGACTGCAGCAATGGTTGAAGAATGCGACTGCAGCAATGGTTGAAGAATGCGACTGCAGCAATGGTTGAAGAATGCGACTGCAGCAATGGTTGAAGAATGCGACTGCAGCAATGGTTGAAGAATGCAGCAGTCTAGCGGCTATGGTTGAAGAATGCAGCAACCTAGCGGCAATGGTTGAAGAATACAGCAGCCTAGCAGCAATGGTTGAAGAATGCAACTGCAGCAATGGTTGATGAATGCAACTGCAGCAATGGTTGAAGAATGCGACTGCAGCAATGGTTGAAGAATGCAACTGCAGCCTAGCAGCAATGGTTGAAGAACGCAGCAGTCAAGCAGCAAGGGTTGAGGAGCACAGCAGTCAAGCAATGATGATTGAAGAATGCAGCAGACCCACAGCAATGTTTGAAGAACACAGCAACCTCACAGCAATGGTTAAAGAATGCAGCAGCCTAGCAGCAATGGTTGAATGCAGCAGCCTAGCAGCAATGGTTGAAGAGGGTAGCAGCCTAGCAGCAATGGTTAAAGAATGCAGCAGCCTAGCAGCAATGGTTGAAGAGGGCAGCAGCCTAGCAGCAATGGTTGAAGAGGGTAGCAGCCTAGCAGCAATGGTTAAAGAATGCAGCAGCCTAGCAGCAATGGTTGAAGAGGGCAGCAGCCTAGCAGCAATGGTTGAAGAGGGCAGCAGCCTAGCAGCAATGGTTGAAGAGGGCAGCAGCCTAGCAGCAATGGTTGAAGAGGGCAGCAGCCTAGCAGCAATGGTTGAAGAATGCAGCAGCCTAGCAACAATGCTTAAAGAATGCAGCAGCCTAGCAGCAATGGTTGAAGAATGCAGCAGCCTAGCAGCAATGGTTGAAGAATGCAGCAGCCTAGCAGCAATGGTTGAAGAACGCAGCAGCCTAGCAGCAATGGTTGAAGAGGGCTGCAGCCTAGCAGCAATGCTTGGAGAACACAGCAGCCTAGCAGCAATGGTTGAAGAGGGCTGCAGCCTAGCAGCAATGGTTGAAGAGGGCAGCAGCCTAGCAGCAATGCTTGAAGAATGCAGCAGCCTAGCAGCAATGGTTGAAGAATGCAGCAGCCTAGCAGCAATGCTTGGAGAACACAGCAGCCTAGCAGCAATGGTTGAAGAGGGCAGCAGCCTAGCAGCAATGCTTGAAGAACGCAGCAGCCTAGCAGCAATGCTTGAAGAACGCAGCAGCCTAGCAGCAATGCTTGAAGAATGCAGCAGCCTAGCAGCAATGGTTGAAGAATGCAGCAGCCTAGCAGCAATGCTTGAAGAATGCAGCAGCCTAGCAGCAATGGTTGAAGAATGCAGCAGCCTAGCAGCAATGGCTGAAGAGTGCAGCAGCCTAGCAGCAAGGGATGAAGAATGCAGCAGCAATGATTGAAGAATGCAGCAGAAATGGGTTGAAGAGCACAGCAGCCTAGCGGCAATGGTTGAAGAATGCAGCAGTCAAGCGGCAAGGGTTGAGGAGCACAGCAGTCAATTGATGAATGCAGGCAGCCTAGCAGCAACAGTTGAAGAACGCAGCAGCATTTAGAACTTCCAATTCTGACCATACAGATTCCGGATGGTTGGGGCAGGATTCCATCAGCCACTAACCCTCAGCCCTCCTGTGACCAGAGAAAATGGCTGTGAATGACAGCTTGGAAAATGAGTTATGTTCAGTTCTATTGCTGTAAATGCCCTTATGTTGTTGCTGCTACATCCCTGTGTCAACAGTGGGAGGAGGATGGTCTTGTTTATGTTCCAGCACTGTTCCTGAGTAATAGAATGTTTAGCCCATGTGGCAATGAGGCTTTTATGCAGGTGCGCCATCTGGCCCTTTCAGAATGTAAAAGGGTGCATGAAGTTGGGGGAGAGGGCTTGGGTTTGATATCTAATTTGTGTCAGTGTCCTAGACGAGAGATGAAGGAAAAGCAAAGTTAGTCAAGGCCATTACTCCTGGCTGCAATCCAGTAAGCGATTGGAAATTGCATGTGTGTGGACATCAAGGCAGAATGGGGCAGGGCTTCTACTAAGGGACAATGCTGAAGTTCATTATGGCAGCAACTATAGTACAATGGACTGAGCAGAGGCCAGAGACCAAAGCCAAGATCGACTCAGTCACACCAAGTTGTGTCTTTACCAACTGGAGTCTCACAACGTGGTTTTACATTTCTTTTCTTTAGATTCAAATACTACTGCCTCTGTATGCATCAATCCATGACTTTCATAGTTGAATAACCTGTTGATGCTCAGTATCTAAGATCACAAACGAAGCACGCCTATTTTGGATCAGGTACAACACCACTGGAACTGTATCCAAAGCGAGTCAACACAAACAGGTTCTTTCTTGCTAGGCTGATAGGTGTACAACTGATGCTTTTTTGGGTCCCTAGATCTGTGCAAAGTGTCCTCATTAGTGAAGGTGTGAATGGGGAGTTCCTAAGGACTCCCACTTTTCCCTATTCAGTACTCTCTTAGAAGAAAATCATAAAAATATAATTGTGTTGGTGCAAATGACATCCTTGCTAAATATTATCACACTCCATATGTAGAACTACAGAAACTAAAATCGGGCAGATTGAAATTCTGGGTATAAATAGTCCTCATTCTTATTTTCTCAGATACTTGTCCAAGTTTCTAATTTTATTTTCTGCAAGTTGTAGATTTTATGCAAATTTTGATTTCAAGCAAACAAAACTTATGTATACCAGCACAGAATTTCACACTAAGGCATTAAGGTGTCAAGGCTAGTTTGTCAAGGAGTACCAACAGTATAAGGAAATGTAAATCTTAGTTCCTTGGAGCACTGCCATTACAGTGGGGTATGCCAATCCTCATCGGAAACATAGGGTGCACAGTCGATGTTCAATTTCTGTTTGTCCTCCACTTTCAAATCAAGGAATGGGCAAGGGACTGAATGGTGTATGATACAGTTCTTTCACCTTGGCAGCTGGATTCAAACCCAGCCCAGGCTGATAGAAAAAATTAAGGAATTTCAGCCCATGTGCAAAACTATCATAGGGCAGCCCAAACTCAAATTTCTTAGGGGACATGTTACCCACTTCTCAACACAATGTCAAAGCTAGGAAACTGGACACTTCTTTCAACTTCTGGGATCCTTTGTCAACAAGGAGTATTTCCAGGTCAGATGTAGTACAGTTAAGTACAAATGTAAAGCTCCCTCTCACTCTCCGATATCCAGAACCCCAACTTCACCCCCTATTGCAGAGGCCTAAGCTTTCTATCTTCGATTTGTGTACCACTGAGTCTCAAATTACATGAAAAGTTTAAATGAACACTCAGATTAATTTGTAAATATCTCAAGTTGTTAATACAACAGTATTCTACTTTATTCAAGAACGAAGCAACATTAAAACCTTTCTAAATCCATAAAATTCGAACACAAAAAACTACTGAAGAAGAAATAATTGCACGTAGGTTAGAGTTTCTTGAGCTTACTGGGTAGGTTAAGGCTTGGCAATTACAGACTGTGTATCCTGTTCACTCTATCAGTGTAATATTTCTGCTGTCATCAGCCATGCTGAAGTTTAATTCCTGCCAATTTGTAGGCGCTTTGTCAAAGTGACTCACACTAACTAAACACTAGGTTGAAGCGCAGTCCGATTAGGAATTCTTGGGGCTTTGAGCACCAGGAGTATTTGGGGTTCCTCCACCCCAACCACTTCTTCCCCAGTTTGCACAACCCTCCCCTTCTGATCCATTAAAACACCAAGTGTAGTGCAATATAGCAAGAAACAGGGCCAATGAATGCTCACACACTGCAGGAATAATAAAGGAAATCATTTTTTTAATTCATTCTCGGGATGTGCTAATCATTGGCTAGGCCAGCATTTATTGCCCATCCCTAGTTGCCCTTGAGAAGGTGTTGGTGAGCTGCCTTCTTAAACTGCTGCAGTCCATGTGGTGTAGGTACACCCACAGTGCTGTTAGGAAGGGAGTTCCAGGATTTTAACCCAGCGACAGTAAAGGAATGGTGATATATTTCCAAGTCAGGATGGTGAGTGACTTGGAGGGGAACTTCCAGGTGGTGGTGTTCCTATCTGCTGCCCTTGGCCTTCTAGATGGTAGTGGTCCGGAAGGTGCTAAAGAAGAAGCCTTCGTGAATTCCTGCAGTGCATCTTGTAGATGGTACACACTGCTGCTACTGTCCGTCGGTGGTGGAGGGAATGAATGTTTGTGGAGGTGGTGCCAGTCAAGTGGGCTGCTTTGTCCTGGACGATGCTGAGCTCCTTGAGTGTTGTGGGAGCTGCACTCATCCAGGCAACTGGGGAGTAGTCCATCACACTCCTGACTTGTGCCTTGTAGACGTTGGACAGGCTTTGAGGAGTCAGGAGGTGAGTTACACGTTGCATGATTCCTAGCCTCTGGCCTGCTCTTGTAGCCACAGTATTTATATAGCAAGTCCAGTTCAGTTTCTGGTCAATGGTAACCCCCAGGATGTTGATAGTGGGGGCTTCAGTGATGGTAATGCCATTGAACATCACGGGGCAATGATTGGATTCTCTCTTGTTGGAGGTAGTCATTGTCTGAAACTTGTGTGGCACGAATGTTACTTACCACTTGTCAGCCCAAGCCTGGATACTGTCCAGGTCTTACTGCATTTGGACATGGACTGCTTCCATATCTGAGTCATCGCGAATGGTGCTGAACATAGTGCAATGATCAGCGAACATCCCCACTTCTGACCTTATGACGGAAGGGAGGTCATTGATGAAGCAGCTGAAGATGGTTGGGCCAAGGACACTACCCTGAGGAACTCCTCCTGGAACTGAGAAGACTGACTTCCAACAACCACAACCATTTTCCTTTGTGCTAGGTATGACTCCAACCAGCAGAGAGTTTTCCCTCTGATTCCCATTGACTCCAGTTTTGCTAGGGCTCCTTGATGCTGTCAAATGCTGCCTTGATGTCAAGGGCAGTCACTCTCACCTCACCTCGGGGTTCAGCTCTTTGGTCCATGTTTGAACCAATGCTGTAATGAGGTCAGGAGCTGAGTGGCCATGGCAGAACCCAAACTGGGCACCCGTGAGCAGGTTATTGCTAAGCAAGTGCCACTTGATAGCACTGTTGATAACCCCTTCCATTACTTTACTGATGATCGAGAGTAGACTGATGGAGTGGTAATTGGCTGGGTTGGATTTGTCCTGCTTTTTGTGTACAGGACATACCCGGGCAATTTTCCACATAGCTGGATAGATGCCAGTGTTGTAGCTGTACTGGAAGAGTTTGGCTAGGGGTGTGTCAAGTTCTGGAGTACAAGTCTTCAGTACTATTGCCAGAATATTGTCAGAGCCCATATCCTTTCCAGTATCGAGTGCCTTCAGCTGTTTCTTGATACCATGTGGGGTGAATCGAATTGGCTGAAGAGTGGCATCTGTGATGCTGAGGACCTCCGGAGGAGGCCAAGATGGATCATCCACTCAGCACTTCTGGCTGAAGATTGTTGTGAATGCTTCAGCCTTATCTTTTGCACTGATGTGCTGGGCTTCTCCATCATTGAGGATGGGGACATTTGTGGAGCTTCCCCCTCCAGTGAGTTGTCCACCACCATTCACAACTGGATGTGGCAGGACTGCAGAGCTTAGATCTGATCCGTTGGTTGTGGGGTCACTTAGCCCTGTCTATCACTTGCTGCTTATGCTTTTTGGCATGCAAATAGTCCTGTGTTATGGCTTCACCAGGTTGACACCTCATTGTTAGGTTTGTCTGGTGCTGCTCCTGGCATGCCGACCTGCACTCTTCATTGAATCAGGGTTGATCCCCTGGCCTGATGACAATGGTAGAGTGGGGGATATGCTGGGCCATGTGGTTACAGATTGTGCTCGAGTACAATTCTGCTGCTGCTGATGGCCCACAGCGCCTCATGGATACCCAGTCTTGAGTCGCTTGATCTGTTTGAAATCTATCCCATTTAGCACAGTGGTAGTGCAACACAACACATTGGAGGGTATCCTCAATGTGAAGGCAAGACATCGTCTCCACAACAACTGTGAGGCGGTCATTCCTACCAATACTGTCATGGACAGAAGTGTCTGCGGCAGGCAGGTTGGTGAAGATGAGGTCATGCATGTTTTTCCCTCTTGTTGGTTCTCTCACCACCTGCTACAGACCCAGTCTAGCAGCTATGTCATTTAGGATTTGGCCAGCTCGGTCAGTAGTGGTGCTACCGAGCCACTCTTAATGATGGGCATTGAAGTTCATCACCAAGAGTGGCTCAGTAGCACCACTACTTTCATTATATACTATGCTTATATAGAACTCATCCAACAATTATATGCTGCTTCCGTTCCATATTATTGTAGTTTTACTGGCAGCTCCATATTTTGCTGGGTGTTAATCCACCCCTGAGTTGAGGTTAACCTAGTTCATCAGATTAACAAATCTTCCATCCGGTCAGCCTGGACTAGATTTAGATGCATTCCCCAGACAGCCATGTATTAACCACTGCCCCACAAAGTCCCATCATCAAATTCAACATCTTGTTCATGAATTTTATCCCTTTCAATCAAAATTGCTGGGAAGTATTGGGGGCAGTAGCTATCGTTCAATGTGCTGCTACTTCTAATGAATAATGACGCTGCCAGATATTTCTTTGACTAACAAAATGTGGTTAATTTTCTTGCCTACGTGGTGACTCTCAAATACAGTTCCCTGTCGGACTCCAACACAAAGTCTTCTGGACCCATGGAAGGTTGAGAGCACAAGTAAGCCCGGGTAGTTAGATTTGCTGGGAGGGTGGGGGGTCAGGCAGCTCTGTGCTACATTCCAACATCCTGCTTTGTGCAATGTTGTACATTGTATAGGGTCATTGCCAGCAATTGTCAGCAGACCAGAAGTTCTTCAGATTAACTGAGAAATTGATTTTTAAAGACAAAAGTCAAGAAATATCTGACAAAGCCATCATTTGTTCCTATGGAACAGAATAGTTTGAACAAAAATTCATTCTCCCCCTAAACTTCTTCTTTAAACATAAATATGCTTTACACAGCTTCATAATGTTCATGTACCAGCAGTGGTTGAATCATAACGATCACATCATAAAATCCAGGCTTAATTAGTACATCCGCACTGGGCAAATTACATTTGGTAGGTCAAGCAGTTACACAGCACATTGTAATGGGAAACACTGGCTGTTGCAGCTGTTGTTTAACCCTTTAAATACTGAGCTCTAAATATTCAGAATCTTTCTGATGAGTTTGCTCACTCAAAATTCTGTATGGTCAGAGTTTCATCACTCGTGATGTGCAGCACTTGAATGTGCAGTGACAAGTCAACATGGCTATCTCCCAATTCAGTCCCAGGTACAATTTAAACAGGTGTGGTGGGATTTAAACTTACACATTTGCACCATGAATTAGATATCTTGTTAGTGAGAATATTAGAGCACGTGAGGGGTAGTGTGTTTGTGTCCATATCAGGGAGAATGTGTCAGAGACAGCACAGAAACATCAATATTTTAAGCTCCTTGTTTTAACGACATTCCATTTAAAATACATGAATGAAGTCAGACAGTGGGAAGTGACTAGGAAATGTTCTTTTACTGTTACTTTCCCCAAGCTATGTTCTTTCTCAATAGTAACACCATTCGACAGAATGAGCCAGGCATTTCACCAAGAAGGAGAAACACCAAATATTCAACCGCAGCTTTTCAATCTGCAGATCTTTCAAAACCCAAGAAGAAAAACAGACTTCATGTTTATTATTGCAATCTCTACAATGTGAAGTTCAACCAGAATCTACAATTTGAGTAGCCACGATTTGACCATTAAGGTTTTTCAGTTAGGATGGATTTTAGATGCCAAGTTCAGTCAGGCATTCTCAAAAATATAGTCGGATTCCCACCAGTGATTGTGTGTGTTGAAAAATACTACAGATAACAGTGTGCAGTATCCCAGTGTTTTTAAAACAAGAACATCATGTCTTTTGGGTGACTATAAAATTACAATGGGCAATTGCAACTGAAGAAAAACCTGAAGATAAGACTGTGCCTGAGGCTCTGAATAAGCTGCAGAGCTGATGGATTGGGTTTTACTTATCAAGCTTGATAAGGCACAGACACTTTGCATTGAAGTATACAGGATCAGCCGCTTCATAATGGGCTCCTTATTAACATCAGTGTGTAGTAGTACATGCTGCGGGGGAAGTGGCTATCACACTCACTAAAATGCTATATGTTCAATTTCTGGATGTCAGGGCCACACATGCCCAGTTGTTGAGCTGCTGTTGTAATGCAAGAATGACAAGGTGGCCTTGGCTGAAAAATTTGGGAGGCTGAGTTTCCTCTAATTCCATAGGTCATGGCGTACTTCCCTGGATTTTGCAAGATTTTGTACTTCTGCAGGGAGGTGGGGGGAGCGGCGGGGGGGTGGTGGTAGTGTAACAATATTTTAGTGGAGTTGAGACAGAGCAGACACGAGGCAGCGATTAAAAAAGAAAAAGACTTTGAAAATCCCACATTATGTCAGCTCCTTTTATATTGGTTTTGTGCCTGGTTAGTGCCACTGGCTGCTGACATGTTGCCTTCACTCAGTCAGTGACAACACCAAAGTAAACCTGCCAAATTCGCCTAGGCTGGCAACTGTGGAAATGCAGGCAAAATACAAATCAACTAGTCAATCTCATTTGTTATTCATGAGACCTTGCTCACCACAAATTGGCTCTTGTGTTTGTCTAGTAACAACAGTAACTTCAAAAAGGCTACAAAATGCCTTGGGGCACCATGAAGGCATGATAAGGTACCACACATGTGTGTTTGGATGTTTTGCAGTGTTTTACATACTGATAAAGTAGGATTTCCTGTCTGAGAGTCAGTGTTGATTCTTGCCTGTACAGTCAGAGAGAAAAATCCAGCACCTTGTTTTAGGAGATGAATTTCATTGAAACATAGAAGATTTACAGCAAAGCAGGAGACCACTCAACCCATCACGTTTGTGCCAGTTGAGAAAATGGTCATCCAACCTAATCTCAATTTCCAGCTTTTGGTCCAAAGGTTGCAGTACTACATATTCAAATACTTTTTTTTTTTAAGTGTGATGAGAATTTCTGCCTCTGCCACCCTTTCAGGCAGTGAGTTCCAGACCATGAAAAATATTCTCCTCAACTCCCCTCTAATCCTTCTGGTTTAAATCTATGACCCCGACTATTGACCCCTTTGCAAGTAGAATGGATAGGAAGGGCCTATCTAGGCCACTCCATTTCATACTCTTCAATTAAATCTTCCTTCAGCCTCCTCTGTTCCAAAGAGAACAACCCCAGCCTATCAAATCCTTCCTTAGAGGCCTCATTGAGGCTTCAGGGTGATTTAGACAAGTTATGCGTGTGGGCAAACATAAGGCAGGTGCAGTATAACGTGAATAAATGTGAAGTTATATGCTTTGGTGTGAAAAACAGAAAGGCAGAGTATTATTTAAATGGTGATGTATTCAGAAATGTGGATGTACAAAGGGATCTGGGTGTCTTTTTTAATTGAGAGCATTGTGGTACAAATAATTTTAGATCCTTGGAGTCCTGAAAGCCATTCCTACTGAAGGCTGTGTGACCTGCAGATTGGACAAGCTGCCAAAGTCCAGCAGCTTCAGCATCTCCTTGGTATCTGGGTCCACCTCAATCATCTCTGATCCAGAGCGGAAACCTTTGGGACATAGTTATCCCTCCTCTCCTGCTCTTCTTCCTGCAGTTTGATAGAGATGCCTCTGACAGGCCCATGCTGAATACGCTTCATTAAGTGTGTCACATACCCTGTAATTGTGTTGCGAAGTTTCTTGCTGGGGATGGTGGCAAACTCCTCACAGACCCTTTTGTTGGTGTGGAAATCATTGCCAAGGCGGGTGTAGTATTTCTCAATGATCACTTGGGTGGCTTTCTTGACCGTCTTAGTCCATCTTGGATTCCAGCCGAGTCCTTGTACACCAGTCAATTAAAGTAAATAGGCAGGTGCAGCAAGCAATTAGGAAGGCAAATGGTATGTTGGCCTTCATTGCAAGATTTCAGAAGGGATGTCTTACTGCAGTTATACAGGGCCTTGGTGAGACCACACATGGAGTATTGTGTGCAGTTTTGGCCTCCCTACCTAAGAAAGGATATACTTGCCATAGAGGGAGTGCAGCGAAGGTTCACTAGGCTGCTACTGGGGATGGCAGGACTGTCGTATGAGGAGAGGTTGGTTCGACTGGGCCTGTATGGAGTCTAGAACCAGGGGCCACAGTCTCAGAATACGGGGCAAGCCATTTAGGGCTGAGATGAGGAAATATTTCGTTACTCAGAGGGTGGTCAACCTGTGGAATTCTCTACCACAGAAGGCCGTGGAGGCCGGGTCACTGAGTATATTCAAGAAAGAAATTGATAAATTTTTGGATGTTAGGGGGACCAAGGGGTATGGAGAGAAAGTGGGAATATGGCATTGAGATAGAGGATCAGCCAAGATCATATTGAATGGGGGAGCAGGCTCAAAGGGCTGAATGGCCTACTCCTGCTCCTAGTTTCTATGCTTCTATAGCTAAAATTCTCCATTCCTTGCAATATCCTCGTGCAATCATATCCTTCTTGTAATGTAATGACTAGGAATGTATGCGGTATTCTAGCTGTGGCCTAATCAGTGTTTTTTACTCTAGCGTAAGCTCCCCTTTTCTGCCCACTTGACCAGCCCATTAATATATTCTTGCAGTATTCAGCTTTTTTCATCACTGTCAACCACATGGTCAATTTTTGTATCATTCACAAACTTTTTAAATTTAGGAGGCATAATTATGTTTAAATCATTGATATATGCCAAGAAAAGCAAGGCACAAAGTGCTGAGCCCTGTGGAACCTTGTCGACTATTACCCTTCACTTCTGCCACTGAGTCAACTTTGCCACCTGCCCTTAGGCCTTTTAATTCAGGTATTCTAGACAGTCTGCCACATGAGGCATTTTCAAAAGTCTTGCTAAAATCCATGTAGAAAAGCAAACATTATTAATTATGCAACATTGACTATAATGAGTGTCCCTTCTACAGCCAATGCTCAATGTTACATAGCAAAATTGCTGAAGCTTATTGGAAACTAAACATTTTCTGGTAGGTGGGCACTTCCAATTAAGGGCATTCTCACTCCAAATATTTAGACTTGTGTTCTAGAACAGTGAGAATTCTCTATTCTTTCTGATCTATGGAGAAAATAGCATTTGCTTTTGGTCTTAAAAGAAATATTGCACCTCATCATGTCTCTTTAAACATTTCAAATTGCTCCATGTACAATAATTTATTCTGAAGTGCAGTGACTTATGGAGGCAAACACAGCAGTCATTTTGAACACAGGAAGATCCCTGAATTAACCATTAAATGACCGGCTAATCTGTTCTTTGATATTGTTGGCAGAGGAAGGAATGCTGGTCAGGATATGGGAGAACATCCTGTTTTTCAAATAGTATCATGTGGTCTCTACTGCCAACCTGAGCAGGCAGATGGATTACAGAAGCATAGTGGTCATGTTACTGGGCTAGTAAAAACCCGAGGCCAAGAATAATAATCTGGTAACATGAGTTCAAATCAAATGGTAGCTAGGGAATTTAAATTCAATTAATTAAATAAATGTGGAATAATAAACTGGCATCAATAATGGTAACCATGAAACTAATAGATTTTCATAAAAACCCATCAAGTTCACTAACGTCTTTCAAAGAAGGAAATCCACTGTTCCTACCCATCCTGGCCTGTGTGACTGCAGGCCCAAAGCAATGTGGCAGACTCTTAACTGGCCTCTGAAACAGCCTAGCAAGCCACTAAGTTTCAAGCAAGTGATTCACCACCAACTTCTCAAGGGCAATTAGAGATGGGCAAAAAATATGGGCCTTGTGAAAGACACCCACATCCGAAGAATGAAAAAAAAAAACCAGGGCCTTAATTTAACATATCATCTGAAGGACATTGAAGTAATTAACTGTCATAAGGAAATTGTAACCTATTGCTTTGTTTAAAAAATGACAGGGATGGATTAATAAACAGGCCCAAAGGGGAGACAGGATCTGAAACAGGAATTTATAACAGTGACCTTTTTAAATCTGGTTCAATTAAACAAAAGTAACCGATTATACAAATGTAGTTATATTATTCCATTTCCTAAAACCATCAATTTATGGCGCCAATTAACTTATAGGATGGAAGCTCCCAGAATTGCATACGTGTGCACAAACACACTAATTAAATCAGGTTAGAAGACCTTTAGATATTCAGAGAGATATAAATATGTAAAAACGTATAATGTATTACACCTCAGCCTGGCCTGCCGGGATTTATTTGCAATACAACAGATTACATTAATGCATTTATACAGCAAGTGCATGTAGCCAGTCAAACTGTCTACAAGTATTTTCAGTGGATGACAATGGGAGCTTCAACAACAACTTGCATTTATCTGGCACCATCAAAAACTTTACAAGTCACTTCACAGGAACAACAAAATTTGACATCACATTAGGAGATATTGGGACATGTGAGGTTGGTTTTTAAGAAATGCCTTAAAGGAGAAAGAGGGAGAGGTTTAGACAGGGAATTCCAGAGCTTAGGCCTAGGCAGCTGAAGGAACAGCCGCCAATGGTGGGAGTAATTAAAATTGGGGATGCACAAGAGCCCAGAATGAGAGGAGGGTAGAGATCTTGGACGGTAACCAGTACTTCAGCTGGCTGTTACACAAAATATTCTGAGTAAAGTGAAGGCAAAACTGATGCAAGTCACTATTTTGCAAGCTTAGCACTGGTCTGAAGATGATAATCATTATTGTCGGCTGTCCCTCAATTCGAGGATGATGTCTACTCAGAGTCGAGTTTCTGCCACAGAACTTCAGGTGACTGAACAGGCTGATTCATGACCCACAGAGCCCTGGGCACAAGGGGTAGGACATCCCACAAAGCAGTGGGATCCAGTGCGCACGCGTTGCTTCCTTTTCTTTCCTTATCTGCCACCGCTCTGCCTATCTTTAAGACGTTGTGACTCAAAACATGATGCAGCTTGATAGACACGTTATCGTCATTTTGAATAATTGGAAGCAAGCTAATCCAGTCATCAAAATCAATGTTGCCGTGCTTTAAGGAGAGCTTCAGAGAGTCTTTGAAGTGTTTTCTTTGTCCTCCCCTAGATCGCTGGCCATTTGAGTGTTAAGAAAACAAGACCTGGTGGGGGAGGCTCTTTTTGGCCTCCAGACACAGTGCCTAGTCCATCGAAGTTGATTTTGCAGGAGTTTTGCCTGAATGCTTGTGGGGCTAGCTTCAAGAAGGACACTAGTATTTGTTTGATGGTTCTCCCATTGAATCCAGAGGATGCTGTGTTTGTAACGCTGATGGAATTTCTCGAGTGCTTTATGTGTTGCTGATACAAAGTCCAGGTCTCACTGCAGTACAGGAGTGTGTGACACCAACTGCTCTGTACACAAGGACTTTTGTTGACAACACACACTGCTGTTGTTTGTAGAAGGCTGAGCTGGCATAGCTGACTCAGTGATGGATCTCCTCATCAACGGTGGCTTTTTGAGAGAGAAGGCTGCCAAGGTATGGAAAGTGCTCCAACATATTCCAGAGTTCCTCCTTCAACATGTTATGAGAGGTGGAACATTTGGCTGACCAGGTATGGGTTGATATATGAATTTTGTTTTCGCAACGTTCAAAGACAGGCCGAGTTTCTTGTATGCAGAAGTGAAGAGATTGAGAGCGATTTCCAAATCTGGTGCAGAGTGGGTAATGACACTGAAATCATCCACAAAATGTAGATGATGAATTTCTGTGATTTATTTTGTGTCTCTCACATTATGTGATGCATCAAGTGTGTCAGCATAGTGGGTGGTGTGTACTGGCCAGTCTGCTTGTCAACTCTTATTTTCAGCTCTCACCGCTGGCGAGCAGTATAACTACTGCAAAAAGAGAGCTGAGTGCCACTCCCACCAGTACAAGCCTCTTCATTTGCAAACTCCATGTACTGCCTCCTCATCGGGAACACATAAACTGGGTACTTTGCGGACCCAGGCTAAGCTGTAGGGGACTTGGAGGAGGCCTTTCCCCCAGATGTGTGGTATAGAGGCTTGCCTGGGTGTGGCTATGCCCTGGTGCCCACAAACCAGACCCCCCAGCTATGGGTAAATTGCCCCAGAGCCTCCTTAAGGCTCAGGGAGTAAACCTCAAGGGAAATTCTGTCAGGCAGCTTTCCAGTAACTCTTGCAACAGAACCGTACTGTACTGTTTTCACCTTTTCCTTTCAACAATACTAACAATGCTGAGAGAGGGGCCCTGATGTTTGGGCAACTCAGGGTCTCCATACTAATTGCCCAGGTCTGCATCCTGGAGAGGACACTTCAGCTTCGTGGTTTACGTTGGCATAACACGGGAAGAACAATTACCAGTTATAAGCTCTCGCTCAGTTGGTGCACAGCATGAGCACCAGGGGTTACTTTGGACAGTGGGAGAGATCATCGCGTCTCACTGGATAGCTACCGTCGCCTCAACTGGGCAGCTCCCAGTCAGTTGGGTGCTGTCCTGCCACAGCCTGCTTGTTTCAGTGGGTGCTTGGAGCTTAGAGAGTCATCACTCGACAGGCAGGTTGTTAATCTATGGACCAGACAAGACAAACACAAGAAGGAAGACACCAGTTTTTCACATCACAAGCTGGTATGCAAGAGCTTACAAGGCTAAACGTAGACATTGCTGTGCTGCAAGAAACTAGGCTCACTCAAAGTGGATCCCTTAAAAATAAATCACTACACGCAGGGAAAAACTCAAGAGGCAATACATGAGCATGGAATGGGTTTCGCATTGAAAAAAACACTCTATTTGCGATAATTGAACTCCTACAGAAGGCTTAGAGAAACATCTTACATTTTGCTTGTCAACAAATGTAGGACCAACTAACCTCATGGACAACTTTTGCAAGCCAAAAAAAAGCATTGACAGCTTCCACCTCCACTGCCTCATACAAATACTGGGCATCTCCTGGAAAGACAGAGAACTGAATATGGAAGTGCACCAACGTGCAGGGATCCCTAGCATGTTCATCCTCTAGAGTCAGTGGCACCTTCATTGGCTGGTCCATGTGAGCTGAGTGGATCATGACCGCATCCCCAAAGACATGCTATGTGGCAAGCTTGCTATTGGCACGCAACCAACAGGTCACCCATGTCTGTGAGACAAGGACGTCTGCAAGTGAGACTTTAAATTGACTGGGATCGGAGTCGATGCATAGGAAGTCTGCTCCGCTGACCGGAATGCCTGGAGATAAGCAGGTGGGAAGGCCGTGGAAAAAGCAGAGGACACAACAGACTTGTGAGAAAAGTTATTGCTCATGGAATAAAAGGGACAGCAGCTGAAAAATAGGAAGCAGAGAGTAATGGTCAATGGATATTTTCCAGGCTCGAGGAGGGTTTGTAGTGGAGTTCCCCAGGGGTTGGTATTGGGACCCTTGCTTTTCCTTATATATATTAATTATATAGATCTTGGCATGGCAGGGGACAATTTCAAAGTTTGCAGATGAAACAAAGCTTGGGAGTGTTGTAAACTGTGAAGAGGACAGTGTAGAATTTCAAAAGGACATAGACATTTTGGTGGAGTGGGCAGATATGTGGCAGATGAAGTTCAATGCAGAGAAATGTGAGGTGATGCATTTTGGTAGGAAGAGCATGGACAGACAATATAAAATAAGGGGTTAAATTTTGGAGCAGGTGCAGGAGCAGAAAGACCTGGGTGTATATATGCATAGATCATTGAAGGTGGCAGGACAGGTGGAGAGAGCAGTTAATAAAGCATATAGTATCCTGGGCATTATTAACAGGGGCATAGAGGGGAGACGATAGCGTACTGGTACTGTCACTGGACCAGTAATCCAGAGACCCAAGGTATTGCTCTGGGGACGGGGTTTGAATCCCAACTTGGCAAATGGCAGAATTTAAATTCAATAAAAATCTGGAATTAAAAGTCTAATGATGACCATGGAACCATTGTCGATTGTTGTAAAAACCCATCTGGTTCACGAATGCCCTTGAGGGAAGGAAATCTGTCATCTTTACCTGGTCTGGCCTACATGTGACCCACAGCAATGTGGTTGACTCTTAAATGCCCTCTGAAATGGCCTAGCAAGCCACTCAGTTGTAACAAAATGCTACAAAGTCACAAAAAAGGAATAAAACTGGACGGACCACCCGGCATTGACCTAGGTACCGGAAATGACAACGACAATCTCAGCCCCGTCGACCCTGCAAAGTCCTCCTTACTAACATCTGGGGGCTAGTGCCAAAATTGGGAGGGCTGTCTCATAGACTAGTCAAGCAACAGCCTGACATAGTCATCCTCACGGAATCGTACCTGACAGATAATGTCCCAGACACCACCATCACCATCCCTGGGTATGTCCTGTCCCACTGGCAGGACAGACTCGGCAGAGGTGGCGGCACTGTGATATACTGACAGGAGGGAATTGCCCTGAGAGTCCTCAATATTGACTCCAGATCCAATGAAGTCTCATGGCATCAAGTCAAACACGGGCAAGGGAATCTCCTGATTACCACGTACCGCCATCCTTCAGCTGGTGGTGCTCTTCCATGTTGAACACCACTTGGACGAAGGGTGACAAGGGTGCAGAATGTACTGTGGGGGACTTCAATGTCCATCGCCAAGAGTGGCTTGGTAGCACCACTACTATCCGAGCTGGCCAAGTCCTGAATGACATAGCTGCTAGACTGGGTCTATGGCAGATAGTGAGGGAACCAACAAGAGGGAAAAACATTCTTGATCTCATCCTTACCAACCTGCCTGCCACAGATACATCTGTCCATGACAGTATTGGTAGGAATGACCACCGCACAGCTGTTGTGGAGACGAAGTCCCGCCATCACATTGAGGATACCCTCCATCGTGTTGTGTGGCACTACTGCAGTACTAAATGGGATAGATTTCGAACAGATCTAGCAACTCAAGACTGGGCATCCATGAGGTGCAACAGAATTGTACTCGAACACAATATGCCCGGCAAATCCCCCACGCTATCATTACCATCAAGCCAGGGGATCAACCCTGATTCAATGAAGAGTGCAGGAGGGCATGCCAGGAGCAGCACCCGGCATACCTAAAAATGAGGTGTCAACCTGGTGAAGCTATAACAGAGGACTACTTGCGTGCCAAAAAGCATAAGCAACAAGTGACAGACAGAGCTAAGCAATCCCACAACAAAAGGATCAGATCTAAGCTCTGCAATCCTGCCACATCCAGTAATGAATGGTAGTGGACAATTAAACAACTCACTGGAGGAGGAGGCTCCACAAATATCCCCACCCTCAATGATGGAGAAGCCCAGCACAGCAGTGCAAAACATAAGGCTGAAGCATTTGCTACAAGCATCAGCCAGAAGTGCCAATTGGATGATCCATCTCGGCCTCCTCGGAGATCCCCAGGATCACAGATGCCAGTCTTCAGCCAATTCAATTCACTCCACATGATATCGAGAAATGGCTGAAGGCACTGCAAAGGCTATGAGGTCTGACAATATTCCGGCAATAGTGCTGAAGACTTGTGCTCCAGAAGTTGCCGCGACCCTAGCCAGGATATTCCAGTACAGCTACAACGCTGGCATCTACCTGGCTAAGTGGAAAATTGCCCAGGTATGTCCTGTACACAAAATGCAGGACAAATCCAACCTGACCAATTACCGCCCCATCAGTCTACTCTCGATCATCAGCAAAGTGATGGAAGGGTTCATCAACTGTGCTATCAAGCGGCACTTGCTTAGCAATAAACTGGTCATTGACGCCCAGTTTTGGTTCCACCATGGCCTCTCAGCTCCTGACCTTAGTAAAGCCTTGGTTCAAATATAGACAAAAGAGCTGAACTCCCAATGTAAGGTGAGAGTGACTGCCCTTGACATCAAGCCAGCATTTGACAGAGTGTGGCATCATGGAGCCCTGGCAAAACTGGAGTCAATGGGAATCAGGGGGAAAACGCTCCACAGGTTGGAGTCATACCTAGCACAAAGGAAGATGGTTGTGGTTGTTGGAGGTCAGTTATCTCAACTCCAGGACATCACTGCAGGAGTTCCTCAGGGTAGTGTCCTTGGCCCAACCATCTTCAGCTGCTTCATCAATGCCTTTCCTTCCATCAGAAGGTCAGAAGTGGGGATGTTTGCTGATGATTGCACAATGTTCAGCACCCTTTGCGACTCCTCAGATACTGAAGCAGTCCATGTCTAAATACCGCAAGGCCTGGACAATATTTAGGCTTGGGCTGACAAGTGGCAAGTAACATTCATGCCACACCAGTTTCAGGCAATGATCATCTCCAACGAGAGAGAATCCAATCTTTTCTCCTTGATGTTCAATGGCATTACCATCACTGAATCCCCCACTATCAACATCCTGGTGGCTACCATTGACCAGAAACTGAACTGGACTAGCCATATAAATACTGTGGCCACAAAAGCAGGACAGAGGCTAGGAATTCTGCGGCGAGTAACTCACCTCCTGACTCCCCAACTCCTGTCCATCATCCACAAGGCACAAGTCAGGAGTGGATGGAATATTCCCCACTTGCCTGGATGAGTGCAACTCCCACAACACTCAAGAAGCTTGACACTGTCTAGGACAAAGCAGCCCACTTGATTGGCACCACATCCACAAACATTCACTCTCTCCACCACCGATGCACAGTAGCAGCAGTGTACACCATCTACAAGATGCACTGCAGGAATTCACCAAGGCTCCTTTGACAGCAACTTCCAAACCCACGACAACTACCATCTAGAAGGACAAGGGCAGCAGACCGATGGGAAAACCACGGCCTAGAAGTTCCCATCCAAGTCACTCACCATCCTAACTTGGAAATATATCACCGTTCCTTCACTGTAGCTGGGTCAAAATCCTGGAACTCCCTTCCTAACAGCACTGAGGTTGCACTTACACCACATGGACTGCAGCGGCTCAAGAAGGCAGCTCACCACCACCTTCTCAAGTGCAACTAGGGATGAGCAATAAATGTTGGCCCAGCCAGCCAAGTCCACATCCCGTGAATAAAAGAATATAGACAAAAGAGCAAGGAGGCTATGCTGAATTTATACAAAACACTCGTTAGACCTCAGCTGGAGTATTGTGTACAGTTCTGGGCACATTATAGGAAGGATGTGAACACATTGGGGGCAGTGCAGAAGATGTTTACAAGAATGGTTCTAGGGATGAGAAACTTCAGCTACAAAGATAGATTAAAGAGGTTGGGGCTGTTCTCCTTAGAGAGAAGACGACTAAGGAGAGATTTGATAGAGATGTTCAAAATCATGAGGGGGCTGGACAGAGTAGATAGGGAGAAGCTGTTCCCAATCATAAAAGGATCAAGAACGAGGGGGCACAGATTTAAAGTGATTTGCAAAAGAAGCAAATGTGACATGAGAAAATTTTTTTCACACAACGAGTGGTTCGGGTCTGGAATGCACTGCCTGGAAATGTGGTGGAAGCAGGTTCCATCGAGGCATTCAAGAGGGCATTAGATGATTATTTGAATAAAAACAATGTGCAGGGGTATGGGGAAAAGGCAGGGCAATGGCACTAGATCATAATGCTCATTTAGATAGCCGGTGCAGACACGATGGACCAAATGGCCTCCTTCTGTGCCGTTAAATTCTGTGATTCTGTGAAAAGAAATGGCCAGATGGTTGAAAAGAGCCCGCCAGGAGGAAAAAACATCAGTCGACCTCAGTCCAACACTATTCATCTGTGCCAGTTCCAGAAGGGACTGACACTCAGGAATCAACCTCTTCAGCCACAACAGGCCATGTTCAATACAGAAGTGACATACACCCTGGGCACAGTCCATTTTCTCCCAAGTCAGACAGATGCCAATAATGGTTTAGTTTAGTTTTGGCTCAAAGGTTAAAGAGTTTTCCATTTAGGTGACATTTAATACTCACACCAGAGGGTAGTTATCTTTGATGAGGTGAATAGCCACTGTCGGATCAATTGTGAATAGTATGGGGGCTATCACACAGCCTTGCTTGACTCTGGTCTAGATTTTGATGGCGTCTGTTTGAGATATCCCACTCAAGACAATTGCAGTCATATCATCATGAAGCATTTGCAGGATTGTGATGAAGTTCCTTGGGCATCCAAATCTTTGGAGCACAGTCCACAGTCTAGTAATTTGCTGAGACTAAAACATCAGGTCAATGAATGCAATATAAAGTTCCTGGTGTTGTTCTCTGCACTTTTCTTGGGTTTGTCTGGCAACAAAGAACATGTCAGAGGTTCTTCTGGAAGGTCTAAAGCCACATAGTGTCTCCAGGAGGATTTCCTCAGCCGCAGGAAATAGGCAATTCAGGAGAATGCGCGTCAGGATTTTCCCTGCTATGAACAAGAGGAAATTATACGATAGCATAATTTATCTCGCACTTGAAAATAGTTACAATTGGCACAATTCTGAAGTTTGGAGGGTGGGGGAGGAGTTATTTTTCCTCCCAAATCCGTAGGATGAGTGCATGGACCCTTGATGTGAGCAAAAGTCCACCAACTTTGAAGGCCTCAGCTGAATACTGGGCTGCAGACTTTGTTATTTTTTGTTGTTGCAGCTCTCCTATTGATGCTGATTCACCTATAGATTCTGCCACAGGGTACTGGGGGATAACCTGGAGAATATCAGCTGCCACTGTGGATTCACAATTGAGGAATTATTCAAAGTGTTCTTTCCACTGTTGACAGATGGCATCGGCATCCTTAAGTGAAACACCACCCTGTAAGCAAAGAATATTTTATCCATTTAACCTTGGTCTACAGATGTTCTTGGTGGTGTCAAAATGTTTTGCATGCCAAGGTGGTCAGCATGTTGTTGGATCTCTTGGGCATCTCTTCTCACCACATGTGCTTTATCTTCCGGACTTATCTTTGGGCATCAGCTTTGAGCTATTGGAATGCTGCCTTCTCAACTTGCGACCTTGGGTTGTTCTGCTTGGCAATGAAGGCTGATCGTTTTTGTTCTAGGAAGTCACATATTTCAGCAATGTTTTCATCAAATCAGTCCCGGTGATGATAATGCTCAAACCCAATGGTCTGAGCTCAGGAATCTAGTACAGTTGACTTTATTCGATCCCACTGTTCTGGAATTGAGTTACATGTGTGAAGATTTACCAGGCCGGTCACAAGCTGCACTTGGAATTCCTCTAATTGGTCAGGTTGCTTTAGGGCTGATACATTGATCGTCTTCCCCTTAGACTTTTAGGCCTTGTGATGTCTTGTTGCTGAGTGGATGTTCATCACCAACTGAACAAGCCCCTGTATGGATCCAGTTCTACGGATATCACTTAGATCTTTGGCCCAAATAATTACGTAACCCATTTGCACTGGTTTTTCCCACCTTGTTTTCCCCAATGGTTCCGCTTCAGAAATCAGGGTCACAGCCAACCCTGGCACTAAAGTCCCCAGAAGGATGATCTTTTCTTCTTTCGGGATGGCAGTGAGTACTTCATCAACATCAGAATAGAAACTTTCCTTCACATCTTTATTGGAGTTATGGGTAAGGGCATAAGCCCTAATGATGGTGGCATATTGGTTACAGCTAAGTTGTAGGTGAAGTGTCATAAGTCTTTCATTTATGCAATTGGTGGGTTCTGACAGTGCATCCAAGATCCTATTCTTGATGGCAAAACCAACTCAGTGGACACGAGGGTCATTGTCAGCCTTTCCTTTCTAGTAGGAGGTTGATCCCCCTGCTTGTTCCTTCAGCTACCCGTGCTCAGGAAGGTGGGTCTCATTGAGGGCGGTGATGTCAATTTGGAGTCTTGATAGCTCCCATGATATGATTGTAGTTCTTCTTTCCAGACGATTGCTTTTGAGATTACCCATGAGTGTTTTAACATTCCAAGTTGAAAAATTTAAAGTTTTCTTTCTTTGGCCACAAAGGTGGTGATCCTGCAGGGTATTATTCCCTAGCCAAGAGAACGTGAGACAGCCTATTTTTAGGGCACCTTTTCCATCCCCCTCTCCATTTGAGCAGAGGTATCCTGAAGAGGACTGCTCAGTCACAGGTGCTGCTGCCAAAGACACCTCTGTTTCAATACAGGTGTCCAATGGTTCCAATACAGGTGTCAGTACAGGTGCCCCCTCCCACAACTCTTTCTCTGGTACATCGATGACTGCTTCGGTGCCATTTCATGCTCTCGTCTGGACCTGGAAAAATGTAATAACTTTGCTTCCAATTTCCACCCCTCCATCATTTTCACATGGTCCATCACTGACACTTCCCTTCCCTTCCTTGACCTCTCTGTCTCAATTTCTGGTGATAGACTGTCCACCAATATTCATTACAAGCCCACCGACTCCCACAGCTACCTTGACTACAGCTCCTCACACTCTGCTTCCTGTAAGGACTCCATCCCACTCTCTCAGTTCCTTCGCATCTGTTCCGATGATGCCACTTTCCAAAACAGTTCTTCTGACATGTATTCCTTCTTCCTTAACCGAGGTGTTCCATCCATGGTGGTTGACAGGGCCCTCAACGGTGTCCGGCCCATCTCCCACACATCCGCCCTCACACCTTCCTCTCCCTCTCAGAACCATGATAGGATCCCCCTTGTCCTTACTTATCAGCCCACCAGCTTCCGCATTCAAAGGATCATCCTCAGCCATTTCCGCCAACTCCAGCATGATGCCACCACCAAACACATCTTCCTTTCACCCCCCCGTAGGGACTGTTCCCTCCCGGACACCCTGGTCCACTCCTCCATTACCCCCTACACCTCAACCTCCTCCCACAGCACCTTCCTATGCAACCGCAGAAGGTGCAATACCTGCCCCTTTACTTCCCCCCCTCCTCACTGTCCAAGGGTCCAAACACTCCTTTCAACTGAAGCAGTACTTCACTTGCACTTCCCTCAATTTAGTCTACTGCATTCGCTGCTCCCAATGCGGTCTCCTCTGCATTGGAGAGACCAAATGCAGACTGGGTGACCGCTTTGCGGAACACCTTCGGTCTGTCCGCAAGCATGACCCAGACCTTCCTGTCGCTTGCCATTTTAACATACCATCCTGCTCTCATGCCCACATGTCCGTCCTTGGCCTGCTGCAATGTTCCAGTGAAGCTCAGCGCAAACTGGAGGAACAGCACCTCATCTTCCGACTAGGCACTTTACAGCCTTCCGGACTCAACATTGAGTTCAACAACTTCAGGTCATGAACTCTCTCCTCCATCCTCATCCCCTTTTTGATCCCCTTCTTTCTAGTAATTATTATATATTTATATATATATATTTTTCTTTTCCCACCTATTTCCATTAGTATTTTTAAAATTTATTTCCATCCATTGTTTTATCTCCACCTTTCAGCCTATTTCGATCCCTTCCCCCCCATCCCACCTCCACTTGGGCCATCTGTCACTTGCTCATCCTGCTTTCTACCCTTGTCATCATTAGCACATCCTTTAGCTAATATCACCACCGTCAACACCCCTTTGTCCTTTTGTTTATGACATTTTTGGCAATCTCTCCTTTGCCTCCACCTATCACTGGCCTTCTATCCAGCTCCACCTGTCCCACCCCACTTAAACAGCTTATATTTCACCACATTTCTATTCCTCTTTAGTTCTGATGAAGAGTCATACAGACTCGAAACGTTAACTCTGTCTTCCTCTCCACAGATGCTGTCAGACCTGCTGAGTTTTTCCAGCAATTTTTGTTTTTGTTTCAGATTTCCAGCATCTGCAGTATTTTGCTTTTGTCCAATGACCTTGATGGATCTGTTGCCTGTGTGCAGACTCTTGACTAGGCACTCCCAGGTCCACAGCCCTGTCCCCATCACCAATTCTCCATCATCACAGGACTTGGCAAATGGACCAGGGTAGAAGCCTGCACATGATTTTGTTTAATGTGCAGACCTTTGGGAGTGATTATTGTCCACATGATCTTGACGAGTTGATGGCCAGATTTCGGTGACATGTCAAACCACGATGATCGGGGCTGCCGGGAGCAAGGATCTCCCGATGGCTTAGCTCAAGGGATCATCAAAACATACAAGCCTCTCCACCATGTCAAGGAGGCGATTCAGAGGGTGAAATGATAATATTCCACTAACTACTCATAGGACAGTTCTAAAAACAAGAAGTGGAATATTAAAGGCTGTAAAAGGGAACTAATCACACAGCTGGGAGTGTATCACTAAGCAACTGACATTAAAGGCTTCATATTGCATCACAAACCATTCACAAGCAAAGTCAATCACAACTCGCCCATTTCCTGGAACTCTGTCTCACTTGGGCGGAGTACAACTGAAATGCACTGGATGGAGTAGAATTGCAACGCGCTGTTGTCAAGGTCTGACAATGTTAATTTTTGTTGCTTTTCCTTCTTCATTGGTTAAGGAGGAAGTACACTGGGAGGTGTTGCTGGCCTTTGAGCTGGGATTACAGATACTGTGCAGCTACACAACAGCAAGAAGAGCCCCATTTTGCTGGATAAGGAACATGGTTCAAAAAAAAACCCTGCTACATCTGAGTATTGCTACAGGAAATCAAATATATATCTGATACGTTTAAAGATCTCACTTATGAATTAAGTCCAATATGTTTAAAGAACTCTCATTGACAGATTATATCGATATGTTTTTAAAATCTTTCATCGATAGATAATTCCTATTTCAAAGCTACACAAATGGAGAAAGTGTATGAATTTGAAGCAGTGAGTGAGACCCACACTGGGGTGGCAAGTTCTGTAGTCGCAGCTGCTGGTCTGCCATCAGTGTTTATGGAACAGCACCACATAAAGCTCCAATTAAGCAATTGTCTAGTCATTTTATCACTTGATTCTGGGAGCATGTTCTGAAACAAACACGCTGTGCCAGCTTTTATTTTGCCCACAGCCAAACAAAGACTGAGAATTAATGCAACTGAAGATTGAAAACACAGCCTATGACAGCAAACAAAAAGGGCAAGGTGGCTGTAAAATTCAGGGAAATTAAAAGACAGCTAATGAAGCACATCAGTTACTGCCATTAATTTCCTTTAAAATGCACATTTTGTTTATTCCTCCGAGGTATGCAGCAGTAATGCTGCACTGCGACATTGAATATGACAAAGTGAGCCAAGCTGGTTTTTTTTCCCCTCTCCCCAAATTACTTGCAGAGAAGCCATCAGCAGAGTCCTAATGTCACAATCCCAGAAATATCAGCACTTGTCACTTTACCTGAGAATGGCTGCATTTCAAGTCAAAAAGGTTTAAATAAAAATTACATTTAAACATCAATTGTCAGTTGATGCTGATCTCAGCAATGCACAATAACTAGTCTCAAAGTCTCCAAGGCAGGGAAGGTGAGGGCAGAGTAAGAAAGGGATGGGAGAGAAATTGTCCAAGGGCTCTGTTTTGCATTAGAATCCCGGAGGCCTTGACAAGAAGGAGAATGCAGATGAACATTGTGCGGAAACAGGACCAGATAAACTTGTGATTGCTCATCAACTCTCTGCTGTTCATTCTAGTGTGTGGAGTGCGGCCACTGAAGCACAGTACTGGAGGGGGACCTTTGTGAGCTGTACTCCAACATGGGACAATGCCTTCAGAAGATGGCAGGAAACTAGCAGGTGATTCAGAATTTTATGTGTCAGTTTTCACCTTCTCGTCTTTTGAAGTGTTGACTCTATGGTGGGGTCCAGTTTCAATGGGCATCAGGTGCCCCACAGTGCTTTGATAAACTGAGCCTCAACATTAAAGCTTGGGGAAAATTATGGATGATCCAGATTCCAATCCCAACCAATATCCACACATCCTGTACATCAAGGGGCTGCTGATCAACCATGAATAGTGGGAAACAAAAACAAAAATACCTGGAAAAACCCAGCAGGTCTGACAGCATCTGCGGAGAGGAACACAGTTAACGTTTCGAGTCCGTATGACTCTTCTGTTGAATGACTTCAACAGAAGAGTCATACGGACTCGAAGCATTAACTGTGTTCCTCTCCGCAGATGCTGTCAGACCTGCTGAGTTTTTCCAGGTATTTTTGTTTTTGTTTTGGATTTCCAGCATCTGCAGTTTTTTGCTTGTATGAATAGTGGGAACCCTGGATGTTTTGCCCTTCCCCAACTGAGGCCCTAACTGCACGCATATGAACTTTTGTGATCAATTCTGATGAAAGGAAAATTAACCTCATTGATTTATTTTACTGCATCAGTCAGAATTTAAGGAGTGGAGTTTTAGCGGCATTGATTAACCGAACAGCTGCTTAAGTTGGGTTCACATTCTCCAGGTCAGACTGTGACGGGTCAGGACCTGGTATCAGTGGGGCAGCATGGACTCATTCTAAGGAACAGAAGCAGGCCATTCAGTTGCTCAAGGCTGTTCTGTCATTCAGTTAGGTTATTGCCGATCTGTACATCAACTCCATCTACCCATCTTGGTTCTGTAATCCTCAATACTCTTGCCCAAGAGAAATCTATTAATCCCAATTTTTAAATTTTCAATTGACCACCAGCCTCAATTGCTTTTTGGGGATAGAGTTCCAGATTTCCACTACCCTTTGTGTGCCCCACTGACACCAGGTCCTGACCTTTTGTGTGAAGGAGTGCCCTGAACAGCCTGGCTCTAATTTTAAGATTATGACTCCTTGTTCTGGATTCCCCCACCAGAGGAAAGTTTCCCTTTATCTACCCTATCATTTCTTCAATCATCTTCAACACCACATTTAGATCACCCCCTAATCTTCTATATTCAATTTAAACCTAGACTATGCAGCCTGTCTGCATAATTTAACCCTTTTAGTCCCAGCACTACTTTGGTTAATCTATGCTGCACCCGCTCCAAGACAATACAATAGATTGCGGCATATAAGACAACCTTATTTTTCAGCACCAAAATGCATGTTTAGGGCTAGATTTGCATTAGGAGTTGGCCTCAACTTTTCAGTACAGAAATATGTTTTTAGAGTTTATTTATTTATTTATGCTAGGCCTGCATTTATTTCTCATCTGTAATTGCCCTTGTGAAGATGGTGAGGCACGTTCTTTAACTGCAGCAGTCCATGCGGTGTAGGAATACCCACAGGAAGGGAGTTCCAGGATTTTGACCCTGTCACAAAACTATCATATTTTTCACAACATTATTGTAGGTTTATGGTGGTGAGTGGGGATGGTTCTGTCTGTGTGACTTATTTAATTGAATTAGAGGCAGATAGACTGCAAGGTTGAAATTATAAGAAGAGTCAGGAGTAAAAAGGGTATTTGAAATCTAATGAGTGAATTTGAGTCTAAGAGTCAGTAGATAAGGTGTGAATGAAATTTGCATTTTAAGATCAGTGGCGAGTTGTTTGATTTTCAAAAGGATGGTAGGATATTTACAACTAACAAGATAAATAGGGCAAAGTTATTACATTTATTTTTCCATAACTGCTGACAAGAATGATGACATGAAAGATTTTTATATGAAAAAAGTGCATTTCCAAAGACACGTAGAACAATGGTATTTTACACATTAGAGAGAGAGAAGCATATATAAAGAAAGATGGAAGGCCATGTGGGGGTGGCCGTGTAACATCTTGAAAGGTACACAGTGTAAAGAAGCAGCCTTGGGGAAAAGTCTCTAGCCACTTCTGCAGAAGTCTGCTGTGTCTAGTAACTAAAGTTATGTTAAAAAGCCTTTAGAATTCCACTGTTGAGTGGGTGAGTGTGGTAACCTTGCTGGATTGCCTATTTAAATTTAAAATCTATTTTAGACTTGCCTTAAATGGGGTGTGTAGTTGAGAGTCAGGTTAATTAGGACTTTTGGGATTTGTTATAATACCACGTAGCTGTAATCTTATGTCTGTGTTTGAATTATTTTCTTTTGTTAATAAATGCTTTACTTTAATTTTTAAATTCTCTAAAGTCGTTAGTAGACTCACTACTTCTGAATTCAGTGTACAAATCTTCTCATAATAAATACAAATTGCAAAGCCGTCGTCATAGCGTGACCAAGTTTCCCTTGTAGATTTGGTCCGCCTGGTACATATCACCTGCCACATCATAACAACCCTGTGACAGTGAAGGAACGGCGATACAGTTGCAAGTCAGGATGGTGTGCGGTTTGGACAGGTGGTGGTGTTCCCATGCATCTGCTACCCTTATCCTTCTAGGTGGTAGAGGTCATGGGTTTGGAAGCTGCTGCTGAAGGAACCTTGGTGCATCTTGTAGATAGTACACACTGCTGCCACTGTACATCGGCGGTGGAAGGAGTGAATGTTGAAGGTGGTGGTTGGGGTGCCAATCAAGTGGGCAACTTTGTCCTGGATGGTGTCGAGCTTCTTGAGTTTTGTTGGAGCTGCACTCATCCAGGCAAGTGGAGAGAATTCCATCACACTCCTGACTTGTACCTTGTAGGTGGTGGACAGGCTTTAAGGAGTCAGGAAGTGAGTTACTTGCTGCAGAATTCCCAGTCCCTGCTCTTGTAGCCACAGTATTTATATGGTTGGTCTAGTTCAGTTTCTGGTCAATGGTAACCCCCCCAGGATGTTGATATTGTGGGATTCAGTGATGGAATGTTATTGAATATTAGGGGGAGATGGTTGGATTATCTCTTGTTGGAGAAGGTCATTGCCTGGCACTTGTGTGGCACAAATGTTTCTTGCCACTTATCAGCCAAAGCCTGAACATTACTCACCTTACAGGTTGGTGCATGGGATCAAGCAGGCAATACAGGCGGTATTGCCAAGAAGATGCACGGGAGTTTAAAACATGCCCACGCACTTCAAAATGGCGACCACCTACATCGACATCAGAGGTTCACATTTTATACTCGACCTATAAATCAACCCCCATTTTTGGGATGATTTTTCTAAGCTGTAAAGGTCAACTTATATGTCACGATCTATGGCATATTCTTCCTGAGACACAGTGCCCAGAACTGAATGTAGTAGTTCAGATGGTGTTAAAGAAGTAATCAACTCAAGACACGTGCGCACACACCCTCACATGCCGACACATGCGTGCACACACATATTCACAGGTTGACACAGGCACAAACTCTCACTCACACGCTGACACACACTGAGGCCTTCTGTGCTTTCTAAGGAGGAATTAAAGTATCCCATGGCACTATTTCGGGAAGCTGTCCCCATTGTTCTAACCAATAGTTAACATCAACCAATAGTTGACATTTATCATGCTGATCTTGCTGTGTGTAAACTGGCTGCTGGGTTGCCTGCATTACAACTGTGACTATACTTCAAAAGTGCTTCGGGATGTCTGGTGGTTGTGAAAGATGCTAAATAAATGCAAGACTTCCTTTTTGAATTAAATGTAGGTTCTGACTGCATTGTGGAAAATGTCATTGAAATAAGTTTATAAAAGCATCAGTGTGTCTTGAGTTGATTACTTCTTTAACAGCACACATTCATTTCCCATTTAAAGTATTAGCTTTGTCTCTAGAAAGCTAGTATATTTAAAACATTCTCGACTTCTGAAGTCTGAGCATGAAAGATAGGGTTTGGGCAAGTGTAAAACCAGGTGAAGACTTGCACTTTTATCCCCCTCCCTGCCCTTATTTTGTGGCTTGCCCAGTATATTTACTTCAAGACCTCTTTCAAATCCCTCTACAGCCTCTCCCACCCACCTTGGCAATCGTCTTCATTCCCTTGACACTAATTATAGAAGGCAACTACCTCCACAAGGGCCATTAAACATGAGCAACAAATGCCAGTGATGCTCACATGCCATGTAAGAATTTTCTCATTTCCCAGAATTGATGGCATATTTGCACGCCCCCCACCTTTGTCCATTTCTTCTGTTGCTCAATCTCTCTTCAATCTATGAGCCATGTTCCTTTGGCACATAAGTGCTGTAGAAATACAGAAGTCCTCTGGGCAGGGACTAATTATGTACACATGTTCCAATATCAAGCCTTATTCACAGTATGCTCAGTTACATGGTCAATTATCATCAGCATCAGGACTGCAGAAGATAAGCAGTAAACACTAATGTCATTGCACGCCTTAGGTTTAAAACTTCCACACCATATGGTACTGAACTGTACAGGCCCTAATGTTTGAAAGCTAGATTACACTGGTTACTCAATCTGAGCTCAGAGTGAAGGGAAGTCCTGTTTGCTCACTGTCTAAAGTGGGTATGATGGGACACATTGGCCAGGGTTCTCAGGATGAGGCAGAGTTGGAATTCCTCCTATAGGGACAAAATGAGAGAGAGACAGAGTCAGAAAGAGAAAGAGAAAGAGAGAGAGAAAAATAATGCCACGTGGACTTTGCACTGTGTGTGTGTACTGAGGGCAGGAACAAAACAAAGAACAAAGAAAAGTACAGCACAGGAACTGGCCCTTCGGCCCTCCAAGCCTGTGCCGATTATATTGCCCGTCAACTAAAACATTTTGCATTTCCAGGGTCCGTATCCCTCTATTCCCATCCTATTCATGTATTTGTCAAGCTGCCTCTTAAACACCACTATCGTACCTGCTTCCACCACCTCCTCTGGCAGCGAATTCCAGACACTCACTACCCTCTGCGTAAAAAATTTGCCTCGCACATCCCCTCTATAGTTTTCTCCTCTCACCTTAAATCTATGTCCCCTAGTAATTGACTCTTCCATCCTGGGAAAAAGCTTCTGACTATCTACTCTGTCCATGCCACTCATAATTTTGTCATAGGCAAGCCTGATTCGTGTTGACTCCAAAGTCTGTGCATCCAAATTTTGTAGGCAACATCAGGAATAGGAAAACTGGGTGGTGGGCCCTCTCTACCACAATGTCATTGAAGTTAACTATGGCAGAGAACAAAAATCAAACTTGAATTTTGTGGTCTGTCCAACTCAGTTACACATTCTTATCAGCTGGGTCAATTGCACAGCTGAACAGAGTTGAATATGTTTTTAAAATGTACTGCCCAAAGTAACTCCATGTAGTCATAGCACACATTATATACTAACCATGTCTGCATCTTTTCATGGGATTTCACATTTAAATAGAGACCTGCACCCTTAAAACAGGGTTGTTTCACAGGAAAGAAAGGGGAATGTCATGAAATGCAACTGTAGCCTATCAATCTTATTGCCGGTTTTGTTGTGAAGTATTTCATTATCAGACTTAATTGCTTTCTAAAACCATAATAGTGCCTTGAAATGGATTGTAACCCTGTAAATTTATAAGCTGCTAAATATTTTTTGCTCAATGGATTTAATGGTGCTGAACTAAATGGTATTTAATACTAAAGTCCTGTTGAATGTCAATGTGGCAGCATCTGCCAACCGACACAGATTGGGTGGTCAGTGATGTCTTTATTCTGCCAATGATGCTCTTTATCGCTTCTTTTTACAATCTGCTTGCAAGAGCAGTATGGGAGATAATGACTGATTGTACGGTTTTCCTCTGGAATGGTATTGGATAACGGTTTCTAATACATTTAAAACACAATAACCCAGCTATGTTATGACAAGAGGGAGGTTCTGCTGGGTTAGTCGGGTTAGCAGACTATATGTTAGGTCAGTTTTCACATCTAGATAAAAGTGACAAGCGTTGCTGGATTCTTCTTTCTTTCCAACTCAAGATGCAATCCAGCCACATACAAGGGATGAAAGTCTCCTCTAAATGCAAACTGGAAGGGAAAGGACTGGCATTTCTATAGTGCCTTTCACAGTCTCAGGTACTCCATAGAAACATTGGAAAAAGGAGCAAGAGTAGGTCATTCAGCCCCTCAAGCCTGCTCTGCCATTCAATATGATCATGGCTGATCCTCTATCTCAAAGCCATACTCCCGCGCCCTTCCCATACCCCATGACACCTTTGGGGTCTAGAAGTCTATTTCCTTCTTAAATATATTCAGTGACTTGGCCTCCACAGCCTTCTGTGATAGAGAATTCCACAGGTTTACCACTCTCTGACTGAAGAAGTTTCTCCTCATCTCAGTCCTAAATGACTTACCTCATATTCTGAGAATGTGACACCTTGTTCTAGACCCCCCAATCAGAGGAAATATCATCTCTGCATCCAGTCTGTCCAGCTCTATTGGAATTTTATATGTTTCAATGAGATCCCTCTCATTCTTCTAAACTTCAGTGAATACAGGCCTAGTCAACCCAACTCTCCTCATACGATAATCCTGCCATCCCAGGAATCAGTCTGATGAACCTTCGTTGCACTCCCTCTAAGGCAAGTATATCCTTTCTTAGGTAAGGAGACCACAACTGCACACAACGCTCCAGGTATGGTCTCACTAAGGCCCTCTACAACTGCAGTAAGACATCCTTGCTCAAATCCTCTCGCCATGAAGGCCAACATACCATTTGCCTTCTTAACTGCTTGCTGCACCTGCATGCTTGTTTTTGGTGACTGGTGTACAAGGACACCCAGGTACCTCTGTACATCAACATTTCCCAACCTATCACCACTTAAATAATACTCTGCCGTTCTGTTTTTCCTACTGAAGTGGATAACTTCACATTTATCCACGTAGTACTGCATCTGCTATGTATTTGTCTACTCACTCAACTTGTCTAAATCACCTTGAAGCCTCTTAACATCCTCCTCACCACTCACATCCCCAACAAGTTTTGTGTTGTCAGCAAACTTGGAAATATTACATTCTCTCATCCAAATTGTTGATATATATTATGAATAGCAAATATTAAGAGCTTTATATGTAGCACAGTAACCACATCACCTTCTTTTGCTGTAATAGATTCAAAACTAAAAGAAACATTGTGATATAGCACTGGGTATTCAAAAGTAGAATATGGATGCCTAATGACAATGAAAGCATCTGCAGATCAAGTTAGAAAAAATATTCAGTGGCAGAAACTGCCTCTCAAGGTGGAAGCTGAAAGAAGTTGTATTATTTTCTTTTGTTCTCCAGGCATTCCTGTGTCTACCCTCCCAACATATCTATGTTCTTTAAATGTACAATGTTTCCATCTTACAATGCTATGGTAAATCATTTTATGCTCCAATTTGTGTAAAGAAATTGCTCCTACCCTCCCTCCATCTCTCTTGGGGATGAATATGTATTGAAAAACAGACTAAAAAAGTAAATTGCAAAATGCCAGTAATCAGAGGTCAAAAGGATATGATTGGTCTTACCACTGATAACTGCATTTATGGCACTCTGATTACAGCTTATTGGTTTCATTTCTACAAAATATTTCTGATTCAGTACTGTAAAAATCTACATTGTACATGAAGTTATTGCGGTATGGAATGGTTCTTCCAATAAGTTTATAGCTGTGATTTACTCTTGCACTTCTAAAACACGTATTCCATACATGAGTGCAGACTATATAACTAATGTATATGCTTCCCTTGTAACTGCAGCAGTTACAGGAGATCTACAGATGGATGTCTCTACTCAAGTACAGAACATGGTCTTTAGATGATAGATTAGGGAATTAAAATTGTAAGATTCTTGGACGATCCCTGGTACAATAAAAGTGGAAACAGGGAAGTTAAAGAAAATTCAGTGCTCAGGTCAGGGAGATACAACAGCTGAAGACAGCACCAAGTATCAAGGTTTGGGTCTGTCAGCTAATAATGTTTCACCGTGTTCTATACCAACTTTCAGTAATGCCAGGGATTGGACTTGTGCTTCACCACTTGTGGAAAAGTTCACCTGTTCTCTACAAAATGCTCATTCTAATGTTTTTGAACAGGAGGAAAGAGCCAATATTCATGGGGTAGCTGTCAGCAATGGCACAGCAGTAACAGCTGGTGCAACTCAATTCCAAGCACCAACAAATAACAATCTGTGTAATTCTATTCTGCAGTTCGCTTGATCAACACCCCACCCCAGCTTAAATATCCACTCCTTCCAACACTGGTGCAGTCTAGTTAGTGTAAACCATCTTCAAGATGCATTGCAGGAACTCATTGTTCCTTCAACATCACTGGGTCAAATCCTGGGACTTCCTTCCTAACAGCACCGCTGTACACGGACGGCAGCAGTTCAAGGAAATGGCTCACCATCACCTTCTCAAGGGCAATTAAGGAGGGGCAATAAATGCTGGCTTTGCCAGCAACATCCACATCGTGTGAATATTTTTTTTAAAAAATCAGTTTTATCACTAACAAGTATTGGGATTCCCTAATGAATCAACTTTCATGACCTTTCTGATATGCAAGCACCATTAGCACATGTGCAGAATCATGGACATTTGGTTGGGAACTAGAAGCTGCAGTGGTTGTCAAACTTTGTTTTTTTGCAAATGTTGACCTGCCTTGTCCCAATGTTAACAAAACACCCTTTAGGACAGAAGAACAAATTAGTAAATTGATGATAGGCAAGTAATTAGTCCCATGCAAATGCACACCATGGCAAAAATGCCAGAGCACAGGCTACCCTGTACTTCAACATGTGTTAATTTCAATTTATTGTTCTATCCTTTTGTTGTCATCAAATAGTTAATGTTCAGACTGCCAATGCAAAGTCAGCAAGCTAGGTTAAGAAGCCAACATTGAGTATGTCCAATTTTCAAATTCATGCACTAAATACTGGTTGATGCAAAACCCAAAAGGATGCTGGCCCATTCTAAAAACCAGCCGGTTGGACAGTGTCAAATATTTCTCAACTTCAGCACAATTTCCTGATCAACTACCAGCTTGATTCCCTGCTCAGCGTCTTTTATGTAAAATATACATTTTTTTAAATCGTTGTGTTGGAGAGTTTCCAATTCATTAGCTGTTTAATTACACTGCTGGCAGTTGCAGCCAACGCTGATTGATGTCATCAGAAGAGTATAATCACAGCTTGGCTGATGTAAAAGAATGCATGCCTGGTGATCAAGAATAGATACAATCCTGCTGAGTTTTAAACTGCATTACTAGGTAATTCACCAAGCAATTATGCATATATGCCTCAAGTTTTCTTTTGAAACTAGAGGGATACACTCACATTAGAAGTTTCTTTCCTTTCTAATTTCTTCCCATTTCCTGATGGTGATGAAATGTGTTGGGGTGCCAAATGCCCATTCATTGTGCACGAGCTTACATCAACAGAAATTTAACCATGTGGTGCATTGCAAGATGAGCCTATTCCAGTTGATAGCCAGTATTTTTTTTCCATATTTTTTCATGGGATGTGGGCGTCGCTGGCAAAGCCTGCATTTGTTGCCCATCCCCAAATGCTCTTGAACTGAACATTTCAGAGGGCAGTTAAGAGTCGGCCACATTTCTGTGGGTCTGGAGTTACATGTAGGCCAGGCCGGGTAAGGATGGCAGATTCCCTAAAGGACCTTAGTGAACCAGATGGGTTTTCACAATAATCGATGATAGTTTCACGGTCATCATTATTGAGACTAGTTTTCAATTCCTGATTTATTAATTGAATTTAAATTCCACCAGCTGCTGTGGTGGGATTTGAACCCTTGTCCGCAGGATATTAGCATGGGCCTTTAGATTATTCGTCCAGTGACATTGCCATTATGACACCATCCCACCAGTTGTCAACTGGGGCCGATTGTGATCAGCTGCTGAGCTGAAGCTAGACACTTGTTTCTCCTCCTTAACCTGTAGCTCATTCTTTGCTGACATCAGTAATAAAAGAACAAACTTGCATTTATAAAGGGCCTTCATGATCTCCTGATGTCCCAAATTACCTTATAGCCAATTAAGTACTTTTGACGTGACAAGTGCCTGGTCTATGCCAAGCTGTTAAATTTCAACAGTGCAATTATGGAGGTGTAACAATAAGCCTCAGTGGGCGGAGAATATTAATGAGGACTGCCATTCCCAGCTGCTGTTCAGTGGTTCCCATTGGAAGTGGCCGAGTGGGCTGTGATGTGATGGGCTATGGTAGCATACTGCACATAGCAAATTACTGATTTCACTGATACCTCTTTGAGCAGTTTCAGAGAGTAATGATACAGCCAATAACTCAATTAAATAGTTACCATTACTTCTTGTCTGGAAGCTGGCATAGCCCTGAGCCTTTGTAGCAATCCTTTGTCTCCTTGTGCTGGAGGGTTAGAAAAGGAAAGCACTCAATCACAGCACAGTTGATATCCTGTCACTGGGCAAACCATGAATGCACGTGGAACGTAAGTGACTTCTGGGCCAAATTACGACCGGTATCTGGAAAAACTCAGCAGGTCTGGCAGCATCGGCGGAGAAGAAAAGAGTCGACGTTTCGGGTCCACACGACCCTTCAACAGAACTGAAGTATAGTCAGGAGAGGGGTGAAATATAAGCTGGTTTAAGGTGGGGGGCGGGGGGAGAGAAGTTGAGGGTGGGGTGGTTGTAGGGACAAGCAAGCAGTGATAGGAGCAGATAATCAAAAGATGTCACAGACAAAAGGATCAAAGAGGTGTTGAAGGTGGTGATATTATCTAAGAAAAGTGCTAATTAAGAATGGATGGCAGGACACTCAAGGTACAGCTCTAGTGGGGGTGGGGTGGAAAGATTGACAAGGTATTAGTTGTAGATTTAAAAATAATGGAAATAGGTGGGAAAAGAAAAATCTATATAAATTATTAAAAACAAAAAAAAACAAAAGGGAGGGGGAGGAAACGGGGTGGGGATGGGGGGAGGGGGAGTTTAAGATCTAAAGTTGTTGAATTCAATATTCAGCCCGGAAGGCTGTAAAGTGCCTAATCGGAAGATGAGGTGCTGTTCCTCCAGTTTGCGTTGGGCTTCACTGGAACAATGCAGCAAGCCAAGGACAGACATGTGGGCAAGAGAGCAGGGTGGAGTGTTAAAACGGCAAGCGACAGGGAGGTTTGGGTCTTTCTTGCGGACAGACCGCAAGAATATTGAATTGAATATTGAATTCAACAACTTTAGATCTTAAACTCCCCCTCCCCCACCCCGTTTCCTCCCCCTCCCTTTTGTTTTTTTTTGTTTTCAATAATTTATATAGATTTTTCTTTTCCCACCTATTTCCATTATTTTTAAATCTACAACTAATACCTTGTCAATCTTTCCACCCCACCCCCACTAGAGCTGTACCTTGAGTGTCCTGCCATCCATTCTTAATTAGCACTTTTCTTAGATAATATCACCACCTTCAACACCTCTTTGATCCTTTTGTCTGTGACATCTTTTGATTATCTGCTCCTATCACTGCTTGCTTGTCCCTACAACCACCCCACCCTCAACTTCTCTCCCCCCGCCCCCCACCTTAAACCAGCTTATATTTCACCCCTCTCCTGACTATACTTCAGTTCTGTTGAAGGGTCGTGTGGACCCGAAACGTCGACTCTTTTCTTCTCCACCGATGCTGCCAGACCTGCTGAGTTTTTCCAGGTAATTCTGTTTTTGTTTTGGATTTCCAGCATCCGCAGAAGTTTTTTGTTTTTACGACCGGTATCTGCTTCACAATATTCAAGAATGGTTTTATGCTCAACAAATGAAAATCATTTTTAGTAGTGAATGAATATGCAAGTTTCAAATGACATTCAGTACTCAAAAAGTTAATCAGCTCTGATTCACTTCAGCGATGTGTGCCAGTCGCAAAACAAAAAGTAAGCCTCATCATACACAGCACATCATTAACAAAGAAAACAACATACTAAGTGCTGCATGGAGCTTTAAAATGTCTAAATAGGATGGCCTCCCAATCACATCCAGCACTCTAGTACCACTACCCAAATTTAGAAGAACAATAAGGCAAAATATTTTCATCCAGCTTGATGTTCCCAGCACTTAAAGCTCATCATATTGAAAGAGTGATCTCAACAACAATGACAGCTTGTATTTATATGGTGCCCTTAACGTAATAAAACAGCACAAGTAACATCACCAGGGGTTATAAAACAAAATACGACACGGAGTCACCCAAGGAGATATTAGGCCAAGAGTTTGGTCAGAGGTAGGTTTCACTAATGGTGGAGTGATTAAAATTGAGGATGCACAAGAATGCAGAATTAGAGGAGTACAGAGATTTCAGAGGGTTGTGGGGCTAGAGAAGATTACAGGGATAGGAAGAAAAGTCATAGAGGGATTTGAAAACAAGGATGGGAGGTGGAGGTTCCACAATCATGCACAGCCTCATTGATGGAGAATTCCCCCCTTGGTCCCTTATGGGCCCTACTCTTTCCCTGGTTATCCTCTTCCCATTGATATACTTATAGAATATCTTGGGATTTTCCCTACTTTTACCAGCCAGAGCTTTCTCATATCCCCTCTTTGCTCTCCTAATTGCTTTCTTAAGCTCTATGGGTGGAGCCAGATGACATCGCTAGGGTGTTGAATGAATATTTCACATCTGTCTTCACCCAAGAGGATGAAGGTATCGAACTCAGGGAGAGAGACTGCGAGGTTCTTGAGCAAATTGATATAGGGAGTGACAAAGTATTGGAGGTGTTGGCAGGCTTAAAAGTGGACAAATCTACAGGTCCAGATGATTTGTGTCCCAGACTGCTGAGGGAGGCATGGGAGGAGATTGCAGGGGCTCTGACACAAATTTTTAATTCCTCTCTGGCCACGGGGGAGGTGCCAGAGGACTGGAGAACAGCTAATGTGGTTCCGCTATTTAAGAAGTGTTGTAGAGATAAGCTAGGGAACTACAGGCCAGTGAGTCTCACGTCAGTGGTAGGGAAAATATTGGAGAAAATTCTGAAGGAGAGAATCTATCTCCACTTGGAGAGGCAAGGTTTGATCAGGGATAGTCAGCATGGCTTTGTCAGAGGGAAGTCATGCCTAACAAATTTGATTGAATTTTTTGAGGGGGTGACCAGGTGTGTAGATGACAGCAGTGCAGTTGATGTAGTTTATATGGATTTCAGCAAAGTGTTTGACAAGGTCCCACATGGGAGACTTATAAAGAAGGCAAATGCACATGGGATACAGGGTAATTTGATAAGATGGATTCAAAATTGGCTTAGTTATGACAGAAGGATGCTTTAGTGACTGGAAGCCAGTGTCCAGTGGCATACCACAGGGATCTGTGCTCGGTCCCCTATTATTTGTCATTTATATAAACAACATAGATGACCATGTAGGGGGTAGGATTAGTAAGTTTGCAGATGACACAAAGATTGGCCGGGTGGTTAACAGTGAGGTTGAGTGTCTTGGGCTACAGGAAGATATAGACGGGAAGGTCAAATGGGCAGATAAGTGGCAGATGGAATTTAACCCTGAAAAGTGTGAGGTGATACACTTTGGAAGGAGTAATTTGACAAGGAAGCATTCAATGAACGGCATGACACTAGGAAGTTCTGAGGAACAAAGGGACCTTGGCGTGTGTGTCCATAGATCTCTGAAGGCGGAGGGGTATGTTAGTGGGGTGGTGAAAAAGGCATATGGGACACTTGCCTTTATCAATTGAGGCATAGATTACAAAAGTAAGGAGGTCATGTTGGAATTGTATAGAACCTTGGTGAGGCCACAGCTGCAGTACTGTGCGCAGTTCTGGTCGCCACATTATAGGAAGGATGTGATTGCACTGGAGGGGGTGCAGAGGAGATTCACCAGGATGTTGCCTGGGATGAACCATTTAAGTTATGAAGAGAGGTTGGATAGACTTGGGTTGTTTTCGTTGGAGCAGAGAAGACTAAGGGACAATCTGATTGAGGTGTACAAGATTATGATGGGGGTGGATAGGGTGGAAAGGGAGCAGCTGTTCCCCTTAGTTGAAGGGTCAGTCACAAGGGGACATAAGTTCAAGGTGAGGGGCAGGAGGTTTAGGGGGGATGTGAGGAAAAACTTTTTTACCCAGCGGGTGGTGACGGTCTGGAATGCACTGCCTGGGAGGGTGGTGAAGGCGGGTTGCCTCATATCCTTTGAAAAGTACCTGGATGAGCACTTGGCATGTCATAACATTCAAGGCTATGAGCCAAGTTATGGTAAATGGGATTAGGTAGGTAGGTCAGGTGTTTCTCATGTGTCGGTGCAGACTCGATGGGCCGAAGGGCCTCTTCTGCACTGTGTGATTCTGTGGGACAGAACAGGTCATTAGAGTAACTTGCATCCTGTTTCTCCAGCCCATGCCCACATGTAGAAGGACTTCACCAACATTCAGGCTTGGGCCAATAAGTGGCAAGTAACATTTGTGCCACACAAGTGCCTTGTAATGACCATCTCCAGTAAGAGAGAACCTAACCATCTCCATTTGACAATCAGTGGCATTAACATTGCTGAATTCCACCATCAACATCTGTGGGTTACCAGAAACTTAACTGGACTAGCCACATAAATATCGAGCCTACAAGAGCAGGCCAGAGGCTGGGAATTCTGTGGTAACTCATCTCTCAGCTCCCCAAAGCCTTCCCGCCATCTACGAGGCACAAGTCAGGAGTGCACAGAGGGTGGTACCTGGGAGACCAGCCATAAGGGCATTGGAATAGTCAAGTTTAGAGATAAGAAAGACAGGAATAAGGGTTTCAGTAGCAAATGGCCTGAGGCAGGGAGGAAGTCAAGTAATGTCATGGTGGTGGAAATAGATGGTCTTACCGATGGTGTGGATAGGTGGTCGGAAAATCATTTCAGGAGTCAAACATGAAACCATGAATGCGAACAGTGACTGAGTCTCAGTTACCAATGAGAGGATTGGAGTCGGTAGCTAACTCAGTAACTGTCTTTATTTTTTTAAGTAAGTGATACAACTTTAAAAAGACAAAATTTCCTAGCGTGAACTTTATAGGGAATCCCCAAAGTAGAAATTTGCTCTATCTCTTAAAATTGGCTCTTTCGACAAGGTGACCACTGAATGCTGCTCACATCAAGGGATCTGGATTCCAGCTTCACACTGAGTCTTTCTCTCTGACCTGGTTTTTCAGGTTTCCTGTTTAATTACTGTAGCTTTTGCCATTGATGAGCCGCACATCTAAAACCCAATGCATGAACAGGTTGTAGAATGCTGTTTGTTGCTGACAGGTACACTCACACCCCTGACTCACAATGATTGTTACACTTCAATCAACAGTCCCTCCTTTGGATGAAAGGCAGCAGTAGTAACATGGAACCAGCTGCTATCCTCTCAATCACTGGCTTCTGTAGTGACAGTTGTAAGGACAGACTTCTCTCCAAGACGCACAAAACTAAAATAAAACAATTCCCAATAAAACTCTGCTTCCACATTGGGCTGAGACTCAGTAAAGCTGCTCAGTCAAAATGATCAGTTGTACCTGCTTATGTCATCATGACTTTGCAATATTTCTCTGAATTTGTTTTGCCCTTAGTTGGTAACACTTGCCTCTCAGTCAGTAGGTTGAGAGTTCAAGTCCACTCCAGAGACTTGAGCACATAATGCAGGCTGACACTCCAGTGCAGTACTGAGGGAGTGCTGCAGTCAGGGGTGCTGCTTTCAAATGAGACATTAAACTTCTCAGGTGAAAGTAAAAGATCCCACAATACTATTTTCAGAAGGAGCAAGGGGGCTCTCCCCAGTGTCCTAGCCATTGTATATCCTGCAGTTAATGTTACTAAAATTTATATAGTCATCGTCACATTGCTGTTTGTGAGAGCCTGTCATGCACAAATTAGCTGCCACATTTCCTACAGTTGTGACAACATTTCAAAGAGTACTTCACTGGCTGTGAAGAGCTTTAGAGTGCCCTGAGAAGGCGCTACAGAAATACAAATGGTTTATTCTTTATAAAACTACTCAACTTGAAGCATCTTGCAATTTTGAAAATAAATCAGAACCAGGTGGCTGGAAGCAGCATAGGGCAGGCAAGGGAGTTTGAAAAATTGGACATCAATTTCTAGATCTTAGACACACGATAAATCGACAAAGTAGGTAAACACCCTTCCCTACGGCACAAGTGCTGATTCACCACAGTTGCTCAGGAAGGAATGGTAGGGCTTGTATTTATATAGTACCCTATCACATCCTCTGGATGCCCCAGAAATTCCTCCCCACTCTGCAATACTACTGGACTTGGTGAAGAAAACAATGAGCCAATACCCCCGCATAGATTGGTACTATTCAAACAAGTACCTAAAGAGGTTGCCAGAAATCAAGAGCATTTGGTCTCAATCTAAAAGCCAGCTTGACCTCCCAATCTAACTTCATAAAATTTGTTCACAAAGTGACTCATTTAATATTGGCTCCTTGCACCTTCAAATGAAGAAAATCAAACTGCACAATCAATCCCAATAAATGTTCTCCTGCAAAATGACTGCACTTTGTAAAATGTACTACCCTGGACACAGAATACAAGGACTCATTCACAGGCCATCACTAAGTCAGATCTCAATCACTTGAGGCGATTTGAATGTAGTGGTCACACATACATGCAGTATAAAAAAAAATGCATGGTTTACAAAAAGCCCATCATATCTGTGCCAGCCCTTGGCTTGGACAATCTAAAACTAATCCCGCTGATCTTCTCTCTCTCCCCAAGGCACTACATATTCCTCTGCTTCCAATATATTTCCACTCTTCTTCAAGGACAGCAGGGATGTTATGGTTCCAACTCTCACTTTCTAGATGATCTGAAAATGTGCTTCATTTCACAAATTTGACATAATCTGAAGGAAAATATGTTCTTTGCAGATCCACAAACCCTGCTCAACAGAGGAATCTCTGACATGACTGTCTCAGCTCTTGGGGCACAAAGAGAAAGGGGAATCAGGAGAACAATAAAAGCTAGAGGAATGTAAAGCACACCAGGAAAGGGGAATTGTTTTGAGTCCAATTTGGAATCTATTCAAACTGAAAATCAAAATGGGAAACAACCGAGTCTCAAGAATTTTATGTTTAATGTTCAGTTGAAAAGCTTTAAATGTACAACTGAGTTGACTCAACACCTGGCTAGCCCCACCTCCCATCATCCTGGCAGAAGCAGAGATTGGTGTTTTGCAGGCAGACTGCTAAGATAAAATGGACATAGAAACCTGAACACTGTTATCAAAGCCAATTATTCTGCAAGGCAGCATCCAGATTTGGGGAAAAGAAATGGATAAGCAGTAAGGGGATGAGACAGGCAGATCTCATTTTATTTTACTAATATTATCCGCTTTAAATGGTTGATCATAGAGATGAAGTGGAAGGGAGGGACAGTATTTACAGTTTTGCTTCACTTCCTAAAAATCAATAAATTATTGATCTCTACAAGCGTTGCTGAATTAGGTAGTGTGACAAGTTAGAAGAAGTTCAAATAGTAATGAATTTTAACTATAAACCGAAGTAAATTGCTGCTAAAGTCCTAACCTGCAACACAAAGTAATTTTGATCAGAAACTCAAAGGCTCTAGTCATCCACTTTCACTACTTGAGCTGGATTTCATATCTTGGCGTTAGCGAGTGATCCCTTGTATAACTCACAGAAGCTGGTATCTGGCCAACACTGCTCCTAGTTCCACATGCTGAACATTACTTAGCACAGCTCTCACTGACTCATTACTGGCACAGGGTCACAGCTAATCATGCTGTCAACATTTTCCACAATTCACTCCCAATAGTGGCAGGGGCAAGCAAAACCAGTGTCAACTCAGGTTCTGCACACAACAAAGAGAGTTTATAACAAGAAAGCAGTTCTATACTCTAGTCATCTTACTTGGTTCTGGTTTTATTTGGCCATGTACCTGAATACTTAGAGGTCAATAGGCATCCAATAAACAGTATGGGTGAGAGCCAGAGGCTTCTCAATGGGTTCTGTTCCTTGTACTTGATAGCATAAACAAAAGCCAACCTTTCAGAGTTAGACATGAGGAGAGTTATTCTCTCCTGTTGAGGAGCAGGAGAAGATTCAACCCACTCACCAAGGACCATTGCTTTCCACTAAGATCAGTTGGAACAAAATAACTGATCTCACACCAAGTTTACAGAGGACAAAAACCAGCGGAGGGATCCTGTTCCTCTATCCAGTGACACCTGCCCTAAAGTGCATGAAACGTGGAAGTCCAGGATCAGGCTCTGCTGTGATAATGTGTGAACCATGGCACCATTTTAGGCTCCACCCCATTTTATTTTTAAAGTTAGTTTATAGGTCACTTTCTCAAAGTCTCCTAAAGCACCCTCTCCTCAATTAAGAGACACGTAGTACAGAATGGTATGGTACCAAGCTATATGGAAGATTCCAGATTCAAATCACAGCCTGCATTAAGGCGGCCAACCTCTGATGGAGCAGCAGCGGGCACAATACAACTAACCTCAGTGACCTCAGCAAGGATGGGAAATAGGTGAGGAAAAAGAGTCAGGGTTGCAGCTGTCGATTTCCATCCAGTGATTACCTAAGGAGCATAGGATGAGTCTCAGCTGTGATGCTCTCCAGTCAAACACATTGCCAACTAGCATGGTCTAGGCTCATACTGTAATGCCAAGTACCAGAGTCACTGGTGCCTATGACTGATTTCCAAAGGCACCAAAATTAATCAAGATCACTGCTGATGTACAGCCAGGAGAATAGTTCAAGTGGTTTTAACCTATTCTTTAGATATTACAATCTTGTACCCATGTGATCAGTTCCTGTTGTCCGGTATTTATAAATTTCAATTTTGTGCAGGAATTCTAATTTTGCTAGGCCAACATTGTAATATTAAAAGAAGTTTACACATAAGGAATGAATATCCTTAGATACTCAGTAACATCAGATCAGATACACTACAGCCAGATTAAAATATCCTCTCTATTCAGCCTTAACAACATGTCTTCACCCCAAACTTTATAGAGCAGCCCAACTATACTGCTGTGAACTTCTCCACTGAACGAAATTGCAATCAACTGGCACCTTTACGTTGTGAGCCTGCACCCATTGCACACTAGTTTGTCTCTTTCTCAAACTTGGTAAACAACCCAACAAATACTGTACACGCACGCAAAATGCTTTGTGCCAAAGTGACAGAAGATAGCATGTCACCAAGCCACCTTGAACCAGGAATTAGAGCGTGGCCAAAGGGGACAAACAGAATCCACCAAGTAATGTAGACAATTAATCGAGGTAATGGTAAAACCAAAGCCATTGTTTTTGGTCCATGCTACAATCTCTGTTCCCTAACCACCGACTCCATCCCTCTTTCTAACAATCATCTGAAGTTGAACCTGACCATTCACGATGTTGGTGTCGTATTTGATCCAGAGATGAGCTTCCAATCACTTATCCGCTCCATCACTAAAATCACCTCCTTCCATGCTCATAACATTGCCCAACTCCACCTCTGCCTTAGCCCATTTTGCTGCTGGAGCCCTCATCTATGCCTTTGTTACTTTTAGACTCGACTATTCCAACACACTCCTGGCCAGCCTCCCAATTTCCACCCTCCAGAAACTTGAGCTCATCCAAAACTCTGTTGCCTGCCTCCTTTCTCGCACGAAGTCCCGTTCTCCCATCACTTCCGTGCTCACTGATCTATTTTGGCTCCTGGCCCAACAACACCTTGGTTTTAAAATTCTCATCCTTATCTTCAAATTCCTTGGCGGTCACAGCCCTCCCTATTTCTATTTTTTCTTCCAACGCTAACATCCTTTGAGATCACTGTGCTCCTCCAATTTTGGTCATGTGCATCCCCAATTTTAATGGCTTCGCCATTAGCAGAGCCTGCTTCAGCCCTAAGTTCTGGAATTCCTTTCCTAAACTTCTCCATTTTTCTTTCCCCCTTTAAGAGCCTCCTTAAAATCTACGTATTGAACCAAGCTTTTTAGTCACCTGTCCAAGTACTTCCTCATGTGGCTCAGTGTCCAATGTTGCTTGATAATGGTCCTGTGAAGCACCTTGGAATGTTTTACTATGTTAAAGCACCTACATAATTCAAAATGTTGTTACTGTTGAAGTGATAACCCCCCACGAGATCTGATTATAATCCATTTGGCAAGGACATATTGCAGTCTACATTTAATGATCCAAGTAAGTAATATGCATTTGCTTCTTGTATGGGAACTTGCAACTCAAGGCTGGGAAGGTGCTCAGAACAGAATTTGGTTTCACTGGAGAAAAGGTGCTAATCTGGATCTTTCTAAAGTTGAGGGGCATGTTGGTAGAAAGCGATTACTTAATTTAGATTGTCACTGCAGAGCTAGAACATAACATTTTGAGACAAGGTCAGAAAATGTTCCCTCACCAATATTCGGAACAGAATTGCAGATGCAGCAGTTAATGATCAGTCTATTAAAGGCATTAAAACGGAATAGGTATTTGGTTAAGAATGGGATTGATGACAGAATGTGGTATGTGTGCATACGTCGCTAAAAAACTGGTTTGAATTTGCACAAGATGCAGTCTAACTGCTGGAACACTCAGTTCTCTGCTGCAGGAATATTGGAATGTTATCTATGGATCACAAACATCAGACCTAAATTTTGAAAAAAGGGTCTTGTATTTACATGCCATCTCATCACAAGGTGATTGCAACATTACATTGATATCTTCAGGCTTCACAAAATTAGTTTTTGAGTCAGGAGAACAATTTCACATCAAAAGTTAGCTACATTGTCTAGTAAGCAGATTACAATGACACAATGGGGCAAATTATACCAGGTTTTTGAAAGAGCAAGGACTGCTGAGTCAATAGATACTCTCCAATTAAAAAACTTTGGAACACATGAAAATTGGTTTTTATAAGGTTATTTAAATAAACACACGAGCACTGAAGGTATTTTTGTTATTGAATTAACAAGGCTGACACAACAACACAAGAACACTGGTCAGCTATCCAGTTCTTCAGCCTGTTTGAAACACCATAGGTTAATTACAGCAAGTGAAATGCTCCAATGACTCAGTGGTTTGGTGTCAAGATACACAGGACAAAGATTTACTCATTAAGCCCATAAGTAACTACTAATGGAACTAGGAATCACCTGTTAGAGCCAAAAGGTTGAAGGAGGAAGTCTCACTAATCTTTGAAGAAGCAAACCAGTTACAAGTCTGAATTTATTTGACTTGCTTTCCTGTCATTTTTTTTCTTAATTTTTGTAAAGCAGCAATTGCTGATAACACTTTTGGCGTAGGGTTTGGAGGAGTTACTGAGTGCATCATGTGATTTGGTACTGATGGCACAATCACCACAGCCGCAAAACAAGTTTTTAAAAGAGGTAATGGTTTGATTTTTCTTTGGGTTTCTTTGGACACCTCACATTTTCATCAAACCTCTGCCAGGTTGCCAACTTGAGCTTGACACTCATAAGTATTATTGATGTCCATGGCTGGCTCTTCCAACAGGTTTCTCGTCATTATGGAGATGCAAAGATGGATATTTTACCCTAAACCGGAAAATGCTGCAAATCAACAGGGGCGCTATTAAAATAAGAGGAAAGAAAAGATGGATTTTATAGACTCCAAACAAAAGCATTTTTGTTTTTAAAAGCAAAATATTGCGGATGCTGGAAATCTGAAATAAAAACAGAAAATACTGGAAAAACTCAGCAGGTCTGGTAGCATCTGCAGAGCGAGAAACAGAGTTAACGTTTTGAGTCCATAGCACACTTCTTCAGAGCTGAAGAGAGGTAGAAATGTGATAGGGTTTATGGTTTATATTGTTGAAGAGAAGTGGTGGCGCAAAATAGAAGGTCAGAGTTAGGTGGGAGCTCAGTAGAGATTTGACAAAGATGTCATGGACACAAGACGAAGGGAGTGGTAATGATAGTGTTAAAGACTAAAGCAGGTGCCACTAGCGGCATAAACGTCAGGTAGCAGAATGTGTTAATAGCAGAACAAGGGTTGGCGCTCTCTGAAAGCAAAACATAAGAACAAGTTACAGACTGGGTCTGTGGGGGGAGGGAAAAAATGATCAAAATGTAGGACAGAATTCATGGTCTGAAGTTGTTGAACTCAATGTTAAGTCCAGAAGGCTCTGAAATGCCCTATCGGAAGATGAGGTGCTGTTCTTCCAGTTTGCATTGGGCTTCACTGGAACATTGTAGCAAGCCAAGGACAGAAATGTGAGCATGAGAGCAAGATGGTGAATTGAAACAGTACGCAACAGGAGTGTCAGGAGCATATTTACGGACTGAGCGAAGGTGTTGCGCAAAGTGGCCCAGTCTGTGTTTAGTCTCCCCAATTAGAGGAGACCTCATTGTGAGCAGCGAATGCAGTAGACTAAATTGAAAGAAGTGCAAGTGAACGCTGCTTCACCTGGAAGGAGTGTTTGGCACCTTGGATGGTGAGGAGGAAGGAGGTAAAAGGTAGGTGTTACATCTCCTGTGATTACATGGGAAGGTGCTGTAGGAAGGGGATGAGGTGCTGGGGATGATAGAGGAGTAGATCAGGGTATCATGGAGGGAATTGCCCCGATAGAATGCTGACAGGGGGGGTGAAGGGAAGATGTGTTTGGTGGTGGCATTATGCTGGAGTTGATAGAAATGGCAGAGGATGATCCTTTAAATATGGAGGCCAATGGAGTGAAAAGTGAGGATAAACATAGAAACATAGAAAATTGGAGCAGAAGTAGGTCATCCGGTCTTTCAAACATGCTCCACATTTCAATATGATCATGGCTGATCCTCTATCTCAACGCCATACTCCCGCTCTCTCCCCATGCCCCTTGATGCCTTTAGAGTCTATCTATTTCCTTCTTAAATATTTTGAGTGACTTGGCCTCTCCAGCCTTCTGTGGTAGAGAATTTCACAGGTTCACCACCCTCTGAGTGAAAAAGTTTCTCCTCACCTTAGTCCTAAATGGCCTACCCCATTTCCTGAGACTTGTGACCCTTTGTTCTAGATCCCCCAACCAGAGGGGATCATCCCTGCATTCAGTCTGTCCAGCCCTGTCAGAATTTTATACGTTTCAATGAGATCCCTTCCCATTCTTCTAAACTCCAGTGAATACAGGCCTAGTCGACCCAATCTTTCCTCATTTGACAATCCTGCCATCCCAGGAATCAGTCTGTAAACCATCACTGCACTCCCTCTATGGCAAATATATCCTTTCTTAGGTAAGGAGACTAAAACTGTACACAACACTCCAGGTGTGGTCTCACTAAGGCCCTGTACATCTGCAATATGACATCCTTGCTCCTGTACTCAAGTCCTCTCACAATGAAGGCCAACATGCCACTTGCCTTCTTAATTGCTTGCTGCACCTGCATACTTACTTTCAGTGACTGGTGGACTGGTGTACAGGGACACCTAGGTCCCTTTGTACATCAACATTTCCCAATCTATCACCATTTAAATAATTGCCACTCTGTTTTTCCTACCAAAGTGGATAATTTCACACTTATCCACATTATACTGCATCCACCATGTATTGCCCACTCACTCAACTTGGCTAAATCACCTTGAAGCCTCTTAACATCCTCCTCACCACTCACATTCCAACCAGGGCAAGGGGAACTCTATCATGGTTTTGGGAAGGAAGTCAGGGCAGAAGTGTAGGAGATGGATCGGACATGGTTGAGGGCCCTGTCAACCACAGTGGGCGGGAACCTCGTCTCAGGAGAAAGGATGACGTGTCAGAAGCATCGTTTTGGAAGGGAGACAAAACGCAGACTGGGTGATCGCTTTGCAGAACACCTCTGCTCAGTCCGTAAGTATGATGCCGACCTTCCTGTCATTTGCCATTTCAATTCACAATCTTGGTCACATTTCTGTCCTTGGCCTGCTACAATGTTCCAGTAAAGCCCAGTGCAAACTGAGGAACAGCATCTCATCTTCCGATTAGGCAATTTAGAGCCTTCTGGACTTAACATCGAGTTCAACAACTTCAGACCATGAATTCCGTCCTCCAATTTTTCCCCTTCCCCCCACAGGGCCAGTCTGTAACTTGTTCTTATGTTTTGCTTTCAGAGAGCGCTGACCCTTGTTCTACTATTAACACATTCTGCTATCTGATGTTTATGCTACTAGTGGCACCTGCCTTAGTCTTTAACACTATTACCACTCCCTTTGTCTTGTGTTCATGACGTCTTTGTCAAATCTCTCCTGAGCTCCCACCTATCCCTGACCTTCTATTTTGTTCCACCTGGTCCACCCCCCTCTCATCAACAGTATTTCTACCTCTCTTCAGCTCTGAAGAATTCATACAGGCTTGAAATGTTAACTCTGTTTCTCTCTCCACAGATGCTGCCAGACCTGCTGAGTTTTTCCAACATTTTCTATTTTTATTTCATTTTTGCTTTTATTACATTGAAACACTGAAACATGTAATTGGAGAAAAATAATAATATAAAACGTAAAGCAACCTGGACAGAATATAGGGCTTGAAGCCACCTGGGAAACGCTTCTTGAAGGGTTTTACATGGCACCAATGACAGGACGGAACAGAATGACTGCTGTTAAAACTAGGTTGTAATTAAAATTATTCAGCTGACAAAAACAAAGCAACTTTTCATGCTAAAGTGTGCGATTTTTTCTTTTTTAAATGGCCCTTTCAATGCACAACAGACATCTTTGCTGCTACAGGACCCACACACATACTGCAATAAATATCTCTCACTAATGGTATTGTGAACCAGCCTCAGCACGGCGAGAAAACATTTGGAATCTATGAACCCAGCTAAAGGAAGTCTCCTGCAATTGCAGTTTGCAGCTTCCGACCCAGAGCTTACCTGAAACAGAGTCAAGTTATTTTGAAAAAAAAAAGACGCTCGTCCAAGACTCTGGCAAAGTTCAGATGAAGCTATAGCTGAGAAGTCCGTTGATAAAACTTAATGTCCTTTAGGGAAGGAAATCTGCTGTCCTTATCTGATCTGGCCTACATGTGACTCCAGACCCACAGCAATGGGGTTGACTCTTAAAAAATGCCCTCTGAACAAAGGCAATTTAGGATGGGTAATAAATGCTGGCCTAGCCAGTGATGCCCACATCCCATGAACAAATAAAAAAAAAATCATAGGCCAGCAGTGTTGAGCAGTTCTTTGATGACCAGTCTCCACAGGCAGCCATAATCCTTCGCATAAGTTTACCATATTTACTCTCACATATTCCTCACCCAAGCTTCAACCCTACTCTTGGGGATGGGGCTTAATTAGTAATCCATTCATTTAGATTTTTTAATGTTGGTTATCACAGGTTATATTTGACTATATACTGTAAATGCAATCCTAAATTCAAGCTTGGAGTGCTAAGAGGTAGAATATCACCACCCTGACAACCAAGATATCAAATCGGTCCAAGATAAAGTTTCAAAGTTAACTTTTTCAAGATTATGAGGGAAATTGAAAGTCAATCCAGGCAAATTCTTTGCCATAGAGGGATTACAATCACAAAAAGTTAAAAGTGAAAAAGAAACTCAGGCATAAAAAACACAATCTGGACATTATCAGACTCTGGACAACAGTGGTTCCCAAACACTCAAAACGAACAACAACAAAAAATCACATGAGCACTTTTACACTACAATCATCTATAAACCAATCACATATTGCAGAAAATCCACTAGCGATCAAAAACTTTAGGAACTTAAGACAATTTTGTGTGTCCATTCTCAGGACATGACAACAAGCAGCACCAGGTCGGTCCGCCATGTTATGTTTGTTCACTGCTCCAAAGTTTCAAGATCGTTCCCACTGCATGAACTGCAGGCTCCTCAAGCACTTACTTAATAGGAAAACGGACAAACTAGCATTATAAGTTGTGAGTCAGCATGCTACTCAGGTAACATTCTCAGTCAGCTCCGTATGAGGCTAAAAGTAAAAATTCTGGAAACACTCTGCAAGTCAGGCACTGCATCAGTAGAGGGAAGACGTTAAGCGCACAGCTTTCATTTACCCAGCTTTCTTTCTTAATCATTCAACAGATGCAGCCAAGGACAGTCCACCTGCTAAGTTGTCAGTAGGAGGTAAAGAATCTACAAAGGGATATAGATATTTGAGTATTCCTGAAAAAAGACATTTTGTCGAAGCTTTTCATCTTGCACTCATCACACCCTTTGGTACTGTCGATCAAGTCAGCTTTGAAGGCGATTTTGCAAAAGCAGGCTATCACTCCCTTTGGAGATGTACGAGATCTTAGTCTGGCACCACTGATGGGTAAATTGAGATCACAAATTTGTTGTGTGGATATTTATGCGAAACACCACTGCCATGTACATTTATTTCACCATTACGATTCCAGTTACTAAGATAAATCATGATGGTAAATACAACAGATCCGATGTCTGGGCACCACACTTTAGGTCTAGGCCATAGAAAGAGTGCCGAAGAGGTTTACTGGAATGGCTCAAGAGATCAGGGGCTTCAGTTGTGCTGCTTAGGGTAGAGAAAGTTAAGAGGAGATTTGATAAAAGTGCTCAAAATCATGAACAGTAACCACAGAACACAGATTTAAGGTGATTGGTAAAAGAACCAGAGGTGCCATGGAAAAACGTTTTTAATGCTGCATGTTACTGTGATCTGAAATGAGCTGCCTGAAAGGGAGGTGGAAGCAATCCCAAAATCTGAAGATAGAAAAATTTGCAGGCCTACAGGGAAAAGGCAGGAGTGGGATAGGCATGTTGCTCTTGCAGAGGGCTGGCACTGACACAAGGGGCCGAATGGCTTCCTTCTGTGCTGTAAAAATTCTCTAATTCTATGTCAGTGTTTTGGATACTAAAGGAATCAAAGGGTAAGGCGATAGTGCCAGACAGTGGAATTGAGGTTGAAGATCAGCCATGACCTTACTGGATGGCAGAGCAGGCTCGAGGGGCCGAATGGTCTACTCCTGTTCCTGTTTATGTTTTTATGTTCAATAGTAACTTTCCAAGGGGAATTGGATAAATATTTAAAGGCAGAAAATTTACAGAGCCAAAAGGAAAGAGCAAGGGAGTGGGAGTAATTGGATAGCTCCTTCAAAGAGCTGGCACAGGCACATTGGGCCAAATAACTTCCTTCTATATCAATTCTATGATTCTGTATCTGCCTTGTTTTAAATGATGTGAAATTCTTGGTATTAATAATTCTTAATGGGATTTTGATTTTGGTCCATGGCCAATTTCAATTCCGATTACTGCTTGCTGGAAACGGACCAACTACACATGCATGCTTAAAATACACCTTACATATCATCTGCTTAAATCATTTGAGAGAGCAGTTAAGTCACCTGTCTTGACTTCCCTTGCTTCTCTCTCCTCTGCTATTCTGCTGGAACTGTTTACACCTCCTCTAGATATACTTTTTATTTCTTTACTTGACCCATTACTGCCCCCTTTTGCCTTGCATCATTAACCCTTTTATCATTCAATCACTCCAGACCTTCGCCTATCACAAAAGAACCTTTTGTTCTTCTCCCCAGCACCTTTCCCAGGTGCTATACTTGCTGATAAAGTTTCTAACCTCGCCTAGTTGTGATGAAAGGTCATCTACCTGAAATGTTAAGTCTGTTTCTCTCCACAGATGTTGTTTGACCTGCTGAGGTGTTTTCAGCATTTTCTGTTTTGCTTGTCTAGGTGGACTGCTTAACAAGCAGAGATTTAATTGTGAAAGGCACACTTTTGATCTTTCTTTATCTCAGCTTGGTCTTCAAAATAAAGGAGTGGTATAAACAGGGTCCTATATCAAAGCTTTAAGTGATTATCAGCTATGCCAAGCAGTTGGTGAGCCAGAACACTGTGAAATGTCCAATTTCACGTACAACCTTTGCCACCCAAGTGGCAGTCCAAACTGCTGGAAAAATGCGTATGAAACAGAAACATGAATGGGTTTATTTCAGTTTGCTGTAACAGGAATAGAATGGTGATAATCACACAGCAAGACAGAATTATTGATTTGTAAAAGCTTGAGCTCACATTACAATGCAACAACACCCATGTAGCATCCTGTCTCTTGATTGCCTATTTACCATGTCTGTTTGTTTATTTATTTATTTTTTATTTACTAGAATTTCTACCTGCTACTAACCCATTTACTAACATAAAAGCAAAATATTGCCGATACTGGAAATCCAAATTAAAAACAGGAAGTGCTGAAAAGACGCAGGTCAGGCAGCATCTGTGGAGAGAGAAACAGTTAATGTTTCGAGTAGAATATGACTCTTCTTCATGAAATATTAACTGTTTCTCTCTCCAGAGATGCTGTCCAACCTGCTGAGTACTTCTAGCACAGTCTGCTTTAATTACATTTTACTGTCAGATTATCATGACTCTGAAGTCAGATTGTGGAAATAGGTGCAAGTACAACACATGAAGAAAGTGACAGTGTGTATTGATAGAAAATTCTGTGGTATTTTTAAATCAATAAATATCTGCAAGTACACTAACAATGGGGGAAGCAGTGACAGATGTGCCTAATATCTGAAAAATTGAAGTACTGACAACCTTTAAGACAGATATGAAGTTAGATTTGCTGCCTTCAGTATAGGCTTCCTCAAGTTTTCATATTCCACGCATTAGTACAGTAGAGAGCCCTTTCATTAGAAGAGGAAAAAACATATGGATGATGTCTCTTGTAGGGGTTTGCTTGATAGCCTTGTTATCCTAATCTGTTCCCATGTGACCAAAACACAATAAAGGTAAATCAATCTTCAGTCCTTTGATAAAAGCAGCTTTTGTTCCAAGTTCCTAATGCACCAGAATTGTGTGCAAGTGAGGGACACAGAGATAGAGATAGAAAGGGAAAGGGAGAGGGAAAGAGAGAGAGAGAGAGAGAGACAGATAGTACAGGCATTTTAGAAATGACTCTATCCAAGGTTTGACTCAGCATTAGCAACACATTGCCCTATGTACCACAAAGTCACAGTCCCACGGGGTTCCTGAACGCATCAATGCCATGAAATCAGCATTCAATATTGAAAGCATGAGAAGGGATTGGGTAGAATCTCAGCATATTGGACGGATTCTTCGGATGGGACCAATGATGGTCTTTTTCGTAAGAAATGTGGCACTTTCTGGGTTGGAGGGGTGGGAAGAGAGGGAGAAAAAAAAAATCAACCAATGTACCAATCCTTCCCACTATCCAGCAAACCCCCACTGGAAACAGTGAGTGAATAGAGTGACACTTAATGGGAATAACAAGGGGCTGATCTGCAATGCCATCCACACTTGCTAAGATTGCTAACACTCAGCACATTGACCACAGATGTGCAGCCACTTGGCCACACAGCAAGGATCGGAGCTTTCAGAGAAGAACAGGATAGCATCAGCCTCAGAAATCTGACAAACTGACAACAGGACCACCTGCATGTCCCAGACTGGAGTATAGCTCTAAATAAAGAGTTTGATTTATGCAGCACCCTCCCCAATTCTCAGCAGCAGTGGATGTTCACCTATAGCCCTCTAGAAGGGGCTGATGGGGAAAAACAACACTAGGGGACTCTCTTCTCTCCTCATTTCCATTTGCAAATGGCAAACCAGATCCAGTTTAACATAGCTTAAGGCTTAAGCAATTCTTTCAGGGTCCATCAATCACTCAATTTACTGAGCACTAATGCCTTCTCCACATAACATGTCCCATTTTCTCAAATAAATCTCAGTGGGGAATCACATTTCTTTTCATAATGAATTATATGAAAAATATCTAGATTTTGTGATTACATCATAACAATACTCATTTGAGTTAGAGTATCAAATCAGACGTTATATACACATGTCTAACAACACTTAGCTCCACAATTTCATCCATTATAATTACTAAACATTTCAATTCACCGAATAGGCAGTGACACTTCTCAATGAGCTCACACTCTTAAATATTTCCTTCCCTCCTTTTATGTGGTTGGAACTTTATTTTCCCCCATTCCCGTCACTTCGCATCGGCAGTCAGTGTTCCTCGGTCACGTGCAACAAGAATCAGATGCCAGCTAAAGCTCACTCTAACCCAATAACAATGTGCTATAACCCCTACCTAATGACGCTGCTCTCTACTGCACTAGCATGCCACCCGCAACCACTGACAGTGGTGGAGTCTCAGTCTTTAGGAGTGTGCTGATCAGAAAAGAGTCCAATCCTGAGCATGTATTTTGCATCAAAAGCCAGATGAGGCAGGAGGATGAGTTGACTTGTGTGCCAGAACTTGCAACCATGTGGTCTCAAATTCATTCAAACTGGCCTGTTAACATGGTAAGCAAGGTTGGCATCCAGGTACCAGGACTGTGGACACACATTAACAAGAAATTGGGATGAGATCAACAAAATTCATTTCATGTACAGCCATTACACAGCAGCAAGGAATCCTTTGTGCCATCACTCAGAGCTGGAATGGAAAACACCTCTCAGGAGGCAAGAAGATAGAAAGCTGAGCCAGACATTCGACTTCCTAGCCAGGCCACAGGAGTAACATGAAACAAAGCAAGATATTACACAAGTTTAGTGAAATTGGACTTTGCTGATCATCTCCACACTGCTCAGTAGTACCTAATCTGAACCCCAAACCAGCTGTCTTGGATAAAAATGTCATCCATCACCACAAGGGCTAAACAGATTTTTTAAATTAAATTTCAGGAAATTGTTATGGCATTTTCAGAAAAACATTTGTGTTGGTTATTCATAATTAAGTATTGACTAGCTATTAAATTTTGGTTTCTGTTGTTCAGTCAAGTGACGATTGGTAGTTCTATTTGTATGTAATTTTATTGAGACTACAGTGTGAATTGGAGTTATTTCTACGTATTGGCATAATTCTGTGACCTTTCGTTCCAGATCTAAAATTGATAGAGGTGAAGAGTATAATTAAAACAAAAGCAAAATATTACAGATTCTGGATAGCTGAAATATATCGTCAAATGTAATAAAAAGGCGCAGTGCTCTGAGATAACTCTGGGGAAGAGAACAGAACGAGAACAGCTTGAAGGAGAATTGTGAGATGCGCAATTAGTTTTGCTAAGCTTTCTTCAAGGTGTAGATCAACAACCAAATCAGTTTTCGGATACCTGCAGCACTTACCTCCACTTCTTGCCCTAATTCTACAACAATAACTTGCACTTAATATAGCACCTTTAGTAAAACTTTCCAAGCTTCACATAAGTGTAATCAAATAAAATTTGAAAGCGGGCCACATAAGGAGATATTAGGGCAGATGACCAAAAGAGTGGTCAAAGAGGTCAGTTTTAGACAGTGTTTTTTAAAGGAGGAAAGAAAGGTGGAGAGGTTTAGGGAGGGAATTCTAGAGCTCAGGGCATATGCAGCTGAAGGCACAGCAAACAATGGTGGGGCAATTAAATTCAGGAATTTTCTATTCAATTAGTCAAGAACTGGGAGTACAGGGTACAAGTTAGACCAAATGTACACAACAGCAACAAGACAGCTGGTAATCCTCTCACCCATGTCAGAACATTGTGGCCTCAGGCTTGATCCCAGGACTTGGGCACATAATTCTAGGCTTACACTTGAGTGCAGCGCTTGGGGAGTACTGATGGAGACACTGTTCTTCAGACGACATGTCAAATCAATGTCCCATTGTTCAGGTAGATGTTTGAGATCCCATGGCACTACTGGAAGAGCTGGGAGTTCTTCCAGCGTTATGACAAACATTCCTCCCTCAACCAACAGCAAATCACATTAACTGGTCAGGACTGCGTCTAGACTTCTACTGTGTACAAAATGGTCACCACCTTCACCCACATAAAGTAAGTAAGCTAATCAGTTCATTCTGTGAAGGACACGTAATGCTGGATTAGTCCCAGCTCATTCGGACTTCTGCATGAGAGGAACATATTTACAAATCCTCCACCAGAGTATCTGTGAAAAGAAAAATAGGAGGGGGGAAAATATGGAAAGTGAAAAGAGAAAGAATTAATATTAATGCCACTTAGCTGTGGCCCAAAGGATGGGCACGGTTTGATTTTAACCATGTCTGCTTTAACATTGGAATTGGCACCAGGTATACAGCTCATGACTGAAAGTCTCACACTCAGGGTTTGGCCAGTGCTGCCAACTCTGTTCCTTGCATTTGCTGGCAATCTACTCCATCAATTTACAATCCACAGGATTACTTGGTTGAGGCTACATTTTTGTCAATGTTTGCTCTAATCACATTGCCTCATTCAGCACAAATTCCACCCATCCTCACTACCAATTTTCCTTTATAAATTTTATTAATCTCCCCCACCCCCAAATTTCTGCCACAAAAGCATTAAGGCTCAGCAGCCTCAGCCGCTCTTCATGGATGATTGATACAAGTTCTGCTATCGTCCTTTTTTGTTACTGTTTGAGCGTTGTTTGGCTCTACAGTAGCAAAATCCATGGACTATACTCTCCAGGGCATGCGTACCACTTGATTAGTCTATATCCTAACATTGTGCATTTTTAACTGCGCTAAAGCATCATCTTTAAAGGGACACCCTTCATTGCACCCTCAGCTACTATCTTTAAAAGCTAACATCTTTCATAATTTGTGAAAATTTGTGTCAAGTGCCTAAAAACTCCGACACCATTTACTGTACCCAACCAACATAACTCAAACAGATTTGGTCACCATATCTCATTGCTGTTTGTGGCACAATGCCATGCGCACACTTCAAAAGTACTTCATTGATTGTAATGCACTTTGGAACATTCATAGGTTGTGAAAGGAATTATATAAATGCAATCTCTTTCTTTCTTTCACCTTTATTTATCAATAAGATCAGATTTCACTATTTCATACATGATTCTGTACCATTCAAATCTTTCAGAAGACTTGGCCCTTTCCCCAGTTCTCAAACCTTTGGGAGTGTTGCCCTGCACCCAACTGCTAACTGCAACTATAACTGTACTTCATTGTTAGCTACTTAAATTATTTTGGGTCCCATTATCATCATTGGGGCTAGAACTCTCCTGTAAGAGGCTTTACCAAAGGCACCACTTTCCCTTGGTCCAGTTACAACCACGATCAATTCCAAATGATTTGTCAAGTGACAGTCTACCCTTCATAAATACACTCATTTGGATTTATCACACTTACTCTCAGTAGATATTCTCAAATTATCTGTAACGGACTCCACTACTTTTCCCATTATAGATGTCAGGTTAACAGGCCTATAATTACTTGTTCATTCATCTGGCTTTCACTTAGGCGATAAAATTTTTAAAAATCAAAATTACATTCACTGTCTTCCAGTGCACTCGTATCACTCCAGAATTTTGCCAGCTTTGCAAAATTCATACCACTACTCTTATTTCCCAGAATATCCTCAGATGTTTTTCACCTGGGTCTTTTAATTATCCCAACAATTTAATGTCGTAGTTAATCATGATTTTCTCTCTAAGTTTGCAGATAACTTCGCCATTTCAATCACATATCTGAGAATATCACAGAAACCCTGGACAGTAAAATGGGATTTTAAAAATTACAGCAACCATGCCCTACCATGTGGCACTCTGCCACCCATTGTGGCAGCACTTTATACCCCCAGCCCTCCTAGAGCTGTTGACTTATACTAAGTGACTCCATGAGTGCCAGCAGAACGCTGGAAGATGATTGTGATCATTAGAGGCCAGCCATCTCAACTCAAGGACAATTAGACAATGACAAATTGTATTTATATAGTGCCTTTAATGTAGCAAAATGACCCAAGGCACTTCACGGGGGCATTATCAAACAAAATTTGTTATGGATCTACAAAAGGAGATATCAGAACAGATATCAAATGCTTGGCAAAAGAGGTTGTTTTTAAGGAATATTTTAACAAGAGAGGGGCACAGCAGCAGAAGGGTTTAGGGAGGGAATGCCAGAGTTTAGGGCTATGGCAGCTGAAGGCACGGCCACGAATAATGGAATGGTTAAAATCAGGGAGGTGCAAAATGTCAGCGTGCAGACATTTTACATACTTGTAGGGCTGGGAGAGGTCACAGAAATAGGGAGGCCATAGAGAAATTTGAAAACAAGGATAGAAATTTTAAAATTGAGGAGTTGCCAGACGAGGAGCTAATGTTGATCAGTGAGCACAGGTGTGATATGAAAGGGGCTAGTGTGTGTTAATATATGGGCAGCAGAGTTTTGAATGAGTACAAGTTTATCTAGGGTGGAAGATGGGAATAGTCAAGTCTAATGGTATCAAAGGCATGGATCAGGGTTTCAAAAGATGAGCTACAAGGGGTGGAGCGAGCATCAAATTGGCCTAAATATCTTTAGCTGCTTCATCAGTGACATTCCTTCCACCATAAGGTCAGAACTGGGGCTGTTCACTGATGATTGTATAGTGTTCAGCTCCATTCACAATTTCACAGTTAATGAAGGATAAGCTACAATATCGCCAGTTATTCCACTCAAGACCTTAAGGAATTCCTAAAGTGTGTACACAAAAGCCTGGATGATATTTTTGATGTGTTAGAAGGACGATCCATCAGCATCGGAGTTACAGGGGCTTAAGGGATAGAAATACATCAGTAGGAATGTAATGATAGTACTCTGCAATTACTGAACCTGTGCATCTGAAAGCACTGGCATTATGTTGTCATTAAGTTGATCAGTATATTATAGAAAAATGATACTTGAATCAACTTGAGGTGATTAAATAAGACTATTGGACAATAAGCACATTACACAAAATTAAAATTTTAGTTTAGTGCTCAGGATTAAAACACTCACCATGCCGGCATTCAATAAGACCTGAATAACCTCCAGGCTAGGGCTAATAAGTGAGAAGTAACATTTGCGACACCAGGCAATAACCATCTCCCAACAAGGGAGAGTCTAGCCAACCCCCATCCTCCCGCATTCAGAGGCATTACCATTGCTAAATTCCCACCATCAACATTCTGGAGATCACCACTGACTAGGAACTCACATTAATGCCTTGGTGATGAATGCAGGTCAGAAGGTGGGTATTCTGAGGCGAGCGGTTCATCTCAGAATCCCCAAAATTTCTCTGCAACCTACAAGATATAAGTAAGGAGTGCGATAGAATTTTCTCCACTTGCTTGGATGGATAAACTTCCATAATATCCAAGACAAGGCAAACATTTAATCGCAAGCCCATCCATCACCTTAAACATCTACCCTCTCCACCACTGGCACACTATGGCTGCAGTGTGTACCATCTGCAAGATATGTTGCAGCAACTCGACCTGGCTCCTTCAACAGCACCTTCCAAACCAGCGACCTCTACCACACAGAACAAGGGCAGCAGGAGAGAGAGAAGGAAAGCGAGAGGAGAGAGTCTTTAAATTATTTAAGGCACGCCAATTTTCTGAAGGATGATAAAATCTCCTTGCACAATAGAAGACAGAGGGCAGTATGAGGTTACAGGATGTTCAGTTCAGTAATTACAGCACCTGCTGACAGCGCACCTTCCAAAAGGAACTCATCTTCTGCTTCAGAAGCTTGGTGACAGAAGTGTTGCTGATGATGCTCGGCAAAAACAATTTCATCTCTTTTGCTGGAGGTTACTAATAAATTCATTAGATCACTGCAGCAAGCTCTGGGAGGAAAAAAAAACACACACCTAGCATTGCCTAACCAAAATCACGAGGAAAAGAAACAACCAATTCATATATAAAACATATATATAATATATTTCGTTTTAAACACCATTAATTGCTATTTTCAGTTGCTAAGGAATTCATTTATTCAACATTCTGATTGAAATTGGCTTGAAGTGGCATTATGCAGTACTCAGTTCATCATTCCGTGTCCTGCAGCTGTGTCATCTCTGGTTTGTAATTTATTAATTTGGATTTTAAACTTCTGAAACCAAATAGCTGAAGGAAACATTACCAATTAATTCCCAAGAACCCCATTTGCTCAGGGAAGAAATGCACCATATGGTCTACCATTCAGAACCAGAATCCCTTCCTCAATCAATATCAACAAAGAGATTAGTTGGTCTTTTGTGGGATCTGGTCATGTGCAAAATGACTGCCACATCTGCCTGAATAATAGGCATTATTCTTTAAAATGACATTCACGTGTAGACATCTGCAAAAAGCACCAGTATAAATCTCATTCCTGTCACTAAATCAGAGTGCTGGCAGGCTATTTGACTGCAAGAGGCCTCGCTCCAGTTCTTTTCAAACATCTATGCACACCCAGCACAGTTTACTGCATAGTGATCCAGATGGAAACCCTTAATGATGTTTCCTTCCCTAAACAGGGCCACTGAGGTCTGTTGTACTGCCCTTCCCGTCACTCCCAGTGGAGATCAACTAACCCAGCAGAGGCACATGACTGCTCCCAGCCAGAATGCCTCAGTGACCCACTGTCTGAACCAGCTGAGCCATCAGTGAAGCTTGTCCTATTCAAAGATTTAAAACTTTTATTTCAACATCAATGTGCCAACATAAGAAACAACCAATTCGAGCCAGTTGGTGCCTCTAGCAGAAAGACAGCGGTTATACTTCAATTGAAATTGAAGCCTTTTACACAGATTTTAAAAAAGAAAAGCACGTAATTTGAAACCGACAAGGGGAATTCAATGCTTGGAGAAATCACAGAGCAATTGGAGAGAGACATCTACACATGCAAGGGGAAAGGGAGAAACCCGTTAAAGCCTTACTCAATGAAAATGTGGAACCTGCTACCACATGGAGTGGTTGAGACAAATAGAATAGATTAATTTAAGGGGAGACTAGATAACATATGAGGGATAAAGGAATAAAAGGAAAAGTTGATAGGATGAGATAAGAGGGGTTACAGGTGGCTTGTGAGGAGCATAAACATCAGTATAGACTTGTTGGGACAAATGGGCTGTTTCTGTGCTGTATGCTCTATGTGAAACAATAATAGGTTCACTAACAAACAGGCCACAAGTGTCACAGGTCATGTTGAGTGTCCTAGTTTCATTGGTTAAGAAAAGATTGCTCCACTTAATCTGGGGAAGAAAACTGCTGCTGGACTGGGCAACAATTTAACCCCCAAGTTATGGGGTTCTTTACCAAACCACCACTCTCTGGAAGAATGCGTTAATCTGATGGGAGCAGGGCTCCACTGACTGACTGTTCCATCAACAGAAGAAACACACTCTGATGCCTATGATATTACTGGCATATCAGGGCACTTGGCCGGCATCAATGGCACACTACCTTAGTGGTTTATGCCTCGGTATGTTCTTCCTCACTTTCCATGGAGGTCACTGGACAACAAAGAAGAGGAGGGACGCTAACCAACTTTTCCTCTCCTTGCCAGGGAATCCAGTGGTTAATCATGCCTCTCAGCTGCTGCCCTGAAAGAGATCAGTTAATTCAATATAAACCAACAAGACAAATCCAAATGATTCTCTCGCCCTCTCCATCCAGTTTGTTACAAGTTGAAGTGTACGATTATTATGTTTTAGGACTATATCTTTTGGTTTATAAGATTATCATAGTCTAGAATCAGATTCTTAAATATAGGTTAAATGAAAGGAGTCATGTGATCTAGGCTGGAGTCTGCTTGACAGTAAACCTATGTGGTTTAGTTGTTAGATCAAAAGGAGAAGCACAACGTGTTATCGAAAGGGAGGTGCCAAATGTTAACACTTAAGGCCAATGATGGTTGTTTCTAAGTTCACAATGAGAAGACCCTAAGTCTTCAGAAACCCAGAAAGGTATATTGATGTTGAGTCAGAAATGACTGTGCTGCAACCTGTCCCTTTGGTTCTAAGATGAAAAGCAGTGGTAATTAGAGATATATAAACAAAAAAAGCTGGAAAAGCTCAGCAGGTCTGACAGCATCTGTGGAGTGGAAGACAGAGTTAACATTTCAAGTTCGTACGATTCTTGATCAGTTTTGATGAAGAGTCATATGGACACAAAACGTTAATTGTCTTCCTCTCCACAGATGCTGTCAGACCTGCTGAGCTTTTCCAGTTATTTTTGGTTATATTTCAGATTTCCAGCATACGCAGTATTTTGCTTTTATGTAATTAGAGATAGCTGATTAACATTTCTATTTGAATAGAGGACTAGTATGTTTCAATTGCCATGTCAAGGAGGGTAGAGGAAGCCATTTTGAGATCAGACTACAGACTTCCCTATAAACCCAGAGATATCACAGACAGAATGGGAGTTCCAGTTTTTGGTCTTATGTAGTCTGCAGCAGATTGGGAGAGTGAGAGCAAGAAGACAGATGTAGACTAGGCCTGCACCTTAAGCAGAAAAAATGCTGACTCTATTGTTCACATGTAGAATGCAGGTAGGAGTTTGTGCTCAGTTTGAAAACCTAATTCATGAGAAGTTAAGATATAACTGGAGGGTTCGCCTAGCTGAAGCTAGAGGGAGAACCCCCAGGGAAATATCTCACGGTAGAAGATAGTATTGGGAAAGGAAAAGAACAGAAGTAAAACCCTTGGGAACTACAAATCACTCTGGATTGCTTCCAGCACAAGTGGATATCTACTTAAGAGACAGAGTAACCTAACAAAATTTAGGTTTTCAGTTAATGTAAAAGGAGAAAGGGGCAGATTTTGTTTGGTTATTTAATGTATAAGTTGCCTATGAAAAATGTGTTCAACTAATAATGTTTTGCCTTTGGTCATTACTACAGTAAAAGCTATTTTAAAACGTGAAATCTTGATATGCCATCCTTTCAGCTAGTAACTGGAAGTTTGGATTTCTCTTTAAACCATTATTAGTCTCTACGGAGATTGTAACAAGTTAAAGGACACTAAAGCAAGTGCAACCATTGGAACATTCCAGGAATACTGACCAGATCACATTGGGTTTTTAAAGCAAGCTCACTTCAGATTCATTCAAAATGCAACACAACCATAGGTTAATGTAGTCACTCAATGTTGCTCAACACCTTAATCAGATCTAGAGGAATGTGCAGTACATGTATTACTGTGCTAATCAAACATTGTATCTACTGCCTGGGTCTCAGGGGGCAGCAATGTGTCATTCACAGAATTCGGAAAACTCCAGGGACAGTTCCAGTTAGTCTCAGATAGCCCTCCAAGAACAGAATTGTCTTAACATTTTACAGCCCATGGATAAGAGCCCCAAATCCAATTAGATTGTGTAGCCATGTCACCTTCACTCCCCCACCCCACCATCCCCAAGCCCTGAGCTTGTGAACTCATCAAAAATAGATGTGCATGAAGGAGGCTATTTGCCCATCCTAGCTCATCCAGCCAAAGAAATTTTCCAGTACCATCACAGTGAACAGTCGCTTTCTTTAGAGCTCCACTGTTTCACTCCACTTCCTCACCTGTAAACCTATTCCAAGTGTACAAAAGAAGTGTTTAACCTGAAAAATACTGAAAATGATAATTTCACAGAAATTAATTATTAATTCTATGAACTTGTCAATAAGATGGGAGGAAAATGGACATTTCTTGTTCCCCCAGTGTCTTGTTCTTCAGGCAACAGCACTTTACACTTATTGACGTAAAAACCATGAGCACGTAAAAACCATGAACAAAGATGAGCAGGTTACTTATCTGCGTGGGGCACTATAGCTGAGGCCCACCTTGCTCTTGTTTAACGTCAAGAAATGCTTGAGCGAAAGTATGTCCATTGTTGCAGTCAGGGGCGGGTACCATGGCACCATCCCTACTACTACTCCGGTTAAGTTCTGGCCTGTAAGATGGCACAGTGTGTGAAGTCCCACTCTCATGTGACACCAACCAAAAAGCAAACATGGAAATCCGGGTGCGACACAGGGGAACTTTGAATCAGAGTCTGGATCACAGATGTGTATGGAAACATGGAAAAGAGGAGTAGGTCATTCGGCCCTTTGAGCCTGCTCCACCAGTCAATATGATCATGGCTGAACCTCTATCTCAATGCCGTACTCCTGCGCTCTCCCCACACCCCTTGATGCCTTTAGAGTCCAGAAATCTATTTCCTTCTTAAATATATTCAGTGACTTGGCCTCCACAGCCTTCTGTGGTAGAGAATTCCATTGGTTCACCACCCTCTGAATGAAGAAGTTTCTCCTCGTCTCAGTCCTAAATGGTCTGCTCCATATCCTGAGACTGTGACCCTTTGTTCTAGACCCCCCAGCCAGAGGAAATATCAACCCTGCATCCAGTCTGTCCATCCTGGTCAGAATTTTATACATTTCAATGAGATCCCATCTCATTCTTCTAAACTCCAGTGAATACAGGCCTAATCAGCCCAATCTCTCCTCATAAGTCAATCCTACCATCCCAGGAATCAGTCTGGTGAACCTTCGCTGCATTCCCTCTATGGCAAGTATATCCTTTCTTGGGTAAGGAGACCAAGACTGCACACAATACTCCAGGCGTGGTCTCACCAGGATAAGGTTGGTTTTTGCTAATAGACACTGGAAAGATTTTTGGGGTGTGGGTGGTTGGAGAAGAGGAAGGATGAGGGCAAAGAAAATCCCCCCACCCCCACCCAATCATACAATGTCCAGGACGATGTAAAAGATCCCAATGCACTATATGAAGAATAAGGATTTCTCTTAGTTGCCAACAATCCTCCTTCAACAACCACCACAAAAAAGTTATCTATGTTTCTGTTTTTTAAATTGATTCACAGGATGCAAACGTCTTTGGCAAGGCCAGCATTTATTGCCCATCCCTATATAACTGAGTGGCCCATCCCTATACAACTGAGTGGCTCATGAGGTCAGTTAAGAGTAAACCATGGGCTGAATCTTCCGGTCGGCGTGCAGGGGCGGGCCCGACACGCCGACACCAAAATGACACGTGATGACGTCGGGCATGTGTCCCGATGTCATCGCGCGTCATCTCGATATTTCGTTTGGTGGCCGTGCGCCAATGGCAGCTGCACACCCGCCGAAATGTCAACGGCCTATTAAGGCTATTAAGAATGTAATTAAAGTACTTAAGAACACTGCCCATCCAACCTTAAGGTTGACGGGCAGGCGAAAATCTCAAGCAGCCTTTGCGTTTTTCAGGAAACCTCATCCACAGGCAGGATGAGGTTTCCTGAAGCTTTTATAAAACAATAAAAGAAACTGACCCAACTTCACAAACATGTCCTAACTGATGAGGAGACATGTTTAAATAAATTTTTATTTCATTTATTAAAATGTTCTATAATCTATTCAATCTCCCTGAGGCAGCTCCGTGCCTCAGGGAGATTGCTGCGCTCTTTCATGCACACGGGTGAAAGAGTGCAGGTCCCGACTCTTCCTCCCCCCCCCCTGCCTGCACAGGTAGCACTGAGCGCTACAGGCCGCGCATTACGCCGGGCAGGCCTCAATTGGCCCGCCCGCATAAAATGGTGGCGCACAGCCGATCACGGGTGGCGATCAGCTCCGATCCCGCCCATGCCCGCGCCCACCCAGCCCACCTGCCAGAAGTAAAATCCTGGCCCGTAGATGAAAGCAAACTACTGTGGATGCTGGAAATCTGAAATGAAAACAGAAAATGCTGGAATAACTCAGCAGGTCTGGCAGCATTTGTGCAGAGAGAAACAGAGTTAACGTTTTGAGTCTATATGATTCTTCTTCAGAGCTAAAGAGAAGTAGAAATGTGATGGATTTTAGACTGTTTAAGAGAGGATGCAGCAGGTGGAGCAAAACAGAAGGTCACCTTCTTTAGTCTTTAACACTACCATTAACACCCCCTTTGTCTTATGTCCACGAAATCTTTGTCAATCTCTCCTGAGCTTCCCCTCCTTTCCCTGACCTCCTATTTTGCTCCACCTACTCCACCCCCTCTTAAACAGTATAAATCCAGCATATTTCCATGGACTCAAAACATTAACTCTGCTCCTCTCTCACAGGTGCTGCAAGACCTGCTGAGTTTTTTTCCAGCATTTTCTGTTTTTATTTAAGGGTAAACCATGTTGTTCTGGAATCGCATATTTGCCAGACCAGGTAAGGACAGCAGATTTCCTTCCCTAGGGGACACCTGTGAACCAGATGGGTCACCATTACTGACACTAGTCTTTTTCATATTCCAGCTTTATTTAACTGATCAAGATTTATTTAATTAAAAGAATTTAAATTCCTCAACTGCCGTGGTGGAATTTGAACTCGTATCTCTGGATCATCAGTCCAGGCCTTTGAATCACTAGTTCAGTAAGAACCACAATGCCACCATGCTCCCATGGTTTGCCTACATAACAACAGCAATTGTACTTCAAACATAATCTATTGGCTGCAAGATGCTTTGAGACACAGTAAGGATCTGAAACAGCACTCTAAAAACTTACATTCTTTATTTTGCAAGAGCACCCTAACTGCACCAATACAATATTTCCACTTCCCATATCAGCCTGAGAGGTGTGTACATTAGTGTAAAACTTTCAGTGGTTTTGTAGTGCGAAGTCATACTAAGAACGAGATTGACACTAACTTAAAATCATTTCATGCAGCACCTTTGTCGTCAGGAATATGATGGAATAGTCACCATTCACCTGGATGGTGAAGCCACAACCATACTCAAGCTTGTTACCAACTATGACAATGCAATTTATGCTGTTGCCCAATGGACTCATATCATATCCATTCTTCCATCATACTGAGGCAGCAGTAAGTAATACCGATAGGAAGCATAGCTGCAACTCTCCAAGCTTACTTCAGGTATCTCAGCTCCATGACTTCTCCTACAAAATATAGCAGCAATGTCATGGGAACATCATCGTCTCCAAGTCACACACCATCCTGATTTGGAGAATGCTGCCATCTGTTTCTTATCGTCGGAACACAATCCTGGAATTCTTTATTGTACAACACCACAAGGACTACGACAGTTCAAGGAGAAGAGCCACCACCAGCTCCCAGGGCAAACAGGGATGGGCAATAAAGGGTTGCTTTGTCATCAGCACCCAGATCTCATGGACAAACAAAACAATCAGAGAAAGGAAACATCCACCCACCGAAGTCAAAGAACACTATGCCCTTCCATTCCAATATGTTTGTATTCAAATTAATTCCCCCAATGCTGAAGTAACTGGTTTCAATAATAAATCTCTGTCTCATGCAATTAGTTTTGGTCAATCTGGGAAGTGGCAGATATTTCTCTGAATCATAAAACCCACATTAGTGATGTCTACTGATTAGCATAATGAGAAGAAATTATGGAGAGCATAGCATCCTTTTTATTTTAATAGATGAAGTGGGACAAAAACAAAGAAAACTTTAAATTACCAACAAGCAGATAATGCAGAATAATATAACTCAAGTCCCCTTTCCTCGTCCCAAAGCTTTTGCTGTAAAAAGGGTGCGGGGGACTTGTACAACATAGCTTCAAAGGGCTCACATCAAAAACAAAACTGCATTATTTCTTTATCCGGAAAAATGAGTAACGGGTCAACGGGGAGGGTAGGAGAAGGTTAGGGAGAAAATGCTTAGAGGAGCAAAATGCAGCCCACTGAGGGAATATGAAAAAGTAGCTGGGAAACTGTACAACCTCTGAATCTCTGAGCCCTACTATCTTTATTAAGCTACTCAGAAGCTTGCCTTGCGATGTAATGATCTGTACCAGCAATTGATTTTTTTTTCCCCCTACTGAAAACAAATCAATCTTTCCCTGTAAAGGTTTTACACATCATGCTGCACAAATTGAAGCAAACAGAGTATTCACAATTGCTGAGAACTGTCATCGGTTGCAGTAAGAGAGATGCCAGGGCATAAGACTTGGTAGTTTGAAATTTGTACTTTTGAGTAATGCCTGAAAAAATTTCAGCTTGGTGTTTAAAGTAAGATATTGGTAATCGGAACACCATAAGGCATAGGAGCAGAAATTAGGCCAATCAGCCCATCGAGTCTGCTCCGCTATTCAATCATGGCTGATAAGTTTCTCAACCCCGTTCTCCTACCTTCTCCCCGTAACCTTTGATCCCCTTACCAATCAAGAACCTATCTATCTCGGTCTTAAATACACTCAATGACCTGGCCTCCACAGCCTTCTGTGGCAATGAATTCCATAGATTCACCACTCTCTGGCTAAAGAAGTTTCTCCTCATCTCTGTTCTAAAAGGTCTTCCCTTTACTCTGAGGCTGTGCCCTCGGGTCCTAGTCTCTCCTACTAATGGAAACATCTTCCCCACGTCCACTCTATCCAGGCCTTTCCGTATTCTGTAAGTTTCAACACATATGGTTTCATGAACATAGAGGCAATATCAAATAAATGAAGCCGCTTCTGACCGAGAGGAATCCATGCATGGCCACATAAATATCCTGACTTGAGTGATGGGTTTCCACTCAGTCTGTGTTTTTCCCCCATTTGAGCCACACAGTGTAATCTCATTTTCCTGTTTGCTCCCCAAACCCTCCAAAACTTTTAAAGCAACTGTATTATTTCCTGTTTAAAAAATACACAGACTCTGCTTCAGTGGTGGACTGTGGTAGATTATTCTAACATTCTAACCAACTGCTGTTTAAATACATTTTTTCTAACCTCCTCCTTAATGTTCTTTTTAATTCTTAAATTTGTTTCTCCTTGTTACAGTTTTGTCAACCAATTAAAACAATCACTATTTACCTTATCATAACCCTTCAAAATCTGAAGACTGGTGTCAGGTCTCACGGGAGAGAAAGTTCCAATCTCTCAAATCCTTTCATGATTGTAGCCCCCAACAGCATCCAACTGAATCTATGTGGCATCTTTTCCATTTCTTTTTATATCTTTCCTATACTGGGGTGTCTAAAGCTATACACAAGAATCCAGCTGCTGTTAACAAAAGACTTGATCAAAGTTCAACATTTCTCCTTCTTTGTGCATTTTATGCCTCTAGATACAAAACCAATTATACCAATTGTGTTTTATGTATGGATTAGCTATAGTGGTTATCTACACCCAAGATTCCTATGCTTTTCTACTCTACTTAAAATCTTACCATTCTTTACCTATCCTTTTTCTAGAATATTCCTATTTTACTTCCAAAATGTAATAGTTTGCATTATTGAACTGGACCTGCCATCTCTCTGCCCACCCTGGACAAACCTGTTCCATGCCCTGAAGGGGTTCCTGAGTTTCAATACCCTAGCTGCATGTCTACACATACTGACTTCAGGTGATTCACCCAGCAATAGAGCAGCCTGCCAACACACAAAGGATGGGTACATGGAGTGAGACACCAGAAGGCCAGGCAGATGTGGAATTACATCACAGCAGGAAATTGGAACCTTAGAAGAGACAGGGTGAAAACCGGTAAAGAAAAGTAAATTAAAATAAGGTTGCAGCTTACTGAAATATGAAATAATAGTTGCAGGCTCCAAATCAGTCATCACTGAATAAACTCTACAGGCAAGAACACAAAGTCTTCTAGTGTCCTGGCCTCATCCCCGCAGCAAGGCAAATATTTCAGGTTTAGGCTGCCATTTAGAATGAAAGGGCCTGTAACAGGAGGTGAGGTTGGGAAGGGGCACTGGAGAAAAAGGAGGAGAGCAGGGAGACTGTGATTCAGAACTCACACGTAATGAACAAAACCAAAGGGTTGAAGACTTCATTAAGTCTGCAATCTGGTCTCCACTGTATTGGGCTTCAAAGTGTAGACCATCTCTGAGAAGTACAAGATATATTCGAGCTTTTAAAAATATATGCTTTCATCTTTCACCTGACGTCTTCAAAATTGATTTTCTATCTGCAAGGAGGGAAATGTGCAGTCCCACAGAATATTTAATGTGAAATCGCTGCTGGAACAAAACAAAACTGAAATTTAATTTTACATTTCGATGCAGAAGTATTACCTGGAGCAGGCTATCAAAGGCCCCAAGACAGGGCAGGTTTCTTTTTAAACGCCATCACCCTACTCTGAAAATTTCTTTTTTTTTATTATTCGTTCATGGGATGTGGGCGTCGCTGGCTAGGCCAGCATTTACTGCCCATTCCTAATTGCCCTTATTCAGAGGGCGTTTAAGAGTCAACCACATTGCTGTGGAGTCACATATAGGCCAGACCAGGTAAGGACAACAAATTTCCTTTCCTAAAAGACATTAGTGAACCAGATGAGTTTTTACGACAATAGTCATCTGACTTTTAATTCCAGATTTTTATTGAATGCAAATTTCACCATCTGCCGTGATAGGATTCAAACCCGGGTCCCCAGAGCATTACCCTGGGTCTCTGGAATACTAGTCCAGTGACAATGCCACCATGCCACTGCCTCTCCTTTCATTGCCACTTTTATTGAGGCTAACTGGCCAGCTGTGCAAGGATCCACAAACTGATGACAAGCTTGTGCAAATGCTGAGATAGCACATATACAATTCTTCCCCAGGTTTCACACAGCTTTGCTGCTGTGGTTATTTCACCTGACTGACAGCTGACTGGCAGAATAAATGCTCTAGCACCCATTTAGAAAGGAACAGAGCTCTCTCTTCAGCATGATCATAGAGTCACAATGACGCAGCACAGGAGGAGGTCATTCAGCCCATCATGCCTGAGCCAGCTCTCTAAATCCCTCACTGCAACATACTCCAACAAAATCAGACATTCTTGAATTTCAAGGTTCCTAAAAGTAAATTTATGGAAACTTCCTTTACACAAAGAATCTTAAAAAGAAAAAAAATATATATAATGGAGTAATCACATCAGGAAAGTCCAATTTAACATTACCAAAAAATACACTACATTTAATTTCTCACTAACTAGACTGTAGGATTGTAAACACTGGATGCTAGAAAACCACTGTCATAGACAACAATTATTTGTCACCAGAAGCCATACTTTCACAGGAAAGGGGAGGACAGGTCCTCAGAGATTTCAACTCTTCCATCTTTCTCCTTGCTTTGTTTCTACACAATGCTGCAAACAGCAGCCTTACTTCTAAGTAACTAGGTTCAGAATGCACAAACATGTCAGAGATTTCCCATCAGGTCACTCTTTCAATCACCAATAATTAATTACATGATTTGAATTTCCCCTGGTTGCATGGCCCAAAGGGTAGTAATTGCCCGCAGAAACGCAACAGGCTGGAAAAGATCAATGTCTGAACAAGGTGTTTTTAAAGCATCTGACTTTAATAACAGCCTATCACTCAAGAAGCAAAAACACTTATGCAAATAACAAGTATTCATTTATCCAAGTTTTGACAAATTTCAAAAAACAATTGCAGGAAAATGCAATCTCCCAGATTGATAAAAGCAAAATACTGCGGATGCTGGAAATCTGAAATGAAAACAGAAAATGCTGGAAAAACTCAGCAGCATCCATGAAGAGATAAACAGAGTTAACATTTCGAGTCCGTAGGACTTCTTCAGGTCTAAAGGGAAGTAGCGCTGTGATGGATATTATACTGTTTAAGAGGGGGTGGAGTAGGCGGAGCAAAATAGAAGGTCAGGGATAGGGGGAGCTCAGGGGAGACTGACGAAGACGTCATGGACACAAGACAAAGGGAATGCTAATGGTAGCGTTAAAGACTAAAGAATGTGCTGATAGTGGCATAAAGGGTGATAATAGCCGAACAAGGGTGACTGCTTTGTGAAAGCACAACATAGAAACAAGTGACAGATGGCCCTGGGGGGTGGGGGGGGTGGGGGGTGTTGGTGGGTGGATTAAAAAAGGGGGAAAGATGGAGGAGAGACTTCATGGTCTGAAGTTATTGAACTCAATGTTAAGGCTGGAAGGCTGCAAAATGCCTAATCGGAAGATGAGGTGCTGTTCCTTCAGTTTATGTTGAGTTTCACTGGAACATCACAGCAGGCCAAGGGCAGGTGTGTGGACATAAGAGCAAACAGACTGATACTTTGGTTCACTCATAGACTTCATGCAATCTGGTTCCCGTACACTCCGTTTCTCCTCAGTCTTTTCCAAGTTCTTAGCACTCCAACCTACACATTCTTCCTCTGCCCACATCGTCAATGCTGAATTCAAAAGTAATTACACTGTCCCTTATTCCAGCTCTTTCCCACTACCTGAAAACACAGAACTGTATTTCCCTTTCATTAGCCATTCTACCTCTTCTAACTCCAGATTTTCCTAATCCAAGCTTGATTTTGCTGAATCATTACTTCCTGATTCATCCAGCCATCCCCTTTACTCTTTCCCAGACTTGCCTGTGAAAGCTGGAGGCCAGCAAGAATGGATCTATCAAAAAGCAGAACCATCATTCATCAAGTACAGACAGAGAAGTTGTTCAAAAAATAATCCCATCAAACACAGTGCTTATATAATTAAAGACATCATCTTTTAATCCTGGCCTTTACAATTACTCACTATATCGATAAGCAATTGCACTGGTACATGAATTAAAAATAAAACAAGCATATTGACAGTCACTATTTCCTTTACTCCACATTATATTTCCTCCCAATAAACATCAGAAAAGGAAAGTGTCTTCCAAAGTTTCTAAAATGCATCTATATCAAGACAATTTTTCAAAATATTCTGTGTGAAGGAACAATCCTTCTCCCCCTACCACATTATTTTACTTCAATCTCCTTTCTAATTTGGCAGCCAACTACAGCTTTGGCAGATTGGGATAGAAACATGAACAAGTACAACACAACAGGAAGCCATTCAGCTCATTGTCTCTGTGCCAGCTGAAAAAGCTATCTAGCCTAAGCCCACTTTCCAGCTCCTGGTCCATAGCCCTGTTGGATACAGCACCTCAAGGGCATAACCAAGCATTTTTTAAAAAAATACAATGGGGGTTTCTGCCTCATTTCAAACAGTGAATCCAAGGCCCCTACCACCCTCTGGGTAAAAGAAAATTATTCAACTCACTTCTAATCCTTCTCCAATTACTTTAGATCTATGCCTTGCCCCCCAGGTTATTGACCTCTCTGTTAAGGGAAATAAGTTCTTCCTCTCCACTCAATATAGGCCTCTAATGATTTTAACACCTCAAAAAAATCTCCCTTCAGCCTCCCCTATTCCAAAGCAAACAACTCCAGCCTGTTCAATCATTTCTCATCGTTAAAATTCTGCATTCCTGGGGACATCCTCGTAAATCTACTCTGCACCCTATCTCTCGTGTGATCACATCTTTCCAACACAGTTCTCTGCCTCTGGCCTAACGAGTGTTTTACACAGTTTTAGCATGACCTCCATTCTTTTATATTCTTTCCTCAGCTAATAAAGGAAAGTATCCTGTATGCTGCCTTAACCACTTTATCTACTTGTCCTGCTACCTCAGCATGCATTCCAATTGCCATTGTTCCTTTACAGTTCTCAGTATCCTCCCATTTATTGTTGATTCCTTTACCTTGTTTGTCCTCCCCAAATGTATTACTGCACTTTGCAGCAGGCTGAATTCCATTTGCCATTTTTCTGCTCACCCAGCTGGTCCTTCCTGCAACCTACAGCTTTCTTTCTCACCATCAACCACATGACCAATTTTTATATCAGCTGCAAAGATCTTATTCACGTCCCCAGCATTTAAGACCATAGCCAGAAGACGTACGAGCAGACATAGGTCATTCGGCCCATCCAGTCTGCTCCACCATCAATGAGGTCATGGCTGATCTGATAATCCTCAACTCCACTTTCCTGCATTTTCCCCATAACCCTTGATTCCCTTATTGATTAAAAATCAGCCCTGAATATACTTAACAACCCAGACTCTACAGCCCTCAGTGGTAAAGAATTCCACAGATTAACTACCCTCTGAGGGAGGAAATTCCTCCTCATCTCTGTTTTAAATGGGCAATCCCTTACTCTGAGATTATGCCCTCTGGTCCGCGACTCTCCCACAAGGGGAAACAACCTCTCAGCATCTATCCTGTCAAGCCCCCTAAGATTCTTATATGTCTCAATAAGGTCGCCTCTCATTCTTCTAAACTCCAATGAGTACAGGCCCAACCTACTCAACCTCTCCTCATAAGAAAATCCCTCCATACCCAGGATCAACCTAGTGAACCTTCTCTGGACTGCCTCCAATGCCAGTATATCTTTCCTTAGATAAGGGGACCAAAACGGTTCACAGTATTCTAGGTGTGATCTAACTAGTGCCTTGCATAGTTTTAGCAAGACTTCCCTATTTTTATACTCCATCCCCTTTGAAATAAAGGCCAACATTCCATTTGCCTTCCCCATTACCTGAACTTGTATGCTAGCTTTTTGTGATTCATGCATGAGGACCTCCAAATCCCTCTGTGCTGCAGCTTTCTGCAGTTTTTCTCCATTTAAATAATATTCAGCTTCTCTATTCTTCCTGCCAAAGTGCATAACCTCACATTTTCCCACATTATATTCCGTCTGCCAAGGATCATTTTCCAATCCTCACCAGATAAGAGCGAGATACCAGAAGACTGGAGGTCTGCAAACATTGCACCATTTTTTAAAAAGTGTGAAGGATAGGCCAGAAAATTATAGGCCGGTCAGTCTGACTTCGGTGGTGGGCAAATTAATGGAATCAATTCTGACAGACAGGATAAACCATCACTTAGAAAGCTATGGATTGATCAGGGATAGTCAGCATGGTTTTATTAGGGGAATATCATGTTTTACTAACTTAACAGAATTTTTTGAGGAAGTAACAAGGAGGATTGATGAGGCTGGTGCAGTGGATGTTGTCTACATGGATTTTAGTAAGGCATTTGACAAGGTCCCACATGGCAGACTGGTCAGAAAAGTGAGATGCCATGGGATACAGGGGAAGGTGGTGAGCTGGATCCAAAATTGGCTCAGTGACAGGAAACAAAAATAATGGTCGATGGATGTTTTTGCAAATGGAAAGCAGCTTCCAGTGGAGTGCCACAGGATTCAATGTTGGGGCCCTTGCTGTTTGTCGTATATATTAATAATTTGGACTTAAATGTGGGAGGCACGATTGGGAAATTTTCAGATGACACAAAAATTGGCCGTGTAGTTGATAATGAAGAAGGCAGCTGTTGACTCCAGAATAACATCGATGGTTTGGTTCAGTGGGCAAAAAAGTGGCAAATAGAATTCAATCTGGAAAAGTGTGAGGTAATGCATTTGGGGAGGGCAAACAAAGCAAGGGAATACTCAATAAACAGGAAGACATTGAGAGGGGTTGAGGAAGTGCGAGGCCTTGGAGTGCATGTCCATAGATCCCTGAAGATGGCAGGACAGATGCATAGGGTGGTAAAGAAAGTATATGGAATGCTTTCCTTTATTGGATGATGTATTAAATGCAAAACAGGGATGTAATGCTGGAACTGTGTAAAGCACTGGTTAGGCGACAGCTGGAATTTTTTGTACAGTTCTGTTCACCACATTACAAGAAGGACATCATTACTCTAGAAAGAGTACAGAGGAGATTTACAAGAACATTGCCAGGGCTTGAAAATTGCAGCTATGAGGAAGGATTGGATAGGCTAGGGTTGTTTTCCTTGGAACAGAGAAGGCTAAGGGGTGGTCTAATTGTGGTGTACAAAATTATGATGGGCCTAGACAGGGTTGACAGGAAAGTCCTGTCTCCCCTAGCTGAGGGGTCAATTACCAGGGAGCATAGGTTTAAGGTGATTGGTAGAAGGATTAGAGGAGACATGTGGAAAAACGTTTTCATCCAGACAATGGTGGGCATCTGGAATTCACTGCCTGAATTGGTGGTCAAGACTGAAACTCTCAACTCATTTACAAGGCACCTGGATCTGCACCTGAAGCGCTATAGCCTGCAAGGCTACGGACCAGGTGCTGGAAAGTGGCATTAAAATGAGCGCTAGTTTTTTTTTTTCCTTTTTTGGCTGGTGCAAAATCCCTCACCCACCTGATCTCTCTCTTGCTCGCTCCATCTCTCTCTCTCTCGCTCGCTCCATCTCTCTCTCTCTCGCTCGCTCCATCTCTCTCTCTCTCGCTTGCTCCATCTCTCTCTCTCTCGCTCCCTCCATCTCTCTCTCTCTCGCTCCCTCCATCTCTCTCTCTCTCTCGCTCCCTCCATCTCTCTCTCTCTCGTTCCCTCCATCTCTCTCTCTACCTAGTAGTCTATTTTAACAAAGGTGGGAGAGAAAGAGAATGAACAAGAACTCGAGAGACTCTCAGTCACCGTGCAAGAGAAGGTGCAACGGAGGATGTGAGAAAGATAATGCCTGTGCAGACATGTGCAGAGTGAAAGAGAGGGGCGAATGTGTGAGAGATAGAGAGATGGGGAGAATGAGGGCACACAAAGCAAAAGAGGGGGAGAGAAGGCAAGAGAAGTGTGCAAGCAGGCAAACCCAGCCTAGAGGCAGGGACAGGAAAAAGCACAGAACGGAGGCACAGCAAGTGGAAAGGAGGAGGTCAGAGAGGGGGAGAAGATGAGGGCTTCAGGTAAACACTGAAAGGCAGAACAAAAGAGATGAGGGGGAAAAATACTCAAAGGGAAAGAAAAAACAAAAATTAACAAACACAAGTACAGCAGTATAAATGTAAATAAGATAGCTTCCTGAATAGTCACTGGAGAAATTGCTCCTGAGGCACTATAAATGAATAATACTTCCGTGTTGTACCATATTCAAAACACTGATATTCTTATATTATCTTTGGGAGTTCCAATATTATGTAGGTCCATCAGAAAGAGGTGGCAATATAATATGGAGGTGCACAAAATGAACACAGGCACCAGCTGACAATGCCCACAAGAATCTCCAGTTTCATCGGTCTTTCTGGAAAATTGCATCACAACTGAATTGTACCTGTTTATGCAAAGAAAACCCCACAAAGGGGAAGAAAACTGCAATCCTTTTGTCCACATCCATTCTGCAAATAGATTTGTTTGGATAGGGTGGTGGGTGAGAGGGGAGAGAGAAAGTGAAGAACTGCTGGTATCTGAATAATAATATCAAAGATCTTAGTTTCTGAAGGAAAATATATGGATGCATTCAGTACAGAACTGTTGAGCTGTTCCATTGCTGATGAGAGATAACAAAAAGAATGCTGTGCAAATACATCTCTGCTGTCCGGTGCCAGAGATCAAACAACCTTCAAAACCACAATAATTGGCACAACAAGATGGGATATTAAAATATGGGCCAGTTTCCCTGCTCTGTAGCTTCAGCCAGATGTTTCTGATCCCATGCCACTATTTGAAGAGCAGAGAATTCTGCCAATGTGCTTGACCAAAGTTCTTCTGTCAACCTCAAGCAAAAAAGAAAGCTAACCTAGTCACCTTATTGCTGCTTGTGGGATCTTGCTCTACATAAAAGGCTACCACTTTTTTTCCCACATAAAAGTCAAGTCACCACACATTTGTGGTTGGGGAAGGAGTAGAAGCTCTCTCCCTCCTTCCGCCCCCACCCAAATGACATTAGTGCTCGAAAACAAACCCCTGGAGCCATCATTATCTAGGCTCCATCAGTTCAACACACAGGCAAGTTTTCCAATTGCACTTTTTTTTATATCCACCAGCCTGAAAAATCCAGGGCAATTTCACACATCATCATCATCATCATTCATCATCTTGTAGTAAAGCTGACTGCTTTTATCCAGCAGCTTCCTTAATCTGGCAGAAATTGGTTTAGACAGGATCAAGCACATCAATCTCCAGCACTGCAGCAAGAACTATTGCAGGAGAAATATTCTGGGCTTTTGTCAGGCTTTTACCCCCATCAAAATTATTCAATATTGATAATATTCCAAGTATGATTTCTACAAATAATCAAATCAAGGATTGCAGATGCAATATACAAAAAAAGATTACTGCACTTTGTTTTTAAACCAATTTTTCCACCTCTTCTAAGTTGCTAACTCCTTACTGGTGTACAATTTCTTAGACACTGTCCAGATCCCAAGCAGCCATTCTTCATGCACCTGGATCAATAGGCTATTCACCAACAGGGGCATCGCAGTTGCTGTCCTCATGAGATAGGTATGCAGAAAGACATACCTTTCCAGCAAGGGTTGGTAGAAAGCCAGCAGCAGTAGGAATTGTCACACTTTCTCCTGATCCCTAGTCCAGGGGCACCAAGGCCAGTTGTGGCACATCTACATCCACGCATGCCTAGGTGAGGTAAGTCAGCACAGGTCGATGTTCAAATTTGAAACCTATAGCTCAGTTCAACAACGGGTGCCGAATTATCATATCTCAAGAGAAAGAGTCTTTAAACTATTTATACACTGGCAATGTGCATCCAATAAGAGCAGGATCAAGCTTGGTTGTCATAATTCACCATCCCATATACACTGGAACAATGCGATAACAGTGACCACTCGGGATTGGCATGTGAATAATGAGCGCAGGACCAGGCACCATGGGGCAATCAGTGCCTGTGGAGCCAAACCTGGAGAGGAGTCAACACCTCAGAGCAAGGGAGAAAAATAGCTGGAAATAGAATTAACCATTAAAGCAAGTCCTTATAGTGAAGCAGCCCTCTCATTCTGCACCAACATCCTCAATGGAAGCTCCAAGCTGCAATTAGCTCACTATGATGGTAAATTAAGATTTTTCTTCAGATAAACTGTCAAAATTACCTAATAAAAGGATGACATTTGAGTTTTGTTTCTGCAGCTGACGGAACAATGTCAGGGCAAGAGCTCATGTTCCATTTTCCCCAAAGACATCAAATTCCTCAATGTAGATAGGCTGTCAGAAAGGGAGGACAACAGGGGCCTGGATTTGATGAATGACAGTCTCCTACAATCTCTAGTAGTACCAATAGAAGTCATGAATCAGCTCAGCTGCCGACTTGGGGGTGCTGGTGAAAGGAGGGGCAAGGGAAAGGTTGCCCATAATTTCTGTAGCGACTGACCAGAGTACAGACTGACAATACACACTGCATGCACAAGTTGGAGTGCATGTCATGTAAAACAACACCTAAACCAAAACCTCAGTGGCACAGTATACTAGACATGTTACGCTACCACAACACAAGTAAATGAATGTCAAAACATTGTCCCAAATTAAAAGCTGCATAAACAGAATTTGCAGGAAGCAGATTCAATTTAATGCAGAGACATGTGAAGAGTACCCTGGGTGGGGGTTTTCAATGTCCATTACCAAGAGTAGTAAGGTAATGTCACTGGACGAGGAATCCAGATGCCCAACCTAATGCTCTGGGGACACTTGTTCAAGTCAGTAACTGGTGAAATTTAAATTAATAAATTAGTCTGGAATTAAAAGCTGGTCCCAGTAATGGTGACCATGAATTGATGTGACGCCAGACCCACAGCAATGTAGTTGACTCATAAATGCCCTCTAAAATGTACCAAGCCACTACAGAAAAGTCAAAAAGTAATGAAACCGGATGGACCACAGCTGTTCCAGATTAGTCAAGCAACAGCCTGACATAATCATACTTACTGAATTATACTTTAAAGATAATGATGCAGACACCACCATCACCATCCCTGTCCTGTCCAACTAGCAGGACAGACCCAGCAGAGGTGGCGTGGCACAACAGTATACACTATGTATTAGCAACTATAGTTGCCCTGGGAGTCCTCAATATTGACTCTGGGCTACGCATGGCATCAGGTCAAACATGGGCAAGGAAACCTCCTGCTGATTACCACCTATTGACCCCCTCAGCTGATGATTCAGTACTCTTCCATGTTGGAACACTAATTGGAAGAACACAGAACATATTCTGGGTGGGGGGTCTTAAATGTCCATCACCAAGAGTGGCTCAGTAGTACCACATCTGACCATGCTGGCTGAGTTCTAAAGGACATACCTGCTAGACTGGACCTGCAGTAGATTGTGTGGGAACCAAAGAGGAAAAACCTACTTTGCCTCGTCCTCACCAATCTACTTGTCACAGATGCAACTGTCCATGATAGTATTGGTAGGAGTGACCACCGCACAATCCTTACGGAGACCAAGTTTTGTCTTCATACTGAAGACACCCTCTATCATGTGTGGCACTACCACCATGCTAAATGGAATAGATTACAAACAGATCCAGCAACTCAAAACAGGATGTCCATGAGATGCTGTGAGCAATCATCAGCAGCAGCAAAAATATATTCAACCACAATCTGTAGCCTCATGGCCCAGCACATGGCTCACTCTACCATTACCATCAAACCTGTTCAATGAGAAGTGCAGGAGAGCATGCCAGGAGCAGCACCAGGCAAATCTAAAAATGAGGCGTCAACCTGGTGAAGCTACAACACAGGACTACTTGCATTCCAAACAGTGGAAGCAGCATGCAATCCCACAACCAACTGATCAGATCAAAGCTTTGCAGTCCTGCCAATCCAGTTGTGAATGGTGGAGGACAAGTAAACAACCAACTGGACGAGGAAACTCAACAAATATCTCCATCCTCAATGATGAGGGAGTCCAGCACATCAGTGCAAAAGACAAGGCTGAAGCATTTACAACCATCTTCAGCCAGGGGTGCCGAATGGATCTCGGCCTCCTCCCAAGGTCTCCAGCATAAGAACATAAGAAAGAGGAGCAAAAGTAGGGCATTCATCCCTTGGAGCCTGCTCCGCCATTCAACGAGATCATGGTTGATCTTCTATTTCAAAACCATTTTCCCGCACTATCCCCATATCACGTGATGTTTTTAATGTGTAGAAATCTATCGATCTCAGTCTTGAACATATTTAACTACTGAGCGTCCATTGCCCTCTGGGGCAGAGAATGCTAATGATTCACCACCCTCTGAGTGAAGAAATTCCTCCTCATCTCAGTACTAAATGGCCTGCCCCTTTATTCTGAGACTGTCTCCTCTGGTTCTCGAACCCCGAGTCAAGGGAAACATCCTTCCTGCATTGATCCTGTCAAGCCCTGTAAGAATTTTGTACACTTCAACGAGATCACCTCTCATTCATGTAAACTCCAGAGAAGAAAGGCCCAGTCTATTTAATCATTCCTCATAGGACAAGCCCTCCATCCCAGGAATTAATTTAGTGAACCTTTGTTGCACTCACTCTCTGGCAAGTATATCTTTCTTTAGGTAAGGAGACCAAAACCGTACACAATACTCCAGGTGCAGTCTCACCAAGGCGTAATATGATTGCAGTAAGACATCTTTACTCCTATACTCAAATCCTCTTGTAATAAAGGCCAACATACCATTTGCCCTCTTAATTGCTTGCTGTAACTGCATGTTAGCTTTCAGTGACTCATGAACAAGTACACTCAAGTACCTTTAAAGTTCAACATTTCCCAGCCTCTCACCATTTAAGAAATACTTTATATTTCTGTTTTTCCTTCCAAAATGAATAACGTCACATTTCACCACATTGTATTCCATCTGCCAAATTTTTGCCCACTTGCTTGGCCTCTCCAAATCTCCTTTAAGCATCTTCGTATTTCCATCACAACTCACACTTTCACCTAGTTTTATGCCACCTGCAAACTCGGAATCTCCATTTAATCACCACACCCAAATCATTGCTATAGATTGTGAATAGCTGGGGCCCAAGCACTGGTCTTTGCGGTACTCCACTAGTCATAGCCTATCAACCTGGAAATGAACATTAATTCCTACTCTACTTTCTGTCCATTAACCAGTTCTCAATCCATGTCTGTATATTACCCCAATCCCATGTGGTCTAATTTTGTTTACTAACCTTGTGTGGGACCGTATCCAAAGCTTTCTAAAAATCAAAAAATACCACATCCACTGGTTCCCCCTTATCTATTCTGCTAATTATATCTTCAAAAATCTCCAACAGGTTTGTTAAACATGATTTCCCTTTTATAAATCCAAGTTGACTCTGCCCAATCCTACCATTATCATCACAGATGCCAGTCTTCAGCCAATTCGATTCACTCCACATGATATCAAGGAATGGCTGAAGGCACTGGATAGTGCCAAGCTATGGAACCTGACAATATTCCAGCAATAGTACTGAAGGTTTGTGCTCCAGAACTTGCCATGCCCCTAGCCAAGCTGTTCCAGTACAGTGGCAACACTGGCATCTACCCGACAATGTGAAAAATTACCCAGGTATGTCCTGTCCACAAAAAGCAGGACAAATCCAACCCTGCCAATTACTCTAACCAGTCTACTGTACAGCAAAGTTTGGAAGGTGTCATTGACATTGTTATTAAGTGGCACTTACACAGCAATAACCTGCTCACTGGTGCTCAGTTTGGGTTCCACCAGGGCCACTTGGCTCCCAACCTCTTTACAGCCTTGGTCCAAATGTGAACAAAAAAGCTGAACCAAGAGTTAAGGTCACTGCCCTTGAGAACAAGGCAGCATTTGACTGAGTATGGCATCAAGGGGCTCCAGCAAAACTGAAGTCAATAGGAATCAGGAAGAAAACTCTCCACCAGTTGGAAACATATCAGGCACAAAGGAAGATGGTTGTGGTTGTTGAAGGTCAATCATCTTAGTCCTAGGACATCACTGCAGAAATTCCTCAGGCTAGTCTCCCAGGCCTAATCATCTACAGCTGTTTCATTAATGACCTCATCTTCACTATAAGGTCAGAAGTGGGGATGTTTGCTAATGACTGCACAATGTTCAGTACCATTCGCAACTCCTCAGATAGGGAAGCAGTCCATGTCCATATGCAGAAAGAACTGGACAGCATTCAGGATTGGGCTGATAAGTGGCAAGTAATATTCGTGCCAGGCAATGAGTAACTAACTACCTGACTTCCAAAACCTTTCCACCGTCTACAAGGCAAAAGTCATGGATATGATGGAATATTCTCCACCTGCCTGAATGAGTGCAGCTCCGACAATACTCAAGAAGCTTGACACCACCCAGGACAAAGTAGCCCACTTGACTGGCACCCTAACCACCATTTCAAACATTCACTCCCTCCACTAACTGGTTCCAGGGACGAGAAACTTCAGTTACTTGGGTAGATTGGAGGGGCTGAAGCTCTTCTCTTGGAGAAGCTAAGGTTGAGAAGGGGTAGAGGCGTTCAAAATCATGAGGGGTCTGAACAGAATAGATAGGGACAAACAATGGTGGAAGGGTCAACAACAAGACGACACCAACTTAAGATGATTGTCAAAAGAAGCAATGGTGGCATGAGGAAAACTTTTTTGTGCAGCCAGTGGTTAGGATCTGGAATGAACAGCCTGAGAATGAAGGAGGCAGGTTCAATCATGGCTTTCAAAAGAGGATTGGATTATTATCTGAAAAGAAAATATTTGCAGGGCTACTGGGTAAAGGTGGGGGAGTGAGACTAGGTGAATTGCTCTAACAGAGAACAGGCAAAGATACAACAGGCTGAATGGCCTCCTTTTGTGCTGTAACTATTCTAAGATTCTATGAGGAGGTAAATGCAAAGAGCAAAATCAGACCACACAAGCCTTCTGAACAGTCTATCAGCACATATTACAAGTTTACACGCATCACGACCTACTGTAATCTTCCAGTGGTCTGCAGTCACACTAGGGCTGTGGATAGGGTTTTAACTAAAAGAGGCAGGGTAAGAGATCAGGTTATGGGTGATTTATAAATCTAAAGACAAAAGTCCAGACAACAGAATGGTGTCGCAATTGAGTGAAGACAAGCAGAGTGAGACAGGAAGGAACAGAGAGTTTAACAGTATTAGGGCATCAGTGAATAACGTCCTTGCAAATAAAGTAGTTAAAAAAATTAAAGGCTCTTTACAAGAATGCACAAAGCACTTGCAATAAGATAGATGAACCAGTGGCACAAATAGAGATAAATGATTTAGATCTAATTGCCATTACAAAGACATGATTACAAGGTGACCAAGGTTGGGAAATAAATATTGCAGGTTACACAACATTTCAAAAAGACAGAGAGAATGAGAAGGGGAAGAAGCAGCCATAATAGTAAAGAATGACATAAGGACAGTACAAAGGATCTTGGCTCAGAAGGTCAGGAAGTAGAATCAATGTGGGTGGAGATTAGGAATAGCAAGGAACAAAGAATGCTGGTGGGACTAGTTTATAGGCCCCCTAACTGTAGTTATACCACTGGTCAGAGCATGAAGCAAGAAATAATTGGAGCTTATAACAAAGGCAATGTAATTATTGTTGGGGACTTTAATCTTCACAGAGAACCAATCTAATTGGCTAAGGTGGTCTGGAAGATGAGTTTGTAGAATGCTTTCTAACAGTTTCCTGGAACAATATGTTATGGAACCAACTAAGGATAAAGCTATTTTAGCTCTAGTATTGTGCAATGAGGCAGGGTTGATTAGTAATTTTATGGTAAAAGATTTGCTGGGAAAAAATTAACTAAATACAATTGAATTCCATATTAAGTTTGAAAGTGACATACTCCAGTCCTAAACAAGAATCTTAAACTTAAAGCCAATTACATAGGTATGAGAGGAGAGCTGGCTAAGGTTGATTGGGTAAATTGGCTAAAAAGTACAGGCTGAATTTTACGACATCCCTGCCAGCGTATTTGAAGGCTGGTGGGGGGGGGGGGGGGGGGGGGGGGTTCACAAAATAAAGCGGATGGCCTACTCACTGTCTTCCCACCCACCACCAACCTGTCTCCCATATTAGGGTGGGCGGAGAAGGCGTCAGACAGCCCACCCACCCTTGGGCCTATTGAAGCCCTTAAGTGGCCAATTAATTGCCTCCGTCATCATTCTGCCTCCGCCACTATAATACATGTGGCAGGGGTAAGTGAAGCTAGATAGGGAGCCTGGCAGCTTTCGGGCTGGAAGGGGGTTACCTCCTTTGGAGGTTCTTCTGTGCCCATCAGAGGCATTCCTCTCCCACCGCCAACCACCCCCGCCCCCCAAAGATCATACATCCCCTTTAAGCTTTCCTCCAGCCTCTAAGACACGGCCCCCAACTTCTCTCATTGAGGCCTGCCAGGCAGGCCCGTCCAAAATTCCTGGACTTACCTGAAGTCCAGGATCCATCAGTCTTCTTCCTCAGGGACTGCTTGTAGTCCCAACAATGGGCACTACTTGATCCTGGCACTGCTGAGGCTAAAGAGCTGCTGGCCAATCAAATTGGCTGTCAGCTCTCTAAAATGGGACTTCCTTCCAGATGGGGGTGGAAGTCCCACTCTGACTCAATGAAGGCTGCCCCCAGCGTCATATCGCTGCAGGGTAGCTGGGTTTCAGGTGGATAGACTGACCACTTTTTGGTTGGGAGGTGAGGAATATGCCTCCCACCCCAACCCCAATAAAATCCATCCCATGGTGATAAATAAACAGTGGACAGTATTTAACTAAACAATTCAGAATGTTTAACAAAAATACATTCCATTAAAAAACAAAACCTCCACAAGAAAAATCCATCCCTGACTTACTAGAGAAGTTAAGGATAGTGTTAGATTAAAAGAAGAGGATTATAATGCTACAAAGAATAGTAGTAAGCCTGAGGATTGGGAGTGTTTTAGAAACCAGCAAAGGGCCACCAAAATGCTGACAAAAAAGGAAAATAGAATGAGAGTAAACTAGCAGGAATATAAAAGCAGATTGTAAAGAGCTTTTACAAGCAAATGAAAAGAAGCAGAATAGCTAGAGTAAATGTCGGTCCCTCAGAAGCAGAGACAAGAGAAATTATCATGTGAAATGAGAAAATGGCAGAGGCAATGAACAAATATTTTGTGTCTGTCTTTACATTAGAAGACACGAATTACATACCAGAAATAAAGGGTAACCTAGGAACTAATAAGAGTGAGGCAATTAATATCAGTGAAAAAGTATTGGACAAACACGAGGGACTAAAATTCAACAAATACCCAAGACCTAGTGGTCTACATCCTAACGTTCTAAAAGAGATTGCTGCAGAGAAATGGATGTGCTGATTATGATTTTCCAAAATTCCCTAGATTCTAGAATGGTCCTAGCCGATTGGATGTTAACAAATGCAACAACGCTATTCAAGAAATAAGGGATAGTGAAAACAGAGAACTACAGGCCAGTTAGCCTGACATCAGTCATCAGGAAAGTGCAGGAATCTATTATTAAGGAAGTCTTCACTACACACTTAGAAAATCATAGTATGATCAAACAAAATCAAAGTAGGAAAGCGAAATTATGTTTCACAAATTTATTAGACATTCTTTCAGGAGGTAACTAGTAGGTGCATGAGGGGGAACCAGTAGATGTAGTATACTTGGATTTCCAAAAGGCATTCAATAAGATGCCAAACAAAAGGTCAATACACAATATAAGGGCTCAGAGTTGGGGGTAATATATTAGTATGGATAGAGGATTGGTTAACTGAGAAGCAAAAAGTAGGTATCAATGGGGCATTTTCAAGTTGGCAGGCTGTGACTAGTGGCATGCCATAAGGATCATTGCCGGGACCTCAGCTATGTACAATCTAATGACTTAAAGGTACATTACTCTCTGTCTCTTTATCCAAGTTTACTGACGATACAACGATAGGTGGGGCTGCAAGCTGTGAGGTGGACACAAAGAGACTGCAAAGAGATATTGACAGATTAAGTGAGTGGGCAACAAGGTGACAGCTGGAGTCTAATGTGGAAAAATGTGAGGTTATTCACTTTGGTAGTAAGAAAAGGAAAGAACATTTCTTAAAAGGCATGAAACTTATGTTCAAAAGGACTTGGATGTACTCAGAGGATACACAATGTTAACAGGCAGGTACAGCAAGCAATTAGGAAGGCAAATGGCATGTTGGCCTTTATTGCAGGGGGATTGGAGTACAGGAATTAAGAGTCTTCCTACAATTGTCAGGGCTTTGATGAGACCACACCTGGAGTGCTGTGCGCAACTTTGATCTCCATTTTAAAAAAATTCTTTCACACGATATGGACATTGCTGGCTAGGCTAGCATTTGTTGGTCATCCCTAATTGCCCTCGAGGAGGTGGTGATGGGCTGCCTTCTTGAACCGCTGCAATCCATGTAGTGTAGATACACCCACAGAGCTGTTAGGGATGGAGTTCCAGTATTTTAACTCAGTGACAGTGAAGAAAAAGTGATATGGTTCCAAGTCAGAATGGTGTGTAACTTGAAGGGAAACTTTCAGGTGGTGGTGTTCCCATGCATCTGTTGCCCTTGTCCTTTTCGGTGGTAGAGGTCAGGGATTTGGAAGGTGCTGTCGAAGGAACATTGGCGAGTTGCCAATGTATCTTGTAGATTGTACACACTGCTGATGTGTGCATCAGTGGTGGAGGGAGTGAATGTTTGTGGATGGGGCGTCAATCAAGTGGGCTGCTTTGTCCTTGACGGTGTCAAGCTGCTTGATTGTTGTTGGAGCTGCACTCATCCAGGCAAGTGGAGAGTATTCCATCACACTCCTGACTTGTGCCTTGTAGATGGTGGACAGGTTTTGGAGAGTCAGGGGGTGAGTTACTCGCCAGAGAATTCCCAGTCTCTGACCTGCTCTTGCAGCCACAGTATTTGTATGGCTAGTCCAGTTCAGTTTCTGGTCAATGGTAATCCCCAGGATGTTGATAGTGGAGGATTCAGCAATGGTAATACCATTGAATGTCATGGGGACATGGTTAGATTCTCTCTTGCTGGAGATGGTCATTGTCTGGCATTTGTGTGGTGCATATGTTACTTGCCACTTATCAGCCCAAAGCTGAACGTTGTCCAGAACTTGCTGCATATGGACAGAGACTGATTCAGTATCTGAGGAGTCACGAATGATATTGAACATTGCGCAGTCAGCAGCGAACATCCTCACTTCTAACCTTATGGAGGGGAGTTCATTGATGAAGCAGCTGAAGATGGTAGGGGTCTAGGACACTAGTTTGAGGAACTCCTCCAGCAATGTCCTGGGACTGAGATGGTTGACCTCCAACAACCACAACCATCTTCTTCCTTAAACCCTTCTTCCTACCCACTCATACAATTCAGCCCAAGGTTGTCCAAATACAAGATTGTGAAAATGACTCAAATCAACAGAAGGAACCACTTTAAGTGAAAGGAAATTGCCAATGCCGCATGTGTTGAATTAATCGTGTGAAGTAAATGGCCCCATAACATATACTCTAAAAGCCAACACTATGAGAGTTATTAAAGATTTTATTTTAACTAGAAAAAAAACAGAAATGAGTTACCCAACATAACTATGTACAAATCAAGGAGGTTCTTCCCTCTTTTGCAGCAATCATTCCAAATCCTGAATTGTTTATACAGTTTGGGATATATAATCTGTCTGTTATCACACCAAGAAACACAGATTTTAATGAAAATCTAGATCAGGAGCTAGCGAATGTCAAATGTCAGAGACAAGAGAGTTTTCACTGTTTATGTTGAACTGAAATTAATGAGGAGGTTTTCTATCTCAGTGCTGAATAGATTTATGCCATGGAATAGCAGATGGATATCAACGAGTAGACAATGAAGTTGTATGGTTTGCAGAAGTCTGCTGACATTCCACAGCCAACATTCACCATCAATTGCAATTGAAGTTTCTAAACAACCTGAGGCAACTAGGCAGAGAAAACACATGTTTGAGGCATGGTCCAGCACCTGTCTGGTTGACTGAGTATTAAAGCCATCAATGTGCCTATAATATGAAAGGAGCTCCACACTGATCAGGATGCAAATCACAGGTATAGAAGACAGAATTATAAAATGCTTACTATTTGCCCTTCTTTCTCAGTGAAGGAAGGCACTCGGCAATATTTTAGCCTAAAACTGAGTATGTGTCACTAGTGAGGTTGTTAAAATCTTACATCTTAAATTATCTTTAAAATAATTGGCAAAGAAAACCAGAGGGGAGATGAGGAGAAATTTGTTTACACAGTGAGTTATGATTTGAAATGTTTTGCCTGAAAGATGAAAGGAAGAAGATCCAATAGTAACTTTCAAAAAAAGAACTGGATATATACTTGAAAAGGAAAATAATTCAGGGCTTTGGGGAAAGGAAAGGGCAGTGGAAGTAATTGGCTAACTCTTTCCAAGGGCTGGCACAAGCACAATGAGCTAAATGGTCTCTGTGCTGTATTATTTTGTGATTAAATTATACAATGAAAACATCTTTTTGAATCATTTGGGCCATCGTTCAAGTTTTCCCCTCAAAAGATTCAAAAGGGCTCTAATTTTGGGCGTAGGGGAGGGGATTAATGCCTCCTATGGGACCCAGGGTTTACCGAATACCATGTCCAGTATCTCAAGTGTAAGCATGCAACTCATGAGAAGTGAAAATCCCAGATGTCTCTAACACAAATGGACAAGCAGGTGTTTGTAATTCTGCTCAGTCTGTGTGAAGCATTTGTTCAGAGCCTGCAGACTGTCAGGCACAGGATCAAACTTAAACGGATAGCTACTACGAGATGCCCCTCTGGTCCTCTTCACTGATTTGCTACAGTTGGTGCAACGATACTGAAGGCTTTTGTTCAATTCTTCGGGCTGTGTTGCAGCATTCGTATCAGTTTAAATCTGAAGACTTGTGCCCATTCCATCAGACTAAGCTACTGCTCTTCAGAGAGACATTCACAAGCAACAGAATTTGTGTTGCAAACTCTGGCTGGAAGTTTCATCACATGATCTCTCACCTCTCCAATATATTTATAACTAAAGAAAGAAAGTGTTCAAAGAAAACCAAAAATAAAACACTAACACCCCTTTGATTTTTCTCCCAGGTTTGCTTGCAGCAACATGTGGGAGATTAATTTTTAATTCTTGGACAATCTAGGAGGATTGGCAACCTAATACAGCAGTTAGGGTGATTTTGTACATTGCAGGCCACTGCCTGGAGCTGTGTAATCTGCTCTGTACATACAGTGAACCTATATCGATGCAAAAATTAACCACTCAAAAGCCATATGAAAGTAGCTAGTATGACTTTCATTCCCATTGATTATCCTTCCCTGGCTATGAGCCACACAATGGGGCAAACACCCAGGGTAATTCTTGGTTTAGAGGTAGCAGGCCTCTGGCAGCTGCACTGCAGGGTAAGTAGAGCACAGGCTTGTGCTGGAACACTGACAGCTATCAAAATTGCATGCTTAAAGAGGAATCACTTTATTTCAAGCTCATAACATTGCACTGATGATGAAAAAAGGTTATGCCATCTAAAACACACAAGCAACCTCTGCAGCGGATAGGTACTCTGTGGTTCCAAGGAGAGCAAGAGAGTCTTGTGATAACATACATCCCATTTCCATCACCTCTCTCAATTACAATCAAAAGTCCAACATGTTCCTTTTGGAATTCAGGCCACAAAAAACATCAGCTTATCTGAGGGTTCTCTCTCAGACTGTACAGTATTTCCTCCCAAGCACAAGTCTTCTTTTTCAGTTCAAGATACCAATGTATGGCTCTTTGCTACATAGTCATCCACAGACATTTCTTATGCAGCAGTTATCTATCTTATCTATCTTGGGCAATATGATCGGCGCAGGCTTGGAGGGCCGAAGGGACTATTCCTGTGCTGTACTTTTCTTGGTTCTTTGTTCTTACATGTTGCATCATTTAGTCACATATGCCTATCCAGATGTTATCCAACCAAAATGTTTCTCTTATAGCTCCATGAAGTAATTTACAGTGGACGTTTTCTGACCAAGCCTGAAAACTATTGGAAGCCAAGGCTTTGACTGAGTGTTACCACCACACACCGAGCAGATTGCTTTTAGTTTCTTGTTGAGTAACACTGCCACATGATTCATTGGGAAGGCACTGGCATAGTGGTATTGTCACTGAATTAGTAATCCAGAGACCCAGGGTAATGCTCTGGAGACCCAGGTTTGAATCCCACCATGGCAGTGGTGAAATCTGAATTCAATTTTTTTAAAAATCTGTAATTACAAGTCTAATGATGACCATGAAACCATTGTTGATTTTTGTAAAAACCCATCTGGTTCACTAATGTCCTTTAGGGAAGGAAATCTGCCGTCCTTACCTGGTATGGCCTACATGTGATTCTTAAATGCCCTCTGAAATGGCCTAGCAAGCCACTCAGTTCTCAAAGGCAATTAGGGATGGACAATAAATGCTGACTTAGCCAGTGACGCCCCATCCCATGAACGAATAAAAAAAGCACCATACATTTCTATCCAAGATTCCATGTCCCATTTTTATTATGTTTCTGGGATCTGGTCATGTTGCTGGCATTGCCCATTCACTATGTTTACACCAAGAGCCAACTTTTCATCATTGGAACACAAGCAGCTGCTCGAAAGGAGCATCCGCAACTTCACAGACCTGGTCTCAGACCTTCTCAGACAGTGCTGAAAGGCTTGTGCAGTAAATAAAGACTTGCATTTATTTAGTGTCTTTCACAGCCACAACCAATCAATGACATTTTATTTTGAAAGTGTAGTCATAGTTGTAATGAAGTAAAGTGGTGTGAACACTGCCTGGTTGGGACTATTGGTGACAGTGATTGATGGGTGTTACCATGAGAGGCCTTGTGATGGAATGGGCCATTCTAGAGGCAGGACTGGAGCAAATAGGGTGGGAGGCAGCCTTCTAAAGTTTGCCTGAAATAAGTGCATCCAAAATATTAGCAAAGTACAACAACATCTGATGTTTGAAATGACAACAATGTTTAAACACTCTGCAAATACTGCTTCACTAACTCTACAGTTCACACTGATCAATAGAATTGGTGACACAAGCAAAAGCTGACTGGAGGAAAGGGAAAAGGAGAATAAAAGAGAGGGAAAACAAGAGGATGAACTCATGTGCACCCTCATCTGAGATTTTCAAAATCACAGCCACATGTGGAATTTGCTACCAAATGGCAATTGAGGTGAATAGTATAGGCTTAAGAGGAAGCTAGATAAGTGCAGGAGGGTGGGAGGAGGCTCATGTGAAGCATAAACACTAGCATGGACCAGTAGGGTTATCAGGCAGGCAAGTGGTAAGAAAGGCTTATATTTATATGGTACCTTGCATGGCCCCAGGATATCTAAAAGCACCCAACAGGCAATGAAGTATTTCTGAAGTGTAATCACTGTTGTAATACAGAAAATGGTTTCTTACTGCGCTGTAAATTCTATGTAATTCCATGTAAGGTGAGCTGCTACAGCTGTTATCAGTCTCTATTATTGTCCCTCATCTTAATCAAATTATATTCTGAATGTTCACACAGCTGGGTCCTACTGTTCTCCATGGCTGTACAAGTCTGTCTACTGCAATCAGCAAACGGTAATGTAATTATCATCCTACTACATAAATCAATGTTCTGTGGATCTTGCTGCAGAATCCATATTAGCAAAGCGCAATGTGCATAAACATTATTTTTTCCTCTACATACCCTGTTGCAGAACATATGCACTTAATTTATCGATCCCTCATTATTTATTACATTAATGGCCCTAGTTGTTATAAATACAAATCGTTGTTGTTGTAAACAGAGCTTCTTAGTGTCTGTATTGGCAACAAACACTAAAGGAATCAAACACGACTGCGAGGCGATAGGGCTGATTAGACACAAAAAGCCAAGTTAATAACAAAATGAAAGTGTCTCGATGTAAAAATAAATCTCAGAATCCAGCATCAGACTGCAACTAGTACTCGTCTGCAAGTATTAATAACCAAGAGTTTTATTAAGCCTGCAGTTATTTTGTTTTGAAAATCTCCCAAGTAACAACTTTGTTGCTGATTTATGGCTAGGCAGTATCCAACCTACTTTCCCTAAAACTAGAATACCAGAAATAAAATGAGAATCACTCTCATTTCATTACAAGGTATAAAAAAAAGAAAACAAAAAAAAAACCCACATTCACTCTTACTGGAATTGCAACCATTCTGCTCTACTGTGGTCTTGATACCCAGATGACCCTAAACTGTGTTAGGCCATGGATAACATGTTCTTACATAGTTTTTTTTTCCTTTTCAGGTGGTTGGTTGCAAACAAAACCTGCCATCATTTGAAAAGAGCGGGCTGGCACCAGGGTTCTGAAGCTGTTTTATTTTTTTTTGGTGGTAGGAATGACAGATAATTTTGTCAGTAGCTAACCCTGTGCATGTTCCTTGCTGTAACTCCACATTAAGTATCGGCTAAGGGGTTTGGTTGGTTTACCTGGCTGTTAGCTCCCAGATTGCTGGTGACAGCCAAGCAACTCTTAGTTACCTGTAGGGGTATTCTGTGCTTCTCACTGGTTTTGCATTTGGCACTTCACTTTTAGTGAATTTTAAAATTTGGTCTGTTTCGTCTTGCTTATCAGTGGTTAACCCTGCATGATTTCACTGCTATTCTCGTGATCTCCACAAGTATTGCCCGCTTTGGGGAAGATTCGCTTCCCTTTCTCTTTTGTTTATGGGTGTTCCCCTAACCTGTTCCAAGTCCCCTGGAATACTATTGCCCCCAAGTGGACGTTCAACTCCTGCTGTACTCTCTTGTGGCTCTTCAACTGAATGGGGCATCACCCTCACTCTTTCTTGGTCTATTTGGGAAGTTCCCTGGCCCTCATTTAAACCTGCCATAAAGGTTTCAGCTAAACAGATCACTGGCTCTCTTCCTTCATCCTTTTTAACCTTTACAGGCCCTTCATGGACTTCTTTTTCTGCTGCTGGCCTGGCTTTGGCCCTTTTAAATTCAAATGGTTGTTCCTTAGCTACCGCAACTCTCTCAGATTCTATCCTGACCTGTTTTACTTCTACAGGCCTAGCCTTGGCCTTTTTAAGTCCCGGTACATGGGACAAACAAACACTAACCATGAGAGTATCCAAAGGGGAGTCGGAACCATGTGTAATTGGAAGAGGAGTTCAACAATGGTGTGATTTATCACCAGTACTCTTCAATGTCTGCACAGAAGCAATGGTCAAAGAAGCGTCTGAAGACACAGAATCTGGAGTTAAGATTGGGGGCCGAATGATAACATTAGTTAGATTTGCAGATGGCAAAGCACTTGCAATCCTCCTGTGCATGCCATAAGAACTAGTAGATAACTAGTAACAGCAGGCATGAACTTTGGAAAATAAACACTGGCAAAACCACAGTGATACATTTTTCAAAATCACCAAGAAATATTCATATATTCATAAAATGAAAAGAACAAGAACAGCAGCAAGAATTCAAGTATTTAGGAAGCATATTATCTGTAGGTGGAAGGTGCAACAAAGAAACAAGAACAAGGATAGCATGTGTTTAGTAAGGGACAGTTGCTAACCGGAAAGCTGAATAAACAACTCAAGAAGTGACTTGTAAAGAGCTTGATTTGTAGTATTTTGAATGGATGTGAGATTTGGAAAGAGGAGACCAATTGCTAAACTTGAAATGTGGGTTGGGAGGACAATGGAAAGGATTAGCTGGACAGAAAAACTAACCAATAGTAAAGTGTTGAGGAGAGTGAATGAACAAAGAAATTTGCTGGACATAGGGTGGAATCTTACGGTAGTGGAATTTTACATTCCCGCTAAAATCAATGGCGTTTACAATGGTTCGCCACATTTTACGGCCCCACCCCTACTGCGACGGGGCCTTAAAATTCCAGCTATAATTACAAAGGGAGAGGGACTGGGCAGGGCACATCTCAAGAGGAAACAGACTAGTGAGAGACGTTATGGAGGGAAGATTTCAAGGAAAGAGAGGAAGAAAGGGAAAATCAATGCAGGATGGCTTGAAAATTGAAAGAAGTTATTGGCAAATGAAAAGACAGGCACATGATAGAGAGACATGGAAAGACTGCTACAAGCCAAGCACCTGCCTTCGGACAGAGCACACACGATGATGATAGGTTACCTACAACATAAGTTACAGCTGTAAAATATGGTCCATTTGATGTCAACTTGGACAGAAAATGAATGACTATGTTTGATGGTTTACATATATGTTTGAGTGTTTGACAGCTGATATGTTCTGCTGTGATGCCCATGCAGATACCATAGAAAAGAAGTGAAACCCTTTAGACTTACAGCTGTGCTGAGAACAGAGACTCTAGTTCACACCTTGACAAATAGGTGACATGGTAAAACACTGTACAAGGAAGGAATCCAGTGACAGAACCTTTGGGGCCATCCTACCCAGCTCAGTAACCATCACTGTCTGCAGGTATTATCCTGAAAGAAGAAAATGCATGCATCATGTGGAGCAGCTGAACCCTTATGTCACATTTTCATAGCTACAGAGACCAAGGCTGCTACACACTTACTGTTTGATCGTGCCAAGCATCTGTTCCACATACACAAGTGGGAACAAATGCGTGACTGGACACTTGGCAGGTCAGTCAACCTCTGTGGAGAGAACAGGGGACTCCACGTTTCAGGTGTGGACTCTTCAAAGTCGATCTAACTGTGCAGAAACCAATCGGCAACATAAAGCAAACTTCTGCAGCAGAAGGCATCATAGCAGCATGAAACTTCTCCAATTTAATACACAGTGAGTGCCTCAAGCATTACTGAGTGAGGAAAAGCAACCATAAAGTTCTGCTGAAGGGTCATGAGGACTCGAAACGTCAACTCTTTTCTTCTCCGCCGATGCTGCCAGACCTGCTGAGTTTTTCCAGGTAATTCTGTTTTTGTATAAAGTAACTGCTCCTGGTCACTATTTAATGAAAAGTTGTGCGTAAAACAAGATGTTTACTTCCGATATGATTTCCACCAGGAATCACATCTCCCTTAGTCCTCATGTGCAACAAAGAACACCGTTGAATTATAGCCCGAAACAGAGCTCCAGCTAGTCCATTTATCGGTCACCTCCTTATGTACTGGATGAGCTGAAGCAATGAGTGGAGAAGTGCGAAAAAAGGGTCAAAGATGACAGTCAATTTCCATTTGTATCTCCAATTCTGTTAGTCTATAAAGTGATACATTCAGCTCATGTGCATTAAACAATTTCACCATTAAATGTAAATCCCCCTATACCAAATGGACCAAATCATTGACAGCATGCAGCAAGTGTGTTTGATGGCTGAACTAAAGTCTGGATATCACCAAATCACAATTACAAAGGACGCTGCCCACACACTGCACTTATGACTGGCAGTAACTGTATGATCTCAGTGTTACCCTGGATCCAACATAAGCAGCTGCAATATTCTGGACTTCAGAACCTTGGTTAAAACTTTACTTAAACAAATAATAATAAGAACAGCAGTTCCTTAAACAGAACACAATATGTATCAGCAGTCTTAAAGTCTTCAACAAAATATACTTTATACTAAATTGGAAACCTTAGCCTGATGCACAATAGTAAACCCATTGCAAACAACAGAAAACAGTGCCAAAGTTTATACAGCCTTGCTTTGAAGTCCTGCTGCAAAGTTTGGAGCAATAGCTGTCAGCTTGGTTCAGTTGATAACACTTGCACATTAGAATCAATGCAGTATTAAAGGAGCACGACATTGTCAGAGAAGCCGTCTTTCAAATTAACGTTAAACCAACCCCCATCTACTTTTACAGGAAAACATAAGAGATGAGCCGGCACTATTCAAAGAGGAACAAGGTGTTCTCCCAGTACTTTGACCAACCTCCCTTTTCAAACACTTTCAGCAAAAAAAGATTCACTGGTCATTCAACTCTTGTGCTGTTTTACGGGATTGTGCTGTGTGCAAAATACTCCCTCGTTTGTCTACAACATTGGGTATTAATGAGTTGTAATACTATTGGGATGCAACAGACACTATATAAAGGCAAGTCTCTCTTCAAAGCAAAATATTGCAGACATTGTAAATCTGAAGTAAGCACAAAAAAGGCTGGAAAACCTCAGCAGGTCAGGCAGCATCTGTGGAGAAAAACAGAGCATTTCAGGTCAATGACCCTTCCTCAGAACTGAAGAACGATAGGAATGTCAAAAATTCTTCTTTGGCATTTCTATCCTTCTTCTGTTCTGATGAAAGGTCAATGACCTGAAAAGTTAACTCTTGTTTCTCTCCACAGATGCTGCCTAACAAACTGTCTCTGTCTTATTTGGACATTGCAGATTTGCAGTTGTTGTGCAGTTGGCATATAAGGGATATAAGGGGAAAATTTGGCATGAAGGGAAACACAGACAACTTGGAATTAGAAGGGATTCCCTAATATAAACAGCTGATGGAAATGTTTATCTTTGCTGGCTTGTACATTCACATTGGTAGCTGATTTTCACCACTCTCTACTCTCCTGAAGTTCTACCCTTACTGGCCATGGCTTCCACTTGTATCAGTGGCCTTCCCACTCTTTGTGCGCAATTCTTGCGAATATTGGCAGGCCCATTCCTGTCCTCACAAACTTATTACAATGAGTTTGGGAGCCTGGCTGATTTCTCCCCTCTCTTTAGCTCAGGAATGCTCAGGGTGACTGCAGTATCCAACTCTGGCCCTGGCTGAGATCAACAAAACCTGCTGGTATACAAAGACAGTCGCTGCAAATACCCATGAGGGCAATGGAGCAGAAGCAATCCATGTTTCAGTGCAGATTATATTATGGACCTAACCCCGAAATCAACATCACTGCCAGTGAGAATTCCCAGTGCAGATCTAGAGTGTGAAGTACATTCTGGTAAAATGTCTCCTCGCTGCAACATGCAGCATTTAATAATATACTTCAAATACCTAACCCAATGTAGTTATTGGTCATGTATGACCTACACAATGCACATTAGGTCATTCTACTGTGATAGGTATCACAACCAGTTCCCCATCTGCTGCCTGAATGAAATGAGGTAATGCAACAGAGATTGAGGAAGCAAACATAAAACGATTTTGGTTTTTGTCATTCATACCACACCACAAAGTGCATTTAAACAAAGGAAATTGAAGAGAGGGCACTTTAAACAAGTCACATTTCATGTGCCATATTAAGTGGCTCTCTGCATGTTGTATAGAACCAATAGTTTGAGTCCTTCAGCAGATTAATAAACCAGGTGTGGGCATTATATTCAGAATGGGGGAGTAATAATGAAACAGTGGGTCAATCATGTCAGATCCAACAGTATTTTATTATTTTCTCTTCTGCTCAGGAATTTACAGGAATAATCCAGCCGTGCTCAAGGCCTCTCCAAAACCGAGATGAGTAACTCGCACAGAGGAAAATCAAGGATGGAAACCAGTGCCGAGCCTGCTTTTAATGTCTAATGCAAGGCATCTCCTTACCCAACACATCCTCTCACATCATTATCACCAGGATTGAGTCAAACAATGTCCAGACTATTTCCAAATCAGCCTTCCCCAAGAGCTTTTAAAAAACAAAATTGAATAAATCTTTCATCAATTGTGTGATCCAAAGCTTTAAATCATTTATGCTCTTTCACAACCTGTGAACAGCAATGGTCATATTTCACTTCCTGCTTCTGTTATAGACTTAATAACTAACATTAGCAATATCTGTGAAGTCTCACATTTTGTATTATACAGGGAATCAAAGGCAGACTTCCAATTATTTCTTTTGATCAATAATAGATAACATTTTCTAAATTATTAATTCTTAGCTCAATTTCTAAGGGAAACAGTAATAATATTACAGCATAACTGCTTTGATGTTTACTTTTCTTCTTCTTTGGCAGTCCATCGGGATCAACAACAACAACTTGCTTCCACTTCAATTCGGTGGGTTCTGAATGGCTGATAAGTCCAAAGTGTGATCTGCAGATTCTGCCACAGGCAGGGCAAGTGATGCTCAAAGGGTTGGGTAGATGGGTTGTTTGCAGATTTAGGCACTCCTTCCGATGCCTCTGCATGTCGATGTGTTCGGTGTCTTCCCGAATGAGCCTTGTCCATTTTGGTCGGTCACAAGATAGGAACTCTCATGAGTCAGCAGGACTCCCATGAGGTGACGGGTATGTTTAACCTCTTCAGGGATCCTTTGAAGACATCCCTAAAGCATTTCCGCTGTCCTCCTGCGAGTCTACTGCAGAGATCAAGTTCAAAGTAGAACAATTGCTTCCGAGTATAGTGTCAGGTATACAAATGACATGTCCCACCCAGTAGAGCTAGTTTTGAGTGATTAGCGCCTTGACACTGGGCAGGTTGGCTTGAGAGAGGGCCCTTCCTTGCCACCAGATTTGGAGGATTTTGTGAAGACATTGCTGGTGTTACTTCTGCAGTCCTTTGGGGTGCCTGCTGTAGGTCATCCAAGTCTCCAAGCACATGGAGTGTGGGGATCACTACTGCCCAGTAAACCATGACCTTAGTCTTGGGTTTTGAGATCCTGGTCCTCAAATACACTTTTCCTCAGTCAGCCGAATGCTGAGCTCGCACATTGAAGGTGGATGAATTTCATCATCTTTGTCTGCCTTTGTCAAGAGGAGTGTGAGAGGAGCAGTGGAGCCATTAACAGCGAGAAAATGCGAGAGGAGCAGTGGGGCCATTAACAGCGAGAGAGTGCATGAAGAGCAGTGCCATTAAAAGCCAAAGAATGAGAGGAGTGGGGGCCATTAACAGTGAGAGAGAGTGAGAAGAGCGGGGCCATTAACAGTGAGAGGAATTTGAAAACAGTGCAAGAGAAAAGAGTATTAATCAAAGTGTGAGGTCACAGGGAAACAGGTAAGTGATTGGGCAGTGAGTATTTTGCTCCTTTATCTTTCAAAAGGTTGTCATTTATTAACAATTGCAAGGTTTTATTGTAGTACTAAGGTCTACTAGCAGTATTAATGGTTATTGGGAGTAATAGGGCTTATAATTTATAAATTAGTTAAGGAAAGGTAATTTATTAACACAATATAGATGACAGCATAGGCGGTGCATTACAACTGCAGAATGTGAGAGCTCCTGGGCACCAGTGTGATCCAGGGCAAACATGTCTGCAGTAAGGTCTGTGGCTTGAGGAGCTTCAGCTGAGAGTCATTGAGGTGGAGGCCAAGGTGCAGACACTTTGATGCATCAGGGAGGGGGAAAGTTACCTGGATACTTTATTCCAGGAGGCGGTCACATCCCTTAGGGTAGGCAGAACATTAAAGTTGGTCAGTCAGGGACAGGAGAGTATGACTGCAAGTCAGGCACGTATGGGGTGCCAGCATGTAGTGATGGAGGAGCCTCAGCCCCTGACTTTGTCCAACAGGTACGAAGTGCTTGCTACCTGTGTGGATGAGAAGGATGATTGCAAGTTGGATGAGCAGACCACTCACGGCACCATGGTGAAGGATGCCATTCAAGTGGGTGGAGCAAAGAGGAACACGGTAGCAATAGGAGACAGTATAGTCGGGCAGAGTGGGGTGGTAGATACGGTTCTCTGCAGCCGTGACAGGGAGCTCCAAAGGTTGTGTTGCCTGCCTGGTTCCAGTGTTAAGGATATCTCCTCGTGGCTGGAGAGGAACTAAGAGTGGGAGGGGGAGGATCCAGTTATCGTGGTCCATGTGGGAACCAACGACATAACAGAACATCATTCCTGGTTCTACCTGAGAGAATTTGAGGAGTTAGGGTCCAAATTAAAACGCAGAACATTAATGGTAATCAATCTGGATTGTTACCTGAGCTACATGCCAATTGGCATAGGGTTAAACAGATTAGAGAATTAAACACGTGGCTCAAACAGTGGTGTGGGAAGGCTGGGTTTTGATTCATGGGGCACTGGCATCAGTACTCACGGGAGAGTGAGCTATTCCTTTGGGATGCGCTCCACTTGAAACAGGCTGGGGCCAGTGCCCTGGCCAATCGTATAACTAGGGCTGTGAACATGGCTTTAAACTAATGGGGAGGGGGTACAGGGAAGGTTCAAGTGAAGGGAGACTTAAAAATCCAAAGAGAAAGGTCGAGGTATCGGAACAGTATAGTGATGTGGGTAAGACACGCAGAGTGGGACAGGAAGCGACAGAGTTTAACAAAAAATGTACATCAGCAAATAAGGTCAGAGAATAGAAGTAAAAATATGAAATTAAAGGTTCTTTATCAGAATTCACAAAGCATCTGCAATAACTTAGATGAATTAGTGGCACAAATAAAGGTAAATGATTTAGATCTAATCGCCATTACAGAAACATGGTTACAAGGTGATAAAGGTTAGGAAATAAACATTTCAGGATATGCAATATTTGGGAAAGACAGGGAGGATGGCAAAGGAGGTCGGGTAGCCTTGATAGTAAAGGATGTCATAAGGACCTTAGTGAGAAAGGACCTGGCCTCTGTAGATCATGGAGTATAATAAGTATGGGTGCAAATTAGGGATAGCAAGAGTCAAACTGGTGGGAGTAGTTATAACGTTAGGCAGAGCATTAAAACAAGAAATTATTGGAGCCTGTAACAAAGGAAACGTAATAATTGTGGGGGACTTTAATCTTCATATAGACTGGGATAATCAAATTGGGAAGAATGGTCTAGATGATGAGTTTTGTAGAATATTTTCGTGACAGTTTGTAGTGGAAGTGACTAGGTATAAAGCTATCTTAGATCTAGTATTGTGTAATGAAGCAGGGTTAATTAGTAATGTCATAGTAGAAGATTCACTGGGAAATGGTGACCATAATATCATTCAATTGCTTGTTAAGTTTGAAAATGAAATATTCCAATTGCAAACAAAAATCTTAAACTTCAACAAAGCCAATTACATTAGTAAGAAGAGGGAACTGGCTAAGGTTAATTGGGTAAATAGATTAAAAGGTATGGAGGAAAATGAAAATTAGGAAACATTTAACGAATCAATTCAAATTGTTCAACAAAAATACATTCCATTGAAGAACAAAAACTCAGCAAGCAGGACCCATCCGTGGCTCACTCAGGAAGTTAAGGATAGTATTAGATTAAAAGAAGAGACTTACAATGTTGCAAAAAATGGATCAGGGGTGTTTTAGAAACCAGCAAAGGGCCACCAAAAAGTTGATAAAACGGGGAAAAATAGGTTATGACAGTAAACCAGCCAGGAATATAAAACAGATTGTAAGAGCTTTTATAAATATATAAAAAGGAAGAGAGTAGCTAAAGTAAATGTTGGTCCTTTAGAAGCAGAGACAGGAGAAATTATCATGGGGAACAAGGAAATGGCGGAGGCTTTAAACAAATATTTTGTGTCTGTTAAGTTCCATACCAGAAATAAACAATAACCTAGGGGCCAAAAAGAGTGAGGAAATTAGGAAAATTAATATCAGCAGAGATTAAGTATTAGAGAAACTTAAGGGACTAAAATCCAACAAATTCCCAGGAGCTGATGGCCTATATCCTAGGGTTCCAAAACAGATAGATGCAGTGATAGTGGACGTGCTTGCTATAATTTTCCAAAATTTCTTAGATTCAGGAACAGTCCCACTAGATTGAAAGTTGGCAAATGTTACACAGCTTTTCAAGAAAGGAGGAAGAGAAAACACCAGCTACAGACTAGTCGGCCTAACATCAGTTGTTGGGAAAATGCTGGGATCTATTATTAAAGAAGTCTTAACAATGCACTTAGAAACACATTGTATGATTAGAACAAGTCAACATGGGTTTACTAAAGGGAAATCCTGTTTGACAAATTTATTAGAGTTTTTTGAGGAAGTAACTAGTAAGGTAGATAAAGGGGAATCATTTGATGTAGTATACCTGGACTTCCAAAAGGCATTCGATAAGGTGCCACACAAAAGGTTAATAGGCAAAATAAGGACTCATGGAGTTGGGGGTAATATATCAGCATGGATAGAGGAGTGATTAATGAATAGAAAACAGAGAGAAGGCATAAACGGGGCTTTTTCAAATTGGCAGGCAGTAAATAGTGGAGTGTCGCAAGGATCAGTGCTTGGGCCTCAGCTATTTACAATCTATATTAATGACTTAGATGAAGAGACAGAGAGTAATGCATCCACGTTTACTGATGATACTAAACTAGGTGGAAAAGGTAAGCTATGGGGAGGACACAGAAAGGCTGCAATGAGATATAGGCAGGTTAGGCAAGCGGGCAACAAGATGGCAGATGGAGTATAACATATGGGAAAGTGAAGTTATTCACTTTGGTTCTAAGGATAAAAAAGCAGAATATTTTTTATAAGGTGAGAAATTTGTAAGTGTTGATATTCAAAGAGACTTGAGTACACTTGTACAAGGAAGGCAGCAAGTTAGCATGGAGATGCAGCAAGCAATTAGGATGGCAAAAGGCATGTTGACCTTTATTGCAAGGGGATTAGAGTACAAGAATAAAGAAGTTTGCTACAGTTGTACATGGTTTTGATGAGACCTCATTTGGGGTATTGTGTGCAGTTTTGGTTTCCGTATTTAAGAAAGAATATACTTGCATTGGGGGCGGTACAACGAAGGTTCACTAAATTGATCCCCATGATGAGGGGGCTGTCCTTTGATGAGAGGCTGAGTAAATTGGGCTTATATTGTCTGGAGTTTAGAAGAACGAGAGGCGATCTCATTGAAACTGACAAAATTCTGAAGCAGCTTGATAGCGTGGATGCTGAGATTATTTCCGTTGTTTGGTGAATCTAAAATGCAGGGCATAGTCTCAGGGTAAGAATACGATTGTATTGAATGGTGGAGTGAGATCGATGGACCTTGTGATCTACTCCTGCTCCTTTTACTTATGCTCTTATAGGAAGCTGCCAAGATATGGAAAATGTCCACATTTTCCAGGATCTTGCCATTGATCTTAATTGAAGTGGATAAGTGTTTTGCTGACGGAGCTGGTTAGAAGAGGATCTTAGTTTTCCAGGTGTTTAGCGAAAGACCCATTTTCTCATGTGCTTCGGAGTCATCGTCGACAATGACCTGGAGCTCAGTTTCTCAGTGAGAACACACAAGCTTCATCTGCATACCAAAGCTCTATGACTTGAGGTTGAAGTGGTTTTTGTTTCATTGAAGGTGGCAGGGGTTGAACAGTTTCCCATCTATTCTGTGGATTATCTCCATGCCTGTGGGTAAATCTGCTGGAGGTGAGGTGCAGTATTGCAATGAGGAAAATGGAGAAGAGGGTTGGTGTGATGACACAGCCTTATTTGACCCTAGTTTTCACTGAGATAAAGTTTGTGACGGTTCCATTGGTGAGGGTCACAGCATGCATGTCATGGGGGGGGGGGTGATAAATTTCTGAGGACTGCCAAATTTGAGGCAGATCCTCCATCACCCTTCGCTCAACAAAGCATAATGCTTTTGTGATATCTAAAAAGGCCATATAGTTGGTGCCAATCTTTGCACTTTTCTTGAATTTGCCGCACAGTAAAGATCATGTCTGTGATGCCTCTTAATGAGTGAAAACTGCACTGTGCCTCTGGAAGGATTGTCTCAGCTACTGGAAGGAGGCAGTAGAGGAGGATCCTTGCAATTATCTTCCTTGTGGCAGATAGCAGAGAGACTTCTCTGTAGTTACCACAATTGCACTTGTCTCCCTTCTTGAATATAGTCACGATCACAGTGTCCCTGGCATCCCCCATGTGTTCTTCTTCCCAGATGGGGGATGAGATTGCGCAGTCATGCCAGGAGTTTATCTCCACCACATTTCAGAATTTCAGCAGGGATTCCATATGCTCCAGGATATTCTTGTTTTTCAGCTGCTGAATGGCTTTTTCAACTTCGCTCTGGACCAGGATGGTGCCAAGATCAAGCCAGACAGGGTATTGAGGAATGGAGTGGAGGACATTCGAGTCAGAGACAGAGTCATTGTTGAGGAGTTCTTCAAAATCCGAGAGAGAATCTGTTAAGGACCTTCCTGTCCTTAATGAGTTCCCTTCCATGCTTGGCTCTCAGTGGGGCGGGCCCTTGAGTGCTTAGGCCCTGGATCCTCATGACAGCACTGAAGAAAACACGCATATCATTGATGTCCGCGAGTTATTGGATCTCCTGCGTTCTTTCTACTCACCATTTGTTCTTTATGCCACAAGTTTCATGCTGTACCACTGCCATCAGCAGGACTGCTGCTTTTCTCTTGAGCCAAGGTAGAATTTCCAGTTAATGAAAGCTCTGCGCTTATGCTCGATTAGGTCCTGTATCTCTTGGTCATTTTCATCAAACCAGGTATGATATTTCCTGGTAGAAAAAGACCAAGGACCTTTTCGCAGGTGCTTGTTATGGTGGACTTTAAGGTTGACCAGGCACTATGGGCATACGAGCTTCTGGTGGCCTGTGTTTGAGAGGTTGACAGTGTGACACTGATTGAGAAGGGCCATTTTGGTGGGATCTTTGAGATATTTGAGTTAATTTTCTTGCAACATTGATTCTGTTGCCATCACTGTTTGGGGGCCAGGTTTATGGAGATGGTAGATCAGATAAGGCAGTGATCAGTCCAGCAGTCATCAGTACCTATCATGGCGTGGGTAATGCAGTCCCTTGATGTTTACTATGGCTGCCCTCACTCCTTGGCATACTGAACGGATTATGCGATGGTTACCCATGCAACAGTCAAACCAACAAATGATCAGCAAAGATGCACAGCCGAGGATATTAGAGCTGCACAAATCCTTGGGGGTGAGGAGGAGAACAGCAGGAAATTCTACCTATTCACATTGCAATTCTGACACTGTAGAACAACACGTAATTATAACTTCATCTTTATCATGTCACATCAATCAGAGTGCCACCCACGCCAGAAAATATCACTGGCATGCAAATTAAATACACCAGCTGGAATTCAGTGTCTGTTAATAAGCAGTAATCTTAAATGGAGGTTAGGATAATGCAGCTCCACTGTCTCTTTGAACTCATGAGTGGAGGTCAATGCTACCAACATAGCTCATCAGCAAGAAAAGCTGAAGTGTCAACCATGGGTCAGTGGGTAGCATTCTCGCCTCTGAGCCAAAAGGTTGTGGGTTCAAGTCCCACCCCAGAGATTTGAGCCCATAATCCAGGCCGACAATCCCAGTGAAGTACTGAGGAAACTGAGGTGTCATATGTTTGCCCTCTCAGGTGGACGTAAAAAAAATCCCATTGCATATTTCATAAGAACAGCAGGGGAATTTTGCCGGGTGCCCTGGGCCAATATTTATTCCTCAATCAACATCACTAAAACAGATAATTTGGTCATTGTCCATTGCTGCTGTGGGATCTTTGTGTAAAATAAATTTCTTCTAGCATTACAACACTGATTGCATTTCAGAAGTGTTTCATTGGCTGCGAAGCACTTTGGGACATTCTGAGGTCATGAAAGGGACTATATAAATGCAAATTTTTCTTTTATATTTCATCAGTAAAATCCTAGAGAAAGCAGCAACCCTATTCAGCTAACCCTCACAATGGAAGTATTAATGCAATTTCTAACCCTCTACTCCACCCTCAGAGTCACAAATGTAACCTGTAAAGAGTTGTAACATTGCTTCATGGATTGCTCAGATCTGATTATGTAATGAAATATTCCAGATATAAACAATAGGAAAACAACCCACAATGGTTGTTATGGGGAGGGCTAACAAGGCAAGGGATTACACTATGAATGGTTTTCAGTACCTGGAAAGTACTGAAGATCAGAGGAACCTTGGTGTACATATCCATAGATCCCTGAAGGTAGCCAGGCAAGTAGATAAGGTGGTTAAGAAGGCATATGGGATACTTGCCATTATTAGCCGAGGCATAGAATACAAGAGCAGGGAGGTTATGCTGGAACTGTATAAAACGCTGGTTAAGCCACAACAGGAGTATTGTGTGCAGTTCTGGCCACCACATTATAGGAAGGATGTGATTGCACTGGAGAGGGTGCAGAGGAAGTTTACCAGGATACTGCCTGGGCTGGAGGGTCTGAGCTATGAGGAAAGATTGGATAGGCTGGGGTTGTCTTCCTTGGAGCAATGAAGGTTGAGGGGGGACCTGGTCGAGGTGTATAAAATTATGAAGGGCATAGATAGGGTAGATAGGAAGACACGTTTTCTATTAGTAGAGGGGTCAATAACCAGGGGCATAGATTTAAGGTAAGAGGTAGAAGGCTAAGAGGAGAGTTGAGGAGAATTTCTTTCACCCACAGGGTGGTGAAAGTCTGAAACTCACTGCCTGAAAGGGTGGTCGAATCACAAACTCTCATAACATTTATGAAGTATTTAGATATTCACTTGCGTTGCCAGGGCCTCCAGGGATATGAGCCAAGCACTGGAAAATGGGATTAGTGTAGTCTGTGTTGACTGGCGCAGACACGATGGGCCAAATGGCCTCCTTCTGTGTTGTAGACATCTATGAGTCTAACTACAGGGCTTGGAAACAGGAAACCAAAATGTTGGAATTGCTAATAATAACCATCATCGTCAAACATCAAGCACTGTTGAATTGTAATTCTTTATAACTGTCAGCTTGGATTCAAGCCACAACTGAAGCTATGCATGGTAAAAAAAATGCAAACCTCTCCATTTCGTTCAACAATGTTGTGTTAATCTACAGTCACCACAGCCTCAGGCAACAATGACACAGGATCACAGTACTCCACTATTGTGATCACAGTTAGCTGGCCCCCATGGCTACCTGCTGCAAGCAGCACATTGCACAATATTCCACTAACGTAGCTGGTCACCTAGTTCAGGGACAGAAAAGGGTGCACTAAATTATCTCTTGTGCATTCATTCTTGTATTTAGCAACAGAGATGGTAAAAATGAGCAGCTCCTCTTTACACTGGCACAAGGCACCCTAATGAACAGATGCAGTTACAGCTGAGATCCCCTGGGTTGGAGGTGTTTTATCGTGAGAGCTTTTGTAATATGCAGGAAGTCTCTGCCAACATTGACCAACACCACAGCCAAAATAAATCCAGATTGCCAGCACAATCAAGTGTCAGCTTCAAACCAAACTGAAGAGAGTTGTACAACAATCCAAATCATAGGCACTCCATCAATCTTGTAGCATCCCGAACACTGGCCCCTATTTTTCAAGGTAACTTCAGGGTCCTTTTTTTCATAAAATTGCATGAATTTGATTAAATATAGTCATGCAGGTTGTAAGAAGTCAATTCTAAATCCTAGGATTTGTTAGGAAGCATCATCTAGAAGAACAGAGGTTGAGATAATGAAACTATTATTTACAAGCAGGCTCTGCGATCTCCCACAAGGCAGAGGAAATGAGTCAGCATGTTCAGACTTAATTTCTTTTGACTTAGCAACAAGGAGAGAAAAATAAGGCAACTTATCACAGAATAATGCAGAAACACTTATCATATTTACCAGCTCTCATTTACAACTGCCTCTTACCTCCACACATATTCTGCCTTTAGTTGAAGAGATTACTAACTGTAATCAACATTTTTGGCATTTGATTAATCATATTCTCCAGAACATTTACATGTTCCTATTTTGGCGACATGGCATCACACACCTGATCCTGATCATACAAATAAACAGGAGATCTATTCATTATACCTATGCCACTATGTTAACAGGAACGGTCTCCAACAAATTGTTTTTAAGATTTTCTCCACTGCGATTCTGCTGACATCTTCCTTCCAAGAATGACCAAGATTCTGGTAGTATCCATAGTAGGAACCAGCATTGTATGTCCAAGAAAAACTTAAGGAGTTTAACATTCAGACTGCCAACATATCTAGCCAAGCATTTCTACCAGCCAACAATGGCAGCAAGATTAACAGGAAGACATTCACACATACACGCATATCTCTACAGCCACTGGCTTTAATACTGTAAAAAGCAGTAAGTTAAATTCTATAGGCACCTGTTCTGTATCCCCTCTCCTGCAATAGCAATATGGAGGGAGCTTCTTGTAAATATTCGCATCCAGGCCTTGAGACCAGATGAAGGGTTAACACAGATTGATGAGGTTCAAGGGAAATGGACCAGTTATATGGATAATGTGAGGAATTATTTATGAAGCTTGTTTGGAGAAAGAAATGCATTCTTGCGGTTAGAGTAATAATTAGAGAAATTGAACAAAGAGATGAGGCGAGAGGTGGTGAGCAAGAGGGGCGGGCGAGATATTGAGAGAATGGTGAATTAAAAAGGATAGAGAAAAAAGGAAAGGGGAGAATAAAGGAGAAGGGGGAGAGAGGAAGAGAGAAAATTGTTCCTTAAAGGACCGGTAAATCAATTAGCCAAGCAGCATTGCTTCCTGACTCATGGAATAGCCTAGAATTGTCATTTTCTATCCTGTTATGATGCACAATTTGTGCTCTGCCGCAATGATTTATACCAGTGATCGATCCACTGTCCGTGTGCCTACAGCTTTAACGCAAGGGCCAAAGAGCATCACGTACTGTTCAGTAGAGTTGAAGTAATGAGAATACCCTGGTGTCTATCAAGCCATTTCTTTAATCCACTTGTTTCTTGCAAGCAAATGCTATTTAATATAAAACTATTGCAAAAATGAATCTGGGTTTTCAGCAAATGTTATTTTTTTAATTAAATAAAAGGGCAACGTGTGCAGTTATTGGCATGTAGCACAGAACATATTCACTGGATGGGAATGGATTAAGATGCTGTGCGTTTGCTAGGTTGCTTCCTCCTCACAGTAATGAATGTGCAGGCTATTACTGATTGAACAGATGCATTGCCACTAGGCTGTTCATCCCAAGCACTATTCTGTTCTGCCTGACTAATTCCTGCTACAATACTCAGGAAATCAATAGTGGGATATGATGCAACACAAACTTAATGCACAAAAGATCAAATGACAAACTGATTTGATCAAAACCAGCCTTCAGTTACAGGATTATTAACTGTGTTACTGTTTATCAGTATGCATCATGATAAATGAGATTTGATCCAGTTCCACACTGCGTCCAGGAAGCAAACAGAACCAACTAAAAGTTGTTGGATAATTTTGCCTGTTAGTGTCCTATAGAGTTAATAAACAGAGAAGTGGGACACATACTAATGTCAGGTAGATGCTTTGAGCATATTTCTTGCAACAACTGTAAGAGCAAGTAATGCAGATGACTGATGGCGACAATAGGCGGCTACAAGTACCTCTAACTATAACCCCCATATTTCTGCTAAACTGGCCCTCTAAGAATACTGAAGGGGAAAAACCCCTCTGACAGTGCATCACCAGTCCGACTGAAGAATTGTAGGAACCCATTGAGGCAATTATCTGTGTGAAGGCAACTGTAAAATAAATTTTGGGTTATATCATCTTGAAAACCATGGTCTTAGCTGCAAAGCAATTCGCCCTTTGCCATTCTCCCCCCTTCTCCCCGTAACCCTGTACATTTTTTCCTTTTCAGATAGAAACATAGAAAATAGGAGGAGTAGGTCATTCAGCCCTCTGAGCCTGCTCCATCATTCAATGTGATCATAGCTGATCCTCTATCTCAACTCCATACTCCCGCACTCTCCCCATGCTCCTTGACGTCTTTAGAGTCCAGAAATCTATCTATTTCCTTCTTAAATTTATTCAGTGACTTGGCATCCACTGCCTTCTGTGGTAGAGAATTCCATAGATTTGCCACCCTCTAAGTGAAGAAGTTTCTCCTCATCTCAGTCCTAAATGGTCTACTCCGTACTTCCTTCTGAATGCTTTGATTGAATCTGCCTCCACCACACTTTCAGGCAATGCATTCCAGACCTTAACCACTGGAATGGTCACTTTTCATTTTTTTTCAAACAACGTTTTTTTTTAAACAAAGATCCAGCTGTCTCCTCTTGATCCCTCTTTCACAAAGACAGCAACTGATGCTAAGGTGCATCTTTAAATGGTACCAACTATCCTCTATCACCCCGCCCAAAGGTTCAGGCACATGTGAACCCTAGATGTTAAATGTCAGTAAGCAATTCAACTTCACATGACATCATAGCTGGGGCCAGTCAACCAATGTCCCAATAAGTAATCAAGTTCCAGCAGCATCACTGGTTAGGAGTGGAAATCCCAGCCAAAAATCATAGAATCACAGAAACAGACAATTTGGCCCAACCATCTATGCTAGTGTTTATGCTCCACTTGAGGTTCTACCCATCTAAATCTAGTACTGCAACCACCTATTTCCTTCCCCCGCATGTGCTTGTCTAGTTTCCCGTTAAATGCATTTATATTATTCGCTTCAACCACTTTCTGTAGTAGCAAGTTTCACATTCTCACCACTCTGGGTAAAGAAGTTTCCATTTCCCTATTGGATTTCTTGGTGACCATTTTATATGGGTGGTCCCTCATTATGCTCTTCCCGGCAAGAGGAAACATATCCACTCTATCAAAATCTTTCATAATTTTAAAGACCTTTATTAGGTCACCCCTCAGCCTTTTTTTCAAGAGAAAAGAGGCCCAGCCTGTCAATCTTTTTGCAATATATGTATAAATGTATACCCATACATTTCTGGTTTCATCACTGTAAATCTTCTCTGAACCATCTCCATTGACTCTATATCCTTTTTATAATATGGCAACCAGAACTGCACGCAGTACTCTTAAATATGGTTTAACCAAGGTTCAATACAGATTAGAGGAGAATTATACTGTCACCCACTGCTATCCAGTTGAAAATGCTAGAAAATACTCAGCAGATCTGACAGCATCAATGGAGAGAAAAATAGAGTTAATGCTGTAGTTTTCATCAAAATTGCACCTGGGATCCCATTACCTGCCTGACTCGCAGTCAAATTCTCTTGTTACAAACATACGAAATAGGAGAAGTAGGTCATTCGGCCCCTTAAGTCTGCTCTGCCATTCAATTAGATCATGGATGATCTGTTTGTGTTTCAAGTTCTACATTTCCATCTACCCCCAATAACCTTTGATTGCCTTGCCGAACAAGAATCTCTCTACCTCTGCCTTAAAAATATTCAGTGACCACACTTCCACAGCCTTCTGAGGCAGAGAGTGCCAAAGTCGCACAAGCCTCAAAAAATTTCTCCTCATCTCTGTATTATAAGGGTGACACCTAACTTTAAAACAGTGCCCCCTAGTTCTGGACTCACCCACAAGAGGAAACATCCTTTCCATGTCCACCTTGTCAAGACCATTCAGGATCTTATATACTTCAATCAAGTCACCCCTCATTCTTCTAAACTCCAGCGGAAACAAGCCCAGCCGATCTAACCTATCCCCATAAGACAACCCACTCATTCCAGTTATCAATATAATAAACCTCCTCTGAATTGCCTCAAATGCATTTGCATCCTTCCTTAAATAAGGAGACCAAAACTGCACAAAGCATTTGAGATGTGGGCTCACCAATGCCCTGTATAACTGAAGCATAACATCTTTTATGTTCAATTCCTCTCAAAATAAAGGATAGCATTCCATTAGCCTTCTTGGTTACATGCTGCATCTGCATACTAACGTTTTGTGACTCATGCACGAAAATACCTGGATCCCTCTGCACCTCTAAATTCTGTAGTTGTTCTCCTTTTAATACTCTGCTTTTTTTATTCTTCCTGCCAAAGTGAACAAGCTCACATTTTCCCACATTATACTCCATTTGCCAGATTTTTGTCCACTCACTCAACTTTTTATTGCCCATCCCTAATTGCCCTTGTTCAAAGGGCATTTTAAGAGTCAACCACATTGCTGTGGGTCTGGAGTCACACGTAGGCCAGACCAGGTAAGGAGCAGATTTCCTTCCCTAAAAGGACACCAGTGAACTAGATGCGTTTTTACAACAATCAACAATGGTTTCATGGTCATCATCAGACTTTTAGTTCCAGACTTTTGTTGAATTCAAATTTCACCATCTACTGTGGTGGGATTTGAGCCCAGGTCCCCAGAGTATTACCCTAGGTTTCTAGAATACCAGTCCAATGATAATACCACTATGCCACTGCCCCACCCTCCAATTTATCTATATTCATCTGCAAACTCCTTATGTCCTGTTCACAACATACTTCCCTACCTATCTTTGTATCGTCTGCAAATTTAGCTAACATGCCTTCGCTCCCCTCATCTAAAACATTGATATGAATTGTAAAAAGTTGAGGCCCCAGCACAGACCCCTGTGGGACCCCACAAGTCACATGCTGCCGATCAGAGAAAGACTCATTTATGTTTTCTGTTTTCTCTATCCACGCTATTATGTTACCCCGACACCATGGGCTTTTATTTTCCGTAATAATATTTACTGTGGCATCTTATCAAATGCCTTCTGGAAATTCAAGTACAGTACCTCTACAGGCTCTCCTTTATCCGCAACACGTTACTCCTTCAGAGAGCTCTAGTAAATTGGTTAAACATGATTTCTCTTTCACAAAACCATGCTGACTCTTTCCAATTACTTTGTGTTTTTCTACGTGTCTAGCTTCAACCTCTTTAATGATCGATTCTAACACCTACCCTACGACAGACATCAGGCTAACTGGCCTATAGTTTCCTGTTTCCTACCTACCTCCCTGCTTGAATAGAGGTGTTATATTTGCTACTTTCCAGTCTGATGGAACCTTTCCAGAATCTAGGGGATTTTGGAAAATTAACACCAACGCATTTACTACCTCATTAGCCACCTCTTTTAAGACCCTAGGATGAAGTCCAGAGACTTGTCAGCCCACAGCTCCATCAGTTTGTTCAGTACCGCTTCCCTAGTGATTGTAATTTCACCATGCTCCTCTCTTCCTTCCACCTCCTAATTTCTAGCTATTACTGGAATGTTTCTGTATCCTCTATAGTGAAGGAAGGAGCAAAATATTTGATCATTTCATATGCCATTTCCTTATAATCTACTACTAACTCCCCATTCTCACTCCCTAGAGGATCAACACAAGTTTTTCTTACTCTTTTCCTGTTTAAATACCTGTAGAAACTCTTGCTATCCATTTTTACATTTCTAGCTAGCTTCCTCTCATACTCTAATTTCTTTCTCCTAATTAACCTTTTAGTCTTTCTCTGCTGTTCTTTATATTCTGATCAATTATCTGACCTGCCACTCGTCTTTGCACAGTTATATGCTTCTTCCTTAAGTATGCTTTCCGCAGCTTTTTTAGTTAACAACGGATGGTGGGTCCTCCCTTTAGAATTTTTCTTTATAGTTGGAATATACTTATTCTGAGTATTCTGAAGTATCCCCTTTTATGTCTGCCCCAGCTTCTCTATTGATCTATCCCATAGCCTAGTATCTCAGTTCACTTCAGCTAGCTTAGCTTTCATGCCCACATAGTTGCCCTTATTTAGGTTTAAAACACTAGTCTTAGATCCACTCTTCTCCCTCTCATACTGGATGTAAAATTCAATAACATTGCGGTCACTGCTACCTAGGAGTATCTTTATCCTGAGGTCATTAATTAATCCTGTCACATTACACAATAATCCTGTCACATTACACAATACCAAGTCTAATATAGCTGTTCTCTGGTTGGTTCCAGAATATGCTGCTCTAATAAACCATCTTGAAAACATTCTATGCACTCCTCATCCAGGTTAATACTGCCAATCTGATTTTTCCAGTTTATTTGTAGATTAAAGTTACCGATGATCATTCCCGTCCCTTTATCACAAGTACCCAATATTTCTTCTTGTATACTTTGTCCTACCTTGTGGTTGCTGTTAGGAGGCCTGTAGGCCACTCCCACTAGTGATTTCTTTCCTCGACTATTCCTCATCTCTACCCAAAATGATTCTACATCCTGATCTCCTGAACCAAGGTCATCTCTAACTATTGCACCAATGCCATCCTTGATTAACAATCCTACCCCTCCACTTTTACCTAGCTTCCTATTCTTCTTGAATGTCATATACCCCTCAATATTCAGGATCCAATCCTCATTATCCTGCAGCCACGTCTCCGTAATGGCTATCAGATCATATTTATTCACTTCAATGTGTGCTTTCAATTTGTTTACTTTGTTATGAATGCTACGCACATTCAGATACAGAGCCTTTAGTTTTGTCTTTTTGTTATCTGTGTGACATCTAGTCTTGATCCTTGATGCATTCATAGGCTTTTTCTCTCAGTCCTTTCTTGCCATTCTCCGACCCTCATCTCCCATATTATTATTCGCTGCTCTTATCTTGTCTCTACTCTTTGATATACCACATCTTTCCACATTTGATCGCTTGCCCCCACTATTTAGTTTAAAACCCTCTCTGCTTCCCTAGTTATGCAGTTTGCAATAACACTGGTCCCAGCACGGCTCAGGTGTAGACTGTCCCAATTGTACAGCCCCCACTTTCCCCAGTACTGGTGCCAATGTCCCACAAATCAGAACCCACTTCTCCCACATCAGTCTTTTGAGCCACGTGTTCACCTCTCTAATTTTATGTACCCTATGCCAATTTGCAGGCAGTTCAGGTAAGATTCTGCTTTTAAATTTAGTACCTAGCTCCTCATACTCTCTACGCAGAACCTCTTTCTTATGTCGTTGGTACCTACATGGACCATGACAACCAGGTCCTCCCCCTCCCACTGCAAGTTCTTCTCCAGCTCTGAGTAGACGTCCTAAACCGTGGCAACGGGCGGGCAACACAGCTATCTGGGATCTCACTCTTCACTGCAGAGAACAGTGTCAATCCCCCTCACTATACTGTCCCCCACTACCACTACATTCCCTTTTGCTCCCCACATTTGAATGGCTTCCTGTACCACAGTGCCATGGTCAGTTTGCTCATCCACCGCTCTCATTCAAACAAGCTGAGAACCTCAAACCTATTGGACAATTGCAGAGGCTTACATTCTTGCCCTCTGGGTCCCCTAACTTGCCTCACTCGCAGTCATACCCTCCCTGTCCCTGACCACTGACCAAATCAGAAGACCCAATCCTAAGTGCTATGACTGCCTCCTGGTATAAAGCATCCAGGTAACTTGCCCCTTCCCTATGTGTCACAGAGTCTGCAGCTCAGCCCCAGCTCAATGACTCTGAGCCAAAGTTCCTCAAGCCGCAAACACTGCAGACATGTTTGCCCTGGATCACAATGTTATCCAGGAGCACCCACTTGCTGCAGCCTTGACACATCACCGGTGCTGCCATCCTTAATGTGTTTTAAACAATTACTTAAACTACGTTATTCACTTATTTATGTTACTTTTTTTATATAGTTTTTTAATTTTACCACCAATTTGTATACTATTTTAAACCTTAGGAATAGAATAGGCCTTAGCCACTCACCACTAACTGTTCTGAACTAACTGTTCCTCAACACTAACCAGATCTGTACCACTTCCTAACCTAAGGAGCATGACTGCCCCTGGATTCAAGTGTCTACATGACTCTCCACCTCCCTGTCTGCACTTCAGACTCCAGCTCAACAACTCTGAGCTGAAGTTTGAGATGCAGATACTTACTTCAGATATGGTTGGCTGGGATTGCAGTGCTCTCCTCAAACTCCCACACTGCCTGCACTGACACCCCTATGTGGCTATGTTTTATTTATTTAATTAATGAGTCTATGGGTTTAGTCAGCTTACAGTTTTTAAACTAATTCCGTGATCAAGTTTAAGCTATAGATAGATTTGCCTAAATATTTATCTGCAACACAAACTACTACAAGGGTTGGTGGAAAGAAGCAGCACCTCCTTCACCTTTTGCATCAAATTCCCAATTTTTACCACTCTGTTTACTATGCACTCCGGGTCAGTCAATTCATGGTTGCACCCATCCCTCCACTCACTCAATTTCACACTGAGAAGGTAGTGCTTGGTGCATGTGTTTATTCGAACATAAGCATGATCAACCATGCATCACAAAACTGCACAACTGACAATCCGCTCAATTCATTCCCCCAATATACTACAGATAAAAGCACAACACTGGACAATCTGTAGACATAGCAATAGGTCTGGTTTAAAGAAAAATATCACCATCATGCGCCACCGCTGCCCATCATACAGATGACCACCATATAAGTGTACAAAATTATGAGGGGAATAGATAGAGTGGACAGGATAAAATTGTTTCCCTTGATGGAGAATTCTAGAACCAGGGGACATAGATTCAAAATAAGTGGCAGAAGGTGTAGGGGGGACACGAGGAAGAACTTTTTTACGCAGAGGGTAGTGAGTGTCTGAAATTCGCTGCCCAAGTTGGTGGTAGAGGCAGAAATTCTAAGCTCTTTTAAAATGTACCTGGATCTGTACCTTAAGTGCTGTAAGCTGCAGGGCTATGGGCCAGGTGCAGGAAGGTGGGATTAGAAAGGGCACCTGGGTGTCCTCAGGCTGGCGTGGACAAGATGGGCCGAATGGCCTCCTTCTGTGCTGTAACTTTTCTATGGTTCTGTCAATACTGGAGAAAAGTTTAATTGTGATTAAACTGCTATGAACAGAATTAATACTGCCACAACTTTCTAATTTCAATCATAAGGCTCAATATCATACTCATACCGAATTTACAACAGACCAAATAAGGAAGAACGCCTCGGACATAGGATTAATCTGTCAATAACCACATCAAAAGAACACAGGAAACAATACTAGAAACAACATATATGATGTAGGCAAAATAAATGATGTTAAGAACACAAGAGACTTCAATCTAGACTCATGATGCTGAGCAAATATCCACAATCAGAAGAAGATATATAAACTCAAAGAATCACCACATCAATTGCCGCTTCAGACTAACAAGCAAGAACTATAATTTCACACTCAAAAAATCTTTGACATCATTGCGCAAAACAAAGACCGTTTCCTAGAGAGGTTGCTTTTTCTGTCCTGGCCAATATTTAAACATTTGCATCTACAGCACAGGCCTGTAGGAAGCCATGGATGCTGCATAGTATGGATTAGCTGTCACCAGGGAGACAAAGAGCATTGTAAGTCAGAGTCTAACTGGTTCTCACCTGCACGTTTCTTTTCACCTTTGATATTTGATTCAGGAAAGCAAAAGGGTTTCTAACATTTGAAAACACAGAAGGCAATTTGTTTTCCTGAGTACTATGTCAGTAAAATAGTCCACACACTCCTTGAAATCTTAGGTTAGATATTAGCGCCTGAGCTCATCCTGCATTTATATGACAATCCTTTATTCCTCGCTTTACAAAAGGCATCAGCCCAGTTAAAATTTATAAAATTCAAACTAATATTTGCGCAGTTTCAAGACTGTGATTAATAGCCCACAACAGAGTATGACCAGAAAACACACTCGTGATCAGCAGGCTGCAGTCAGCAAAGATAATGATCCTGTCAAGTTTCTCAATGCCTCAGTTGGTAAAGGCATTACCCAGTATGTCTCTGAGCCATAAGGATGAGGAATGCCAACACAATCAGTGATGAAAGCAGAATCTATAAAAGCCTTTATAAATATTTGAGAAAGGCTTAAACAAGTATGAGGAAAGGGTAGCGGAGTGGGAATAAGGGAAGAGTCAGCACAGACACAATGGCCAGGTGGTCCCTTTCTGTGCTGTAAGATTCTGGGATTCTATGTCTTTAGTTTGATGTTCAATCTGAGCCAAATACATGACAGAAACAGGGAACAATTTCTTGCTAACATTTTTATGTTTGTGTATAAATTTTCATTTAAACTGTATGGAAGCCAGAGGCCTAGGATATTTAAAAGCAAAATGGAAACCAGGCTTCTTTGTAAAAATTAAAAGAACAAATGGATTCTTGATAGTTGCTTTGTAGAAGAGATTTCTGTTTGCTATCCATGTGTATGAGCAGTGATGTCATTGTTCAGACCCTGTGTGGAAGAGGTGCTAAGTTCAAAAGTTGAGTTTAAATGGTTGGGCGGTGATTTATAGTAGCGGTCTTTAAAACAATTCAATGCAGGATCTAAAAATACTCAACTTAGCTTCAAGTGAGTTTCTTAAATTTACACACAAGGCAGAAAAGGCTGGAAATCTTGCCATGCTCCCACTGGTAGAGTAGGTGACCATTCATAGTAGTCTTGCAATTTTCAGCAGGAGATTTTTATATATTTTTTTTCAGGGTGATCAGAAACATCTGAGAAAAATGTTTAACCATTTGAATAGAATAAAGTTGCTCCATACTTTTCAACACATTTTACAGCAGGACATCAGTTCCCATTCATGTATGATTTCAATGTTTCATTAATCATTTGGTACAATATTTAAACACTTACCTTCCTGTGCAAAAGGCACCAGTCCTACCTACAAGGGCAACAGATCGTTCTTTAGAATTGAAGTGGACCGTCCCCGCTTCTGCATACCTGGAAGTTTTCAAAAAATTCATTATTTTACTTTCAATTCCACAGTTTTCCTTCCTCTCTTTATCCCCTATCCAGACTGTACACATTTATTAGCAGGAAAGGAAAGTTCAAGAGGAAATGCCCTTTCAAAGCATGCTCTCTACAAAATATTGTTCAAACTTAAGTCAATTTGACTGCACTGGTTCACTAAATTCAGGAAAGGACAGGTAAAGTGTGTGGGTCAGTTCATTGTGTTAGAACTTGAAATAAAATTCTTGACAAAGGAATTAACCTGTACAAAGTGCTCAGTTCTTAAGTTTAAGATAAATTTCATAATTGAGGTTCAAGTTTTGATCTTTCCCTTCCAATCATCCACTTTGCTCTCAATTTTTCAAGGCTTGATACAAGCACAGCCATTATCACTTGACTGCAAAATTCAAATTGGCTGTTGTTTCTCATTCAATCAGAATCAACAGCCCTTGGCAAAAGGGAGTATTTTAAAAAATAACTTCAAGTATCAGAACTGCTGCAGTTAAACTGCCCCCAGCATATGGAGTGTTAGACCTACACTTAACACACAATCTATATTTAATGGTGTAGTTTAGGTATGTGTTAGGGAAGATTCAACATGGTACATTTCAGAAGGGAAAGCTAAAGCAATAAGAAGATTGTGGATTGCTAAAATAATGCCAATAGACAAAGATTACAAAATCTGCTCTCTGGGCACAAACTGCAATTCAATTTCCTAGAGACTAAGTGGTGTACCAGTGTGTTGTGTCTGTGGTAGGATGCAGCTTCTACCCATTTTGTCCCTTCCAATTGTCCTTTTTCTGAAAGTCCCGGTTCTTGTTGGGTTTGGCTTCTATGCTTAGAGTAGCCCTTCATTCTCTCATCCAAATCAGAATATTCAACCAAAGGATGGCATCACTGATTCAAGCATAAGCTACATATAACCATCAGAAGCAGTAACCATGGTTGGTTTTTCCCCACCTGCCCCAGCTTGGGATTCTGAGCTAACTGCATCGCCTCCACTGCCATCCCAGCAGCTATCGGTTAATGGTACAAACCAAGGATAAAACAGGTTTGTGCAGTTCAGTACCTCATGGTGCATTGTACTAAGCCCTAAAATATGGCAGGGAAGGAGGAGGAGGAATGTGGCAGTAAACGTTAAGTCTATGTGTTTATTGCAGACAGGGTGGTGCAGCTTCAAGGAGGTGGTGGGGGGAGTGGGGGAGGGAGAAGGAATAGAGATGGCGAGGGTTAGAGATCAATTAATAATAGTTTGGGATGCCAGTTGGTCAAGGAAACACAAGCAAGAGACAGAAAGAAGATACCTTAAAAAGAGTCATCATTCAAAATCACCACTCATTTCCTTTCCCTTTTTGGTCTTGTCTACATTTTGGATTCTTTCATACTGGAGAGTTTAGAACTTACATCACCATAAACCAAACTAAATCCTGACCTCCAGCTCAGTGCAAAGTCTTAACTCTGGCTTGTTCCCCGACCAGAAGACAACTCTGCTTGCTTAGCTAGTTTCTGCATAATGTTAAATTGGTTGCCATTTCAAATCTGTTCTTATTAAGAGCCTGACTGCATGTGAGTGTGGGAAAAAAAGGATACAGGGGAAAGTGGAAGGAGGAGGAGACGGAAAACAAAGACTTTCACATAACAGAACAACAATGCTGCCTCTAAACAGCAACAGTATACTCGCAAAAGCCTATTCAATATGACATTTCCAATTTTTACACCATTCCTGCAACCTCAAGTCATGTTTCCCTATTCGTCCCACATTGTGAGCCGTTTTGAGTCAATGGCCCACACCCAGCTATCCTTGGGTCTTTTCATGAAACACCTTGCAGGCAACAGACAAAAGAGAATTTGAGCCTATCAGCCTGCACTAACTTTAAACTTAGACCTTGGAGAAGAAAGGACAGATTTATGCTACCTATTAACCTCTGCTCTCAAACTGAATAAAAGTCAACATCCACATCTCAGACCCTGGATTTCCTTACATTGGCAATAAACTGGGCAGGCAGCAGAACATAATTTGATAGTTAGTTAGCAGTACTAGAGCATGCAGTGGATTCAGAATCTATCAGCTCTTCCTGGCCAAGTCATCATCAAGGGCCTTCATTCAATAGGACCAGAACAACTTAAGTACACCACTTCCTCAGAACAGAGAAAGAATTGGATGGAGCAAGAGACAATAGAATCAGAGAAAGGTACAGTTCTACCTGACAGATAATTGATCCAGTTGGGAATTGAAGTACAGCAACACATTAAACAATTTATGCCTTTTGTAAGATTTTGCACCCTCTATACACAAGCCTTTGGAACCACACAAAGCAGGTCACACTGAGGAGATTTTGCACAGTTCCTTCCGATGGTCAGGGATCATCATCAAAGCTCATGTGGGCCTGCAGCAGCAACAGCAATTTGGCATTTATATAGCACCTTTACATTGAAATAGCACCTTTAATGTAGTAAAACTTCCCATGGTGCTTCAGTGGAATGTTATCATACAAAATCTGACATTGAGCCAAAAAAGGAGATAATAGGGCAGATGACCAAAACCTTAGCAAAAAGGTAGGTTTAAGGAGCACCTTAAATGAGAATAGAGAGGTCAATAGGCGGAGGGGTTTATGGAGGGAATTCCAGAGCTTAGGGCCTTTGACGACTGAAGGCACAGCCACAAATGGAGGGTGATTAAAATTAGGGATGTGCAAAAGGCCAGAATTGGAGGGGCACAGAGATCAGGAGGTTGCAGAGACTTCCACTTCCTTGTACTGAGTAGACTCAGATAGCAACACCAACTCAGACAGCAACACCAACAATGGAAATGTGTTCTGGTGACAAAAATCAATCACAATACAGAAGCTGTAAAAATTATTCATTGTGCAAAAAGAATAAATTAACTTGCAGTGAAGAGCAAGGAAAAAAATGACAATAATTTAAAGAAGGGGTTTACACAATACAAAATGCAAACAGGCAGCCTGATGAGTTATGCATCTCAGTTGGATCTCAAGACAAAATTACAGCTTTGTATTTAAATAGGTACAGTGACAGTATCATAGCAATTTTTTCCATTGCATTGCTGGGTAGAGGGGAGGCATCTGGTAGTGATATGCTCTGTAGAAATGTCATTGACTGTATGATTCTGCAGATGCATTGTAATAGCCAGGCGATCTCTTCCATGTTTTGCTGAAGCAAAGTTGCAAGGGATTTAATCTCCTTGTACATACTATAAGGAGACCAACTGGAAGCCGGGAGGGCATTATAACACACATTGTTGAGAAGCACTGAGGGGAGACAGTGATGAGAAATGTTCAGATGAAGAAGCTAAGCTCAAGTTTTTTATAGGACACAAGTAGTGCAAATCTTGAGCACCTTCCCCCAAAAAGGCATTGAGGCCGAAGTTCTTCAAGTGGAGGCAGCTCTTGCTGCTGGAGGAGGGTGCCTCTGTGAGGCAAAGGGTACAGAACTAGGGGAGGGAGGGGGTGGTGCATTGAAGTTTGCTTGCTAGCTCTTAACTCTTTTTCTCTTTCTCCCCAGGTGCTGCTAGACCTGCTGAGTATTTTCAGCATTTCTGTTTTTGTTTCAAATTTCCAGCATCTACAGCATTTTACTTTTGTATAGTAATATGGTCCTGTTTAACATGCAAATAAATACAACATGGACCAAATCTTGCGATATAGGGAGAGGGTTCTAACTTAGGGCACTATACAAGGCACTAGTTAGACCACACCTAGAATACTGGGAACAATTTTGGTCCCCTTATCTACGGAAAAATGTACTGGCATTGGAGACAGTCCACAGAAGGTTCACTAAGTTGATCCCGGGTATGGAGGGATTTTCTTATGAGGAGAGGTTGAGTAGGTTGGGCCTGTACTCATTGGAATTTAAAAGAATGAGAGGAGACCTTATTAAAACATATCAGATTCTTAGGGGGCTTGTCAGGATAGATGCTGAGGTTGTTTCCCCTTGTGGAAGAGTCTAGGACCAGAGGGCATAATCTCAGAGTAAGGGGTCACCCATTTAATACAGAAATGAGGAGGAATTTCTTCTCAGATGGTAGTGAATCTGTGGAATTCTTTACCACAGAGGGCTGTAAAGGCTGGGTCGTTAAGTATATTCAAGGCTGAGATAGACAGATTTTTAATCAGTAAGTGAATCAAGGGAGAAAAGGCAGGAAAGTGGAGTTAGATTATCAGGCCAGCTATAATCTCATTGAATGGCAGAGCAGACTCGATGGGCCGAATGCCCTACTTCTGCTCCTATGTCTTATGGTCTTAACTTATGTTGCTGATGCGCATCTGGACCCTGAGGAAGTCCCGACGTGCACACATCCACAGTACTTAAACTTCCCATTTTTAAAATTCTTTCATGGGATGTGGGCGTTACTGGCTGGGCCAGCATTTATTGCCCTCGAGGTGGTGGTGGTAAGCAGCCTTCTTGAACCGCTGTGTAGGTACACCCACAGTGCTGTTAGGAAGGGACTTCCAGGATTTTGACCCAGCAACTGTGAATGAACGACAATATATTTCCAAGTCAGGGTGGTGAGTGGTTTGGAGGAGGGCAATCAGGTGGTGTTCCCGTGAGTCTGCTGCCTTTGTCCTTCTAGGTGGTAGTGGTCATGGGTTTGGAAGGTGCGGTCTAAGGAGTTCCTGCAGTGCATCTTGTAGATGGTACACATTGCTGCTACTGTGCATCAGTGGTGGAGCTAGTGAATGTTTGCGGGGTGCCAATCAAGTGGATTGCTTTGTCCTGGATGGTGTCAAGCTTCTTGAGTGTTGTGGGAGCTGCACTCATCCAGGCATGTGGGGAGTATTCCATCACACTCCTGACTTGTGCCTTATAGATGGTGGACAGGCTTTGGAGAGTCAGGAGGTGAGCTACTCGCCACAGGATTCCGAGCCTCTGACCTGTAGCCACACTATTTATATGGCTAGTCCAGTTCATTTCTGGTAAATGGTAACCGCCAGAATGTTGATGGTGGGGGATTCAGTGATGGTAATGCCATTGAGTGTCAAGCGGTGGTGGTTAGATTCTCTCTTGTTGGAGATGGTCATTGCCTGGTACTTGTGTAGCGCGGATGCTACTAGCCAGTCAGCCCAAGCCTGGATATTATCCAGAACTTGCTGCATTTCCCGGCAACGTTCGGTCCCCAACTCCTGGCAATGTTCGGACCTCAACTCCCGGCAGAGTTAACCACCCCTCCCCTGGATCGAGCTCACCCCCTTCCCCTGTCCAGGACAGTATTCAATCATTACCACACTCCCTCTCCTAATTCACCATCTGGAATGCCTGGCTCCTGACCAGCTGATATCGGAAGTGTCAGCATAGTCAGGGAATGGCGGGGGGGGGCGCCTTCAGTGCGCCTTCACGGGGTGAACATTGCCAGGGTGAGGAAGGGGGGTGAACCTTGTCAGGGGTGAGGGGGGTGAACATAGTCAGGAGTGAGGGTGGTGGGCGAGCACAGTGGGGGGTGGGGGGGATGAGCCAGGGACAAAGTAAGTGTATAAGGTAAGTGGATAGTATTTGAGGCGGGAAGGGAGGCGGTTTCTGGGTCAGGCTGGTGGTTGGAGGTGGGGGCAGAGTCCCGTGGTGGGTCGGGGTGTAGTTGGGGGGGAGTGGGGGTAGTTGCATGGGGGCTGGAGGGGTAATGGGGGGGGCAGGGGGACAATCCAAAGTTTGCAATTCGAATCACATTATCAGATGGTTCCCAGTGCAGGGCAATTGCCTAAAGGAAGTTTAAATTTCCCAGGCAATTGACGTACAATCCTTATCTGGAAACTTCTGGGGGGGGGGTTCCCCAGTGCGCCTTTAGGGTACCCTTCAGATACACTGTCCCGGTGCTCAGAAGTTACAGGCCAATGTAAGCCAATAACCTTAAAAGGTGTGTCTTCAGTTCATAACAAGAAAAGGGGGTGTGACTGCACTGGAATTACACCAGACAATTGGTCTCCAGACTGTGATCACCCTTGCCTCCCTGCTGGACCCAGCATCAGAAGGTGCAAAGGCTCTAGTGTAAAATGGTAAATGGACAGATTAAATTGCAGTCAGTTTCAGATGCACCCTCTCCTAGGCAGACCAGAAGATCTGGGCCATAACATTGATTTACAGTGGGAGTAACAGAGCAGGACACTTGTACAAAACTGCTCCAGTATGTGTTTTGTACTGGCTTTGAACAATATAGACAACATTCTTGACAACCTAACCAAACATAACAGTTAAAACACAAATATCTTACACTCCAGTGATTACCATTTTTTTTTATTAAACATATTAATTTGAAGGGGACATTTAATTCAATGGTGTAAAACCACCCAAAATCAAAGGAGAGAAATCAATGCATTTGAGGCAAAGGCAAATAAACCAGATGAAAGGTCACTAGATATTTCAGTAAAAACTGGCAGAGGGCTTGGTGGCTCTACTTGTAATTCCTGGCCATTCTCTTTCCAGACAGGAAACAAACTCCATGGGAAACATTAACTGAATAAACAGGAACCACCATATTATTAGCTACACTCGCTCATTAAAACAAGACAGGCTAACAGAGGCCCATTGCTGGACATGTGTTTGCACATATTCAAGCTAATCTTGTGTATGGTGAATTTTCTGTTGTGCAATTTCTAACGTCTAAGCTTCAAGATCATCTAGAGAACAGGGGAAGGGGAGGTTTGGAGAATATAGTCTCATCCCGGCCCCCCACAAGAAGGCTGTTGGGGCCCTGTTAGACACAGCAGTGGCGTCAGAATCGACCATAGCTTTTAAAAGGAAATTGGAGGTTATTTCAGAAAGGAAATTGCAGGAGTATTCATAAATTACAGGGGAATGGGACAATTTGGATGGTTCTTTCAGAGAGCCAGCACTGATGGGCCAAATGGCCTACTTCTATTTTGTAAAATCCTATGAATTTATACCCGGGACAAAATGGAAAATGGCCAGACTGTTGAGTCAACTTGGGACCTATTCAGGGAGCTCCACATTCCTGATAATCAAAAATCCAACTCCTTATAAGCAGGTTATATTGTAAATTGTGGATTACCGTGAATCCCTACACTATAATCTGAAAAAGTCAACTTTTTTAACTTTTAATTATCAGGATATGGGCATCACTGGCATGGCCAGCATTTATTGCCCATCCCTAGTCTTACTGAGAAGGCGGTGGTGGTGAGCCTTCTGTTTGAGACAATTGAATGTATTTTGCTACAAATCACATATAGCCCAAACTGGGTAAGGTTGCAAGTTTCCTTCCCTTAAGGACATTAGTGAACCAGTTGGGATCTTTATCACAATCATGGTAACTTTTAATGATACCAGCTTTCTCAATTAAAAAAAGATTTCTAATTCTGAAACTACCAAGGAGTAATTTGAATTTGTCTTCTCTACATTACAAACATTGTAACATAACCACCGCACCACTGGACCCTTACTATGAAAAATGTAACTATGACAGTAATGGGGTCACTAAAGTTTGATAATCCCAACAGAAAGACTCACAATTACATATTAATTACAGTGTGTTAAAAAACACAATAATCTTGACTACAGTATGCTCACTGGCCGACTGAGGATGACACGTAATAAGCAATGCAATCTAGTCCAGGGTGACCACAGTACAGCATCACTTTCCTTTTTAGGTAAGGAATATTAGTAAGGCTTTCTCTGACCCAATCATTTTTCTAAGCTGTTACAGATAAGAGGGGGTTTAATTTAGAACAGCCCTGATTTCTTTACTCACTACCTGTCCGTAAACAGAAAGGCGCTTTTTTATTTTTTATTTCCCCTTTATAAGGTGAATTTTCCCCAACCCTTCAGTTTTGGAGTGACCCTATCAATAACCTGACAACGAAATTGAGGTAAGGTAAAATAAGGAGGGGTCGTTTATTTTACATACGCACAATACATGCAGGAAGAGGTTTCACAAAGTCCGCCACTTTTTGCATTCATACAATAAAAGAGGGATAAGGGAAAGAAAGGGGTTCAGGGCAAAAAACATGATATAGATAAGAATTATGGTTTCACATGAGTCCAGAGTCCAAAATCAATAAGTTCAATGGTGCATTCCTTCAGGGGTTAGTAGGCTGCAACTATTACAGAGTGATCTGCTTTTCCAGAAGCAATAACTTCCACGATGGAATAAGGCACATAGAGATGAATTAGTCTTCTAGGCACAGATGCAGAAGTTCAAATGTTCCAGTAGTACACAGTGTAGATGAAGGTCAGGTAATTTAAACCTGGACAGAGCCCTGGTTCCATTGCTATTCTGCTAGGTGGTAAATGACAAACAGAGGCAGACTGCTAGCCTGGAGTCCTAGTTCCCTTCTGAGGTTAAACAGTGACTGAAGATAAATCCCAAAACCTGTTTAATTAAAGCAATTCAAACAGCTCAAGTCTCGGTCATGTGACAGGGTGGTTTCTGGTCGAGCTATTCAGCTAACCAAGCTTCTTGCTAAATGCCATTGAGCAGATAACTGTAGAATCATTTGCACAATATTGGAGATGAGGAGTCACAAATAGCTCTGCCTTCATCCATAGCTGGCTGCTTCAGATGTCTCATCTTCTATCCTTTGTGTTGGCTTGGCTAGAATGTTTATACAATGCAAGGAGTGTTACATTCCAGGGGTTTGATGTGTTAACCTTTGTCTATTTTTAAACTGCTCAGAAACTTCCAGAACTATCTTCATGTGGTCAGCAGTGTCCATTTCATCAACCTAGCAATTGTCCATTTACAAAAAAACAAACTGCAGATTGTTTTCTCTTCATGGCTTCTCACCCTGACAAAGCTAAGGGCAATCCCTCTACACCTATGACACCAGCCATGGACCCCCCCAAATGAAAGGAGAACTTGCATCTACACAGCACCTTTCACGACATCAACACCTCCCAAAGCACTTTACAGCCAATGTTGTACTTTTGAAATGTAAACACTGTTATAATGTAGAAAACACAACTGCCAATTTGTATACAGCAAGATCCCACAAACAGTAATGTGGCAAAGACCAGATAATCAATTTTATGATGTCGGTTGGGAGAAAAATATTGCCCAGTCCATGGGTGGAGGTGGTAACTCTTTGCACTTTTTCACAATTGTGCCATGGGATCTTTTACATCCGCCTGAGGCAGCAGATAGAGCCTCAGTTTAATGTCTTATCAGAAAGGCACCTCTGACAGTGCAGTGCTCCCTCAGTGCTGCACTGGGGTGATAACCTAAATTTTTAGTCTTTGGAGAGGGTCTTCAACCCTTAGCCTTCTGACTCAGAAGCAAGAGTGCTTCCAACTTAGCCATGGCAGATGCCAAGCGAAACTGTCAATGTGCTGCCAGATTAGGGCACTTTTCACTGTGAAGCCAAACTTACTGGAAAATGGACAAAGACTCTCCAAATATTTTGCCCAGGATTCCTAGGCCAAACAGAGAAAAAATTCATCTAATCAGACTGTGCTTGTATCAAACCCAGGTCCCAAAGCAAAAGAAGAACTGACCTGATGTGCCATATCCTCCCTCATTAGCGTTTCCCAGATATTTGAGAGTACAAAAAAGGGCATGAGACAAGCAATTACCTTTTGATTCAAGCATCCTACATGAGGAGAGGCTTTTCTTAGAGTAAAATACAAATCCAATGTGAATTGTCAGTGTTGTATTTACCAATAAGAGATCAGTCTACTCAGCACCTCTTACTAAACTAACATGTCATCACTTCACTCTAACATACCACTTATCATTTTTTCCAAACATATCTTCTTGCTCTTTCCTTTCACTGTGATTTTCTATCAGGTTATCTACACATCAGGCAGTACAAACAGATGGCATGTTTGTCATTACCTTTAAACATAGTCAGCCATTGATACTTTTGCCATGGCTCTGTGTTAATTAAAGCTAATTATCACATCGGAACCACTTTATAGCACTGATATTTAGATAAGAGAGGTAAACATCTTAGACTCATAATCACATAATACGTTATGCGTAGAAAACAGGCTTCTGTAATGAATTAGCCTGTACTGGCCTGCTGAGATTGGCAATCATTGGCACCTTTAATGTAGAAGAACACCCCAAAGGCACAACCAAGACATCAACACCAGGCCAGAGAAAGAGGTATTCAGAAAGGCCACTAAAGTTGGGGGTTTAAGCAACATCTTAGGTTTAGGGAGAGAATTCCAGAGTGTGGGGTTTCATTTGTTGAAGGTACCGCCATTGAGGGGAAAGGATTGGGGATGTGTAAGAGGCCAGAGTCCAAGAAACAGAGAGGGCAGCCGGAGGTTATAGGGCTGGAGGAGGTTACAGATATAGGGAGAGGAAATGTCATGGAGCAATTTGAAGACAAGGATTGGAAATTTAAAATTCAGCTGTTGCCTATCTGGAAGCCAAAGTAGGTCAGTGAGTACAGGGGTGATGGTTGAACAGGATTTGGTGCGAGTTAGGACTCAGACCGCAGTGACTTGGGTGATCTCAACTTTAAGAGGTGGAAGTAGGCAGCCTTTGTGATGGAGGATATGGATTCAGAAGCTCAGCTTCAGGTTGAAAAAGACACGCAGGATGCAAACAATCTGGTTCAGCCTCAGACAGCAGCGGAGAAAGATGGAGAAGACAGGCAAAGGTATTCTTTAAATACTGACCGTGTCAAAATTGGTTATAGTTCCATTATTCAATGGAACACTTCACTGAATATTTCCTCAGAAGACATGCAGTGTTTAAAAAATACATAAATCAAAAATTATGTTAATTTGTATTAACACACAGTTTGGTGCATTTTTTGGGGATAACAAAGTTGTGGACAGGGAGGAGTACTTTGATCACTGAGCATTATTCATTATTGCCTTGTGCAGGTATACAAAGCATTCATTCATCCAAAACTTTGAGAGCTGTACAGACCTCCCAAATGAATCACTGCAATTAAAATATTAAACAGAACTAGTACAACTGCCACTACACATTCCAAAGCTGGTATTTTTATTGTAGTTTAGTGTTGGTCAAATTTATATGTCAGATATTCTCTCATCGTCATTTTGCACTTAGAGGATACTCTTTACTATGACCAATAAAGGACACTAACAACTCTCAGTGATCAGCCTCACCACGTGGTGTGGTGCTAAGCTCGACAAGGCACAACATGTTTAGGTTATAACCCTGGCTGGGTTAGCCAAGGCACTGGGGAGTGCAGAATTAACTTCAACTTTTGGGAAGCAAGAACAGAAAATGGCCAGGCTTTGTGCTTCTGATCACCAACCAGCCTTGCCCTGCTTGAAATGTCTGAATGCAGAGGTCAGAGGCTGACCAGATAATGCCTGGCTGAGTTATTCTGCACACAGCTAAATATCCCAATGGCATTCACAGATCAGGCCCTATCTCTGACAAAGCATCAGTGGTCTGTAGCAGCTACAGAACAGCACTGCCTTTGTAGCAAAACAGTCAGAAGAGAAAATCGAGGGGGAAAACTGGGAAAGGATGACGAAGGAACCTATTTTATTATGTCAGTGTACTATGTAAGGACCAAGCTCCCGCACAGGCTGAAACAAAAAACAGCATGTTTGCAGCTACTTATTTCAAATCAGCAAATTCTTTTCACATTTTCTGCAATCTTAATTAACAGAAAATACATAAAACCTGCCAAATACAGCATCGTATTAAAATTCAGTCACTGCAGTCAGTCCAGAGCAATGAATCGCCTATTAAAATCATTTCTAATCTACAGTGTGCAAATCTCTTGTAAACAGCAACAGCATTTAATGCACGCCTCTCTAGAAAGGTATTAAAATTTTCTTTTAACATCCTCATTATTGAGCAGACGATTGTAGTAGGAAAGAAGAAAGTCGTCAAAATTTGATGCATCTCTCCCAATTGAATCATGGCCACGTTTTCTGCAAGGGTTAGAGTGTACTCCAGTATCTGCCATTCCTCGACACAAGCAGGTCATCAATATTTGATAGGCTTTCAGTTTAGTTGAGAAAATGGAGCCCTAGATTCTGCTATTATTACACAGCAACAGTGACAGAAACTGTTACCTCACAGTACAAGATTGCTCCCAAAGTTTGAAAGAAATGGGGCCACTATCACATAATACTAACCACACAGTAAGAAATTCATACCACATGCAATTTTACTTCATTTAGTAATGGGGGGAAATAACTTAAGTTTTTTTTTACCATGCTCACTTCAAAGAAATAAAATGTGAATTTCAAAGCACAGGCTGTGGTCAGATTCTGTTTCAGAACAAATGGGAAATCAAGAATGGCAAGTGCACTTTATAGACTCCATTTAGGTTAGGGAGTAGAATCTAAATGTAGCTTTAGGCAGATTCTAAAGTTTGAAAAGGCAGACATGATTACAAACTGATCCCTGGTATAGGGGCATGGTTAGAAGAAGTGATTGCCTTTCCCAAGCTGCTTTGTGATGTTCCCATCCTCCTCACAATGGGGCTGAACAACCTGAACACCTCAACGCTCAGCAGCAGGACTGTCCCAAGCTTTTTGTCTCTGAGGGCAGATCAGGGGGCCTGGTCACTACATGAGCAGTTTAAACCCATGTTCCGTTAGAGTACATACTACTGGAACAAGACAAACCAGTGAGGAACATTAACAAATGGAAACAAGTTGCCTGGACTTCCTAGGCCATGCTTCCAGGCTCATGAGACCAACGTGGACCTCTGATAGTATAAACAGACATTCTATATAATGGCCCATCTCATCTGAAACTCCAACCTCTCAATGCACCCTCAAGATTGAGCATTGTTTACATTTAAACTATATATTGAACTTCCAACTCATCCTTTATCATCTCAACAGAGGACTTTTAAACTCAGCCAAGTAAGCAGGCAATGGCAGAGCTGATATAATTTTGTTGGGAAGCTCCTACTTTGTGCCCTGGTAAATTGTGTTAAAGATACCGAATGCTAATTCCATGGTTATAATCATACCAAAAGCAATTTTTGAAAAGTAATCTTCCGTTTGTTGCTTTGCTCTGAAATATGAGGAAAAAACACACCATATGCATTTTTCCAGCAGTTTTTACACAGAATGGGGAGTGTACTATTTCATTACCCCATGGTAATAATGTCCCTGACACTTCTAAACTTCTTAAAACGGTATCTCCATTTCCAACACGCACATCACATTAATGTAACTTAAGTAATCCATGCCTTCAAAATCACATTTCTGTATATAACATAATGGAAATTACTATATGATAGCCCCAGAAGCATCAAACAGACAAGCAGTACAAGGAATTTAGAACACTTCATCACAGGATATGGGCCCTGTCTGCAGTTATGAATTGCTGGAAATGGGCATTTAGTTGCTGAATGACCCATCATTTGGCCAGCCTCATAAGTGCTCTGGACAGATGGACACAACATGAGTGCCAACAAGCCAGTGTTCCTGGAGTCCCTGACATCTGCAACAGACAGTGACATAAAATACAAGGCACACAGCTGCATCTAAACACATTTTGGATGTCAGTTGTGCTGCAGCTGCTGATCACCAAGTGTGAACAGGACTACAGAGAGGTGAGAGCACGTGAGCAGATGATTGATCTCTCACACACATGCACACAAATGGGGAGCTGCACAATGCCATCTACCTGCTCAGGATTAGCCACATGGTACAGACAAAATCACAGAACTGTTACGGCGCGGAAGGAGGCCATTTGGCCCATCATGTCTCACCGGCTCTCCCGGAACAACTCACCTAGAAGCATTCCCCTGCCTTCTCCCCACAACCCAGCACATTCTTCCTTCTCAGATAACAGTCTACTTCCCATTTCAATGCTTCAATTGAACCTGTCTCCACCACACACTCAAGGCAGTGCATTCCAGATGCTAATCACCTGCTGCGTGAAAAATCTTTTCCTCATATCACTTTTCCTTCTTTTACTAATTACATTCAAACTGTGCTCTCCCGTTCTCGATCCTTTCACAAATGGGAACAGTTTCTCCCTATCCATTCTGTCCAGACCTTCATTTTAAATAACTCCATCAAATCTCCTCTCAACCTTCTTTTCTCCAAGGAAAACAGTCCTAACTTCTCCAATTTATCTTCATACCTATAGTTCCTCATCCCTAGAACCACTCTCCTGAATTAATGTTCACTGGGCAAATACTTTACACCATCGTGAAGAGGACACAGGTCTAGATTGAATCATTCTCCCATTATTTGCCCCAAGCACACACTCCATACTCCAGTAATAAGCCTTGACCATGACATCAGAGGCACAAGGGTGTGGCATTCCCCACACACACTTTAAAACTCTCAGTGAGGTTGCCAGTTTTACTTCTGCTTTGTTCCCAAAAAGAACTGGTCAAAATAATATCAGAGAGGAATGGGGAAACAGACGACACAGTAGGGGCGACTAGGGAGAGGAGGGCAGTGGAGGGGGAGGAGAGCGAGAGATAGATGGGGGGAAAAGAAGGGGAGAAAGACAGAAAGACAGACAGAGAGGAGAAAGAAACAGACAGTGGGTGGAGGGAGAAAACAAGAGAGAAAAGCAAGGTGAGCAAGAGTTGATCCTTCAGTTTAAACTGGATTTGATTAATCCAGGTTCCATATGCTTAGTTTAAGAATAAGAGAGATAGAAAATCATTGAGCAATGGCCTCTGTGACATATTGCAGCCAGCCAGGGCGTTCCACTCTAAGCCATTTTACCTTGCAAGAGGGGTAATTCACCACACTGGAACACAGACTGAAACTGATAGACAAAACTAGCTGGTCATTTATGATTCTTCCTTGCAATTTTCTCCAAGGACAGAGTGTTTCTAGCTCAAGTTAGAAACATAGATAATCTACTAAATAGAAACACTATCAGAAGGTTAAATAGGTAGAATTTACAGGTTGTGCTAAAGCATTTAAGATTGGAAACCAAATTCTGACCAAAAATCCACACATTTTGCACTCTAAGCTGATGCACCAACTGCTTCTCTGCAACAGACAACTCTCTAGCACACATGGTGCTCCCATCACCAAAAACAACACAAGCCTGGAGCGGACAGCCACCGCTAATTGCCAGGCCTTCCATGGGTGCAAAGAACAGCTGTGCAAAGCGGTTCAAGAGGCAGGCCAGTTAAAGGAAAGAGGGAGGGCAGCATTTGTACATCATAAGTCACTGCTCGAGAACCTGAACTCTATAAACATAAAAGCACCTTTATTGCCACAGGCAGAGACTGAAACAAACTACAAGTAGAATACTCAGAGCAGACTGAGGTTAATTTATTTTAAATAGGATCCTGTAGAAATCTGTACATGTCGGACTTGCTGAATAAGACCACTTGGACCAATAATTTTTATGCTCAACCAAAACAAAAACAAAAATACCTGGAAAAACTCAGCAGGTCTGGCAGCATCGGTGAAGAGGAGCACAGTTGATGTTTCAAGTCCTCATGACCCTTCACCAGAAGGGTCTGTTGAAGGGTCATGAGAACTCGAAACGTCAACTGTGCTCCTCTTCACCGATGCTGACAGACCTGCTGAGTTTTTCCAGGTATTTTTATTTTTGTTTTGGTTTTGGATTTCCAGCATCCGCAGTTCTTTGCTTTTATCTTTTTATGCTCATCAAGGTGAGGGTTGTTAGTTCTAGGAATGGAACAGCCTCCATTTCAGACATCCAGGGTTAACAAACACTGCCATGTTAGACACATCACAGGAAGAAGGCGGCTAACACGCCCTCTATTCTGCCCCAACTTCAATCCTCCTTGAACCAGGATGATTCTTTTGTCCCCATTTCCTACATCCTCAGGCCTATCTCAGTGAAGCCTGGGGATGATCATACTGGAGGAGTTAGACAGAGAAACCACCATTTTCGGATTGTAATAAGAAGCAACATGTCAGACAGTAGCTGTTTTGCAAAATGGGTTCAGAAGAATTATCACAACTTCTTGCATATTTATCATTGCATTGATTCATAAAAATGCCCGCAGCACTCACAGAGCTGTAAACAAAAGTGGATTAGCCAAAGGAGGAGAGATTAGGATGTGTAACCAAAAGCTGGACCAAAAATGCAGGTTTAAAAGGGTCTGAAAGGAAGAGAGGCAGGTGGAGAGGTGGAAGATAGAAGCCAGCAAAGGGTTTTTTTTTATTCATTCATGGGTTGTGGGCTTCGCTGGCTAGGCCAGCATTTATTGCCCATCCCTATTTATCCTTGAGAAGGTGGTGTTGAGCTGCCTTCCTGAACCGCTGCGGTTCATGTGGTGTGGATATACCCACAGTGTTGTTAGGAAGGGAGTTCCAGGATTTTGACCCAGCGACAGTGAAGGAACGGCAATATATTTCCAAGTCAGGGTATTGGAGGATCAATCTAGAAGTGACAATAACATGAGTAAACATTTCAACAATAGAAAGATTGAAGTAGGAGCAGAGGTGACAATGTTATAGGGGTCATCAAAAAAGGAGTAGAGTCTGTGGCAGGGCTAATATTTTCACAAAATATGAGATGACTAGTTAAGTCTGTTTTTGATAGTTGAGAGAAGAATGTTGACCAAGATAACAGATCCATGACACTATTTGAAGTTCCACTGTTATGTCCATCTGAACAGGCCAAAAGGACCTTGGTTGAACTATTCGCGAAAGAACGTCACCTCCAATAATTCAGCGCTAGCTCAGTGCTGCATTAAATTGATGGCCTAGATTGACTTACAGGTAACAGATGCTGGAGAGATTCAGATAGGTAAACTCATTGCTAAGTCAATAATTGCAGCATATAAATTTAAGATCAGGCCAAAAAGTTGAAGTGAGAGGTTGGAATTTTTTTTTAAAGAAACAGAGGGTTGTTAGGACAGGGAATGCTCCATCAGGAATAGCTATGAAAGCAGAATTCAAAATAGCTTTTAAAATGGAAATGAGTGACTATTTGAAAAAAAATTTAAGAGGAAAAGCAAACAGCTCTTTCAGAGATTTGGTACACATTTGACTGGCCAAATTACGACCTTTTGTGTAGCAGAATTTGATGATTCCATGATCTATTGCCACAGTGCCGCAGCTTTAAAGGGTTGAGATACATAAGCTGGCAGGTTATACTTAATGACCTAAAATGTGTCAGTCGCTATTTTTCTGCTATAGACTGATGATATAAAATAGATTAAATCACAGTAATCACAAAGCATATCAAGAAAAAATGACTAACAAGGATTTTACCTACTCTGCACAGAACCAGAGATAGCAGCATTAGGCAAGGGGATACATACAACCACAGTTAAAAACAACTAAAAAGGTTTCTTTAAAGAGAATCAAAGAACTTTTTACACAGCATCTCATCAACCTTTTTGTACAACATGCACAACCTAATCTCAACACGTTGAAATTTTACATCACTTCATACAAGTTAGATCACTGAAAATCCCCCCCACACCCCAATACATAGAATGTATCTCAGAGTTCAGAGAATATTAATAAGCTGTCACTCTTCAAGTGAAGACCATCTGATCTCCACAATGTATTACAAACTCAAAACACACTAGATCTTTACAACTCAGTGTACTACCAATCGCAAGACCACATCATAAGCATGAAACAGTGTACTGTCTGTAAAGTTTAGTTGCTGTTCTCTACTTATAGTTGGTAATGTCACAGGTCAATATGCATATTAGTTGCAATTATCATATGGCGATAGTTTATACAAATGACCTCTATAAGATAATTACCACAGACATTTGGATAACAGTCAATAAAGCACCAATGTAGCAAAGGCTGATTGATGGGCACAGCAAGCATCTGCCTGTGTGAGCTACTGCCTGTCTGAAGTGTCAAGAGAGCTAATTTATATATATTGGTACACAATTCCACAGTGCTCCTCTGTACAAAGGCTCCAGAGACAGAACACTCACCATGCAGTGCACTGAGGACAGTAGAACAGAAAATCAAACAACTATTGGCAGGAATTCCAAAAGCTTCAGTCTGAATGATGACCCAGGAATTTTGAGGGCAGAAAAGTAATGAATCAGTGCTGTAAACCACAAACCACCAGGTACATGGGCAGAATTTGCAATGGTGAATGTAGTATACACAATGAAAATGCCTTTTGTATAGTAAGCTGTGTTTTCTGGTCAGATCCCTGGACATGGACCATTCTGTTGCATGATACATTCATTGAGTTGAATTCTCTTCTTAGAGAAATGGTCGGTTGGGATATCCACTTAGTGAAATCTCCCAATGCCAAAATGTACTTCAATACAAAATCCAGTTTCATCACACCAAATTCAGATGGTGCAGAAATACTAGTTAAGGTTTTGTCCATTCAATACACCTACACCAATGCTAACACCTGTGCCTTTCCAGGACAAGGGCAGCAGCACAAATGGCAACTTCCTAGAGATTGAGAACTCATCAGGTGGATAATCCAAGGGGGTCAATTTGATGGCACATTGACCTGCTGCGTCCTTTGTTGACCTCTCAAACTAAAAGGTCTCATTCATAGGAAATTATTGCATCAGCCAAACTTCATATTACGGTTTTTTTTAAATGAATACGTTGCCGTAGCCAGCAAAGAACTGATCCCATTTTAAGGACCTGGAGGCATATGATATGACTCATATCATATAATCCACAGCCGAGAATAAGGCGATAAACAACACATGGTGAGGTTCACTGCTACACTAGCTCAGGAAGGACTAAGATCCTTAAACTAGTACATTAAAGGAAGAGAAATTTTGAGACTGATGAGAAAAATGAAATATTGTGGATTCATTTCTGGGGAGTCAGAAAAGTAATTTATTTGGGTTGTTACTGACTTATATTACTCATAAACCAAGAAGCAGGCAAAGAAGAGCAGGGTAAGATGATATGATGGAATAATCAGGTGCAAATACAATGGCAAGGGCAGATATAAAACAGAAAGTACAGAGCACAAATGATCACCAGCTTTCAGCAGTGAAGAAGGAAACAATGATTGGTAACACTGATTTTTAAACAGTTAGAAACAACAATTTATATTTATATAGCACCTTTAACATAATAAAACATCCCAAAGTGCTGCACAGGAGAATTTTGAAACAAAATTTGACATAAGGAGATATTAGGTCAGATAACCAAAAGCTTAGTCAAAGAGGTAGGTTTCAAGGAATGCCTTAAAGGAAGAAAGCAAGGTAGAGAGGTGAAGAGGTGTAGGAAGAGAATTCCAAAGCTTGGGGTCGAGGTAAATGAAGGCCCAGCCACCAATGGGAGAGTAAAGTCGCTTGCTCCTACAGAGCTTGAATATTGCTGAAAAAAAGAGACATGTTGCTGAAGCATTTTGTCTTGCTGTCATCTGGACAAATGCAAAAATGTCAAATTTCAAATGATCACAACGATTTAAACTAGTGGAAAAAAGGAGCCGCTTAGTTAGCAAATCAAACTATAGGCTCACCAAGCTCCCGGGTATTCCAAAAACGTGCAAGGCTTGAATGGGTCCCTGTGTATGAATGCATGTCACTTCTAGCAAGTGTAAATGAGTCACGTTACGAGCTCGACAGATTATCTTAAATTTGTTATTAGTGTGGCTATTAGTGCACTTAGGGTTGTTCAGCAAGTGCTGCCCAATCGAGGAATCACATCTAACAGTAGACAATTTGTTTTAGGTTTTGCAAGCCACGGGCTGGTTGGGTACAGTTTGTACTCTGCCTAATATGAAAAATTGAAGGAACATGCTGTTTGATTCGATCAGGTCATTGTTCGTTATGTATTGTGCAAACTCACAAATGGACCAAAGGCCACCACTTTCGGACCTGAAAAGTGCCCAACCTAATTACCCTGAAAAAGGAAGTACCTCAAAAATGTGAACAACAGGTTTAGGAAGCAATTTCATACTGTTACTAAGCAGTGGCTACACAAGTGACATTTCTACTAATAGGATGCTACCATCAGTCCAAAAAGATGTTCTGCCTACCACACATTTGAGCAACGAAATGTATGAATTTCAGTGCAGGTGTAATGCCAAGTTTGCAAGGCCATATGGCCCAGTGATTGGCTGATCAAATCAAACAGTATGTTCCTTCGGTTGTTCATAATAGGCAGAATACAGGTTGTACCCAACCAGTCTGCACTTGCAAAACCCAAAACAAAACATGTACTGTTAGATGTGACTCCATGGCTGAACAGCACTAACTGAAAAATCCTGAGTGTGCTAATAGCTAGACTAACAACCAATTTAAGATAATCAGTCAAGTTCATAATGTGGCTCATTTACACTTGCTAGGAGCGGCATACTTTCATATGGACCCATTCACTACAACAAAAGAAATATGTTCAAAAGGTGTTCAGGCCTGAACATTTTTTGAATTACCTGAGAGCTTGGTAGGCCTATAATTCCCTGTTGCTTTTGTCCCCTTATCTAAGGACAGATATACTGGTATTGGAGGCAGTCCACAGAAGGTTCGCTAGGTTGATCCCGGGTATTTTCTTACGATGAGAAGTTGAGTAGGTTGGGCCTGTACTCATTGGTGTTTAGAAGAATGAGGGGCGACCTTATTAAGACATATAAGATTCTTAGGGGACTTGACAAGGTAGATGCTGAGAGGTTGTTTCCCCTTGTGGGAGAGTCTAGGGCCAGAGGGCATAATCTCAGAGTGAGAGGTCGCCCATTTAAGACAGAGATTAGGAGGAATTTCTTCTCTTAGAGGGTAGTGAATCTGTGGAATTCTTTACCGCAGAGGGCTGTAGATGCTGGATCGTTAAGTATATTGAAGGCGGAGATAGACAGGTTTTTAGTCAGTAGGGGAATCAAGGGTTACGGGGAAAAGGCAGGAAAGTGGAATTGAGGATTATCAGATCAGTCATGATCTCATTGAATGACAGGGCAGACTTGAGCCGAATGGCCTACTTCTGCTCCTATGTCTTATGGTCCATGGCAATGTCTCGGCCAATCAGAGTAGATTTGCCAACCAATCAGCAGCCATTTCTCCTGTAGTATAAAATTGTTGTGATTGTTTGAAATTTGGCATTCTTGCATTTGTCCTGATGACTGCAAGACAAAAAGCTTTGGCAACATGTCTCTCTTTTCAGCAATGGAGGAGCAATTAAAATTGGGGATGCTCAAGAGGCCAGAATTAGAGAAGCACAGATATCTCAGAATGTTGTGGGGCTGGAAGAGGTTACAGAGATAGGGAGGTGTGAAGCCATGGAGGGATTTGAAAACAAGGATGAGAAAGAAAAACTTGCATTTAGTTAGCGTCTTTAACTAAGGGTGTCCCAAAATATCTTCCAGTCAATGAAGTACTTTTGAGTGCAGTCATGGTTGTAATGGTTATACAAAAAGGGCAGGTTAAGGTACAGCACCCTGCCCATTCAACATGATGGCCTCATGCAACACAGAAACTGGAACAACTGCTTAACAGTTAGTTTAATTAAAAACATTGCAAGTTCTAACTGTAGAATGGTGCCTCTGTATGTATATAGGAGTGTACATTGGCACTAAGGTGGCACTCCCTGATGTACTGGGAAAGTCACACACCATTACTAAATGCAGTGGTCATTGTCTAGCACAGCAGTATTAATTGTGAGCCTCACAAGCTGCATATTGTGTTCACTTCATCCTGTACCCAACCTCCATCCCTCTCCATAGACTGGTTATGTTCCTACCGCATGACTACACAGTTATATTTGCAAGCATCATGTCAAGTGGCAAACAGCTCCACAAGAGGATCGCTAAAGAGTATTAGCAGGGGAAGCATTGACAGAAGTGGAGCAATAACAAGGCCCTTCATCTATGGAAAAATTCCTTCAAATGTGTAACTGGAGGATTCTATGTCTGATCTGGACAAATGAGGTTTGGGAAATATGCTCTGCAGGTTATGGCTGACAATAATACTGCAGTAAAGGGACAACTTTGCTTCAATCCAGCCCTTCACACCAGCTCAGTTACAAATTGCTACTTTAATAGTTGAAATGAAAGGTTGAGGGAAGTTTCAAACAATTTATTTCTTCTGAGCAACCCTCTGTATAATTTCAAATATCCCATTATAAGAACGCATAAATCTTTATCTCAAAGAGACTATTGCAACTCAGCTTCCTTTTTTCATCACCAACTTTCTCCCCATTCCCTCCTGCAGGTATTAGCTCTTCACTGGGGTATAGTTTCACAGGTGCCAGATAACCTTGGGTATCTCAATATTTTAACCGAAACTTCAAGTTAACTGTTAGTTTAAATGACTTCTGTCTGATGGTTCAAAGCCTATCTCCCGACCTACCTTGTGAGCTCTAAAGATCTGGAAAAGACCTAGCTGCGAATCTTCTCTGAGATCTGGCTTAGAATTCCTAGACTTCACTGGACATCTAGATCACGTTTCTGCGCTGGATTACATTGGAAAAAAATTAAGATCTGCTTTTGTTTAGAGTCTGCTGCTTTTTTTAGCTGCGACCTATGGAAAAGAATTGGAAAAATCTAGATCTACATCACCTTTCAAGCTTGGCTTTAAATTTCTGGATTCATCATGGCATCAAGATGACATTTCTGTTCTGGACTACACAATTATACTGTAAGACCCAACTTCTGTCCCTGACTTGCAGCTCTTCTGCGACATTTAAAGTATCTTGGATCAGTTTACTGCCCTTCCCCCACCACTGCTGTAATGGTGAGCTGGTGTCAGGCCACTGGTTCAACTACTTTTTCAGCTTCAGTCTGTTCCTGGCCAGAATATCAGAAGAGAAATCCTCCACTGCTTTTGGATTTTATGGTATCCTCCAACTTCGCAACTGTTTGTACACCTCCTGGATCTCCATTCCTATGAAAATATCTCTATCGGTGCATCCTCCATTACTCTGCCCTCAAACAGCTTCCAGGCTTCATTCACTTATCTGTCTCCAAACCTGGATAGCAGCTCGTTGGTGCATCATGCTGATTCCACCCTTCCTAAATCACCATTATTCTGCTTCAACTTTGGGCTTCTCCCTGTTAGTGATAAATTATCTACTTCCTATTGCCCTTTTCCTATCATATTTTTATGTGTCCTAATTTTTATATATCTAGACCTATCTAACTTGCACTCCCTGTGTCCATTCACGTGAGCATTTTGGCTGCTGCTCCAGGCCCGAGCCTATTAATTTATTTCCTACTTTGCTCTTTTAACTTCTCTTCTTTTACCCCTTCTAGAATTTCTTCTATCTTCATGTCTCCTTTCACTTCTGCTCTCTCAGATACTCTATCTTCCCAATTCCCTAACTCAACCCTTCAGTGCTTCTCAGCCTGCCTGCTCTCTTGCCACACTCCAAAGATCAACTCCCTTCTGTCAGATACGCCTACAGCTTCCCTCTGTGCCTTTTTTGGCATCCTTCGATGGGATCGTCAAGACACTCGGCACTGGCTCATTCCAAGCAGCAACACTAATTGCACATCCCATTTTCCTATCGACTTGGCTGCCCATTGTGCCCGCTGGAGCTAACCTTGCCCATCTTCTTTCAAATTCATGGTTCTGTACCTTCCTACCAGGTATGATAAAAATGTAATCACTAATATTTCTCCACTGTTTCCCTCCCTCGGCCTCTGCACCAAATGACTTCTCATCCTCAGTGATTTCAACTTCCATCACAACTCATCATTTCACCCTCCCGAGTCCACTGCCCTCTTATCCCCTCCCTAATTCTCTCTCTCGGTGTAAACTCCCAAACCCACATTTAAAGCTGCCCCTTGACGTTGCCATCTCATAGTGGTCTCTCTACTACCATAGTTTCAATCATAGATAAGACCATTTCCGATCATTTCCTTGTATTGCTCACCACCCACATTCCCCTTCCATACTCCCAATCCTTCTGTATCCATCCCTAGAAAAAGCTTTCCCCCAATTCACTTAAAACTGCACTTTCAAAATCCCAATCATCTAGCCTTTGGCCTTCCATTCACTGTAACATTTCTGCAGCTAAAGATTTACTCACCTGCACGCTCACCTCCACCTTTGATGTCCTAGTTCCTAATAAAACTATTACTCTCTCATATGCTGGTTGTTCCCCCTGGTATGGCCTTCATCTCCACTCACTGAAGTCCAAGGAAGGCAGACTTGAAAGGATACAGTGTACAACTCATTCAGCCATACACCACCAGATCTGGTTGTACTGCTTAAAACACTATCGGATCCTACTCTCATCTATTAAAACTGCTCACTATTCCAAGACCATCTTTGCATTCCAAGATAACACCAGGCTTCTTTTCTCTACTGCAATCTGTCTTCTTAAATGCCTCTCCCCAGTCCCCTCCGCCCTCAACTCCAACAACAAGTGCAAGGAGCTCATGGCTTTCTTTGTCATTAAGATTGAGACTCCAATCAGCTGCCTCTCCCTTCCACTAGCTCACCTGGGAAAACTTGCTTTAATGCTCCCCCTACTCTAGCCCTGAACTCACATCTTTCTCTAGCTTCTTTCCCATCTCCCCTCGGCCTTCTCTGAGCTCATCTTCTTCACAAGACCCACCTTCTGTTCCCTCAATCCTATTCTCACTAATCTGATCACCCAGCTTTCACTCCTGGCCCTCATGTTAGCCAATATTATAAAAAATTCTCTCTCTTCAGGTGTTATCCCTCTCTCCTTCAAATCTGTTGTCATTACCCCTCTCCTCAAAAAGCCAACATTGACCACTCTGCCCTTGAAAACTACCATCTCATCTCCAATCTCTCTTTCCTCTTAAAAGTCCATGAACACATTGCAGCCTCCCAATCTGTTCCCATCAATCCCGGAATTCCATGTTTGAATTCCTCCAATCAGGTTGCCGCCCCACCACAGTACCGAAACTGCACTTGTCAATGTCACAAATAACATCCTACATGGCTGTGACAAACATAAATTTTCCTTCCTCATCCTTCTTGGCCTGTCTGCAGCCTTTATCATGGTTGACCACACCATCCTCCTCTAAGGTCTCTCCACTGTCATCCAGCTGAATGGGACAGTTCCATGCTTATCTATCTAATCGTAGTCAAAGAAGCACTTACAATGGCTTCTCTTTCTGTTTCCACACCTTTACCTCTGATAATCATTGGCCCTCCTCCTATTCTCATCTACATGTTGCCTCTTGACAACATTATCTGAAAGCATGGCGTTTGTTTTATAATGCTCCCGTGAAGTGTCTTGGGATGTTTCATTACGTCAGGTGCTTTATAAATATAAGTTGTTGTTCAACACTATGTAGGCATGATACTCAATACAAGGGGCCTCACAGCCAAGCGCTATTTGATCCTCAATCCAAACATGCACAGCAATGTGGTTGACTCTCTGTCTTCTATTAGTTAGCCAATCCTCTATCCATGCTATTATACTACCCCCAACACCATGGGTTCTCATCTTATTAAGTAGCCTTATATGACAGGTGTTATGCTAACTGGCCTATAAGTTACCTGGTTTTTATCTCCCTCGCTTTTTGAATAAGGGCATTACATTGGAAAACTGCCAATCTTCTGGAACTTTCCAGAATCTAAAGATTCTTGGAAGATTACTACCAGTGCATCCACTATTTGTGTAGCTACTTCCTTTTCTCTCTGAGGGTCATTAATCTGTGGAATTCTCTTACCCAGAAAGCAGTGGAGGCTGAGTCATTGAATTTATTCAAGGCTGAGTTAGATAGATTTCTGATAGACAAGGGAGTCAAGGGTTATGAAAGGCAGACAGGAAAGTGGAGTTGAGACCACAACCAGGTCAGCCATGACCTTATCAAATGGCAGAGCCGAATGGCCTACTCCTGCTCCTAAGTCCTATGTTCCAAAGCACATGTTAGAATTAAAACCATTTGAATTCTAGGCCAGGAGAGTTCGGTACTCGAGGAGTGAGCATCAACAGGTTGAATAGCTCTTTTCATCCTGGATAGTTCTTATATTCTCCCTACTAAGCACTTCTGCTCAACAACCTAGAATGGAAAACTCAATGTTCTTATTCCATGTTGGTAGAACACCACCACAATACAATTCCTCATACAATAAGATCAGTCCCATCATCAGGGCAGATGTTGAAAGCCACATACTTGAGCAAGAAGTTGAATAGGATGGAAAATATGAAATGACATGGGGAAAAAATATGAAGGGTAACAATTGAAAAGGAAAGTGGAGAGAACCTCTAGACACTACCACGTGGTGAAATATTGTCATTATGGACATTTAATATATTGGTAATAATACACTATAGCAAGGAAAATCACACTAACTTAATGTGCTTTAATGCAGTGGGGTACACTAAAGCAAAAATACAGAATGACAAAATATACAGCATGGAAACAGGTTATTTGGCCCAACTGGTCTATGCCGGTGGTTCTGCTCCACACTAGTCTCCACCCACCTCTGTTCATCTCACCCTATCAGCGTATCCTTCTATTCCTTTCTCCTTCATGTTTATCCAGCCTCTCCTTAAATATATCAGTGCTATTCACCTAAACTACTCCTTCTGGTAGGGCATTCCATATTCCTCACCACTCTGAGTAAAGAAGTTTCTCCTGAATTCCCTAATGGATTTTTTAGTGACTATCTTATATTTATGCTCCCTAGTTTTGGATACCCCTGCTTGCACTTATATGGCACCTTTCACAAGCTCAGGACACCCCAAAATGTTTTACAACCAATGAAGTACTTCAAAACAGTAATCACGAATGTGATGTAGGAAACACAACAGTCAATTTGTGTCCAGCAGGGTCCTGCAAATAGCAATATGATAAATTGACAAATAACCTGTTTTTACTGATGTTGGTTGAGTGAATAATATTGGCCAGGACACCAGGAAGAACAGCCTGCTCTTCTTTGAAAAGTGTCATGGGATCTTTTATATCCACCTCAGGGGGCAGACTTTGTATTTCATGAGGTTCATGAGATTTAATATCTCATCTGAAAGACATAATCTCCAAAAGTGAAGCACTCCCTCTGCACGCACTGAAGTTTCAGTCTGGACTTTTATGTTCAAGTCTCTGGAGTGGGACATGAACTCACAACCATCTGACTCAGAGATAAGAGTACCTGAGGCACATCTGACATTTTATAATTCAGGTCAGATTGCTGCCATCATCAGTGACCTGCAACCTGGACAATATCCTTGAATTCTTTAGTTCAAAATGCTCTGGATCTGAATGGACTACACTCTACGATTGCACAGCTAGGTATCCACTAGAGCTAGCATGAATCTTCAGACACTTACCATTAGGTTTCGCTCAAATTCAAGTAACAACACTGAAATTCCATCTGAAATGCCAGATTAAAAGGTTAAATTAAGACAGCCAGATGATTAACAGCTGTATCAAAATAAAAGCAATACCATTACATCTTTTTAGCATATTCCAATAAAGACATGTTTACAGATACAGTCTACAGGAAAAAAAGTGTATGTCACCCCACAATACTGATAGGGGTGGGAAGCATGGGAAGTACCAATTAAAAAGGACAAAAACAGCAGGTTTTACATGTACAATACTGGATATTCTGCATGTTGTAACAGAGGCAAAAAAGCACTCTGCATCACTGCCCTCCTTATGGCAGGTTCACTGAAGTTAGTAATGGTAGAATAAGCAAGATTGCACATTGTAAGCAGCTGCTTTACAAACTGCAATGCAAGCTGAGGATAAACATGCCTCACCCAACTCCTCCACAGTGTCAGACTTGTTAGTTACACTAAGTCACATTAAAACTTTTGTCGAGTGAAACAATTGGTGAGAAAGGGGAATGAGGATTCATATATGTATCACTCTGAGACACTTCAAATTTGCTTATTGAAGAGGTATGGCATGATACTGGATTAGTAATTTAGAGAACATGGGTTCAAATCCCACCATTTGAATTCTTTTCTTTAATCTGGACCTCTGGAAAATGAAGAAAAAAATCTGGCATCAATCAGTAAAAATGATCATGAATTTGTCAGATTGTTGTAAAAACCCAACTGATTCATTAAAGTCCTTTAGGGAAAGAAACCTGTCATCCTTACACAGTCTGGCTTATTCATGACTCCAGTCCCACACCATCATGTTTACTCTTCACTGCCCTCTGAAGTGGTCTGGAAAGCTTCTCAATTGCATCAACTCGAAACAAAGAATTAGCAGCAAAAAAATTACCTTCACCAGATAAACTACAGTGGTTCAAGAAGGCAGGCCAACACCATCTTCTCAAGGACAACCAGGGGTTAGCAATAAATGCTGGTCCTACCCACATCTCCGAGAATAAACAAACATCTTTATTGTAATAGCAAGAACAGACAACCAGTTTGTTATAGGTTTGAATTGTAATGCAAGAGTTAGAATTTTGATTCTGTTGGAAAGAGAGCTCTTGAAATTTTCACAAGCAACATTTGGGATTACCAAACATATGGAGGACAGTTTACTAACAGCTGGGATTTGCAGCTGAAGAGGTTTTGGATGTAAGCAAGGAAGAATGTCAGAGCAGAATGTTTCATCAAACGCAGGTCTTTCCAGACATTAAAGAGTTACACAAATTGCTTACCTTCACTGTCTAAAAGTCATTTTAAAAAAATCACAAGAACAAAATGTCATTGCTGGTAGAAATGTGACTATGACCTCAGGCAGTGTCTAAACATAAAGTTAAAACATTTTTGACACAACATTACTGAATACTAGTGTTCCACATCAGTGCTCTCCATATTTTTCTGCAGGAACCTTCTGCAAATAACACATTCCGAGGGACCTGCTGTAAATTTATTTGGCACACTTCCGGAGATCCTCCAACCTAACTTTTAGAACGACCTTGTCAGTTGCCCAAAGCACAACAGTGCCATCACTACAGAAAGGATTTTTTCCCTCACTACTCGTGTACATCAATAAAAACAGGACATCAGTAAATAATCATATTCAAGAATTCAAAGACAGACAGGAACCAGATGACCTCAGAGGTTTTTGGTCTGGAATCAGAAAGCCCTATGTTCTAATTCAACACAAACAACGTTGTAAAAATTTTTTCTTTTTTTGCAAAATGACACAAGGAAAAATAGATTTCAGCCCCAAGGCATCAGTCAAATGATTAAGCTACAATGCACATGGAAATAAACAGTGATTCCATCTGAATACAGCCCTCCATTATGCCATAATGATTATAGCCCACACTCCCGTGCATACAGATGCCTCAGAGTTCTTTGTATACAGCCCTAGGATATGTTCAAACTTGCTGCACTATTCATGCATTATCAGCTTTAAAACCCCAGGCTAAGTTCAGAAAGGCTATCATCTCCTGAGGCTACATACAATTCATGGCTGTCTGAGGAATGGACGACGTCACAGGAAGAAAAAGAAAACTCAAATCAAAATAACAACTTTCTTTCCACCCTAGAGCGTTTTTGTGGAAGATTTATATTTGGAGCCCAGTTCTAATCTCCCCAAATCCCACATACCCCATCTACATTGTCAGAAATACTATAACAATCATCCAACAATAGGATCACAACACACAGGAGGTGAATATTTAAAGCCAACGATGGTTACGATTTATTTCTATTCCACACAGAATGAATGTTAAAATGTGAATGACAGGGGAATTCTTTATCCAGTGATGTTTGTACTTGAACAGATAGCCATTTACAGCAGTTGTGAATGCAAGATTGTATTATATTTCAATAGAAAAAGTTTTAAACTGAGAGACTGCAAGTATACCAGTGATGACTGGTACTAACTGATACATACAATAATTTGAAGTGCACACAATTGTCTGCTGAATGGAGTTTCTTACACTGTCAAGCGTGCTTCTCCAATCCATCCAAACAGGGCTGTATGCTCAAACTGACTATGCTGGTGTGGGAAGAGATTAGGCTTTCAAGTGCAATAACACCAATTCACAATGAAGCAAACCAATCACTATCTCTCCTGCAATTCTCATCCCCTAAAGCTGCTTTAACACAGGGTTTTAGATGTTATTGCCAAAAGCACCAATTTTGAATTCACTGAAGTCAGCAGTAATTGTTAGATTTATCCTGTTTCCAAATCCTCATTTTACGCATGTTGAACTGAGAAGTTATACATGCACTGCTGGTGTATTTGCTGTTTGTGAACTTTATGTTCACATGGCCTAGCATCATGCTTCAACTGAAATCCTGGTTAAAAGAAACCAGGTAATTTCATGGAGATGTCTTCCCTCCACTATTCTGCATCTCTCAAACCCTGGTGTCAGAGAGAAGAGAGAAAAGGGAGTATTAAAGAAAAATATGTATATTAAGAAAGTGCACGTTGCTAAGTGATCTTGTTATGAATATGTAACTTCGTGATTTATATGCTTTACAAATATAGCTTTTAATTTGGGGGTTGAAATATTTTGAATGTAAGATAAATGAAAGCACCTGGTTCAAGAAGGCGGTAAATGGGCAAAGTAATTGCAATTGAAAGGGTGACCTATGTTAAGTTAATAAGATCAAAGTGGGACAGGGAGTGAGAAAACACTAACAATGGGCAACCCCACTTTGTGTTTTGTGATGAAGACAGCAAGTCTACAGCTGTCGCAATAAAGGGTTTACATTATTCATGTAATTTTTTCAGATCAAAACAAGGGAAGATCTTAAAGTATCCATATACTTTTCAGATCAAAAGACAATTTTAAATCTTTATCTGGAACTTCCCAAGTTGCCATGAGGATAGATGCAGGGAGGTTTTTTTTTTGCCTTTGGGATTTTATCTGTGTGATTTCTCACAGAAAGGCTAGTTGAAGTCAGCCTGGACGCAGCTTTGAAACGAGCAAAGAAGAATCTGCCGGGAGCTCTAGGCCAGTAGCAGAGGGCTATCAGAAACCAAGGGCGTTTTCTGATGTGAAATCACTAAGCAAGAGTGCAGTGAGATTCATGACTGAGCTGGGAAGACCACAATCAGGAGATGCTTAAGGAGAGTTGGAGCTGGATGCTAGTGGAAAAATTCCAAGAAATCTCATACCTCGAAGAATAGCGGGAACACTGAGGAGAATCAATTGAATTCCTGAAAGCTGTGGTACAATTTGGTTCAGTCCCAGGAGAAGTGAAGGAACCCTCAAGATCTTGTAAAGTATAAGGGAACTCTTGGGAGGAAATAAAAGTAGAATGGGGGTGTCCTGTTGAGAGATTTTCAGGCTTAAAAAATAAGTATTTACGAAATATATTGTTAAGTTAGTAGCACTTGCTTCGTTTAACTCTTGTACAGTAAAAGTTTCTGTTTAAAACATGAAATCTTATGGTATAATTCTTTCAGTTAGTAAATGGGAGTTCGAATTTCTTTTTGAAAGTTACCGATCTCCACCAAAATCATAATCTGTATACAGATTTCCACGACTCCTTTTGGCACTCATGCTTCATTTGCAGAGCAAATCATGTTGTCCTAGACAATGCAATCGCCCCCCCCGCCCCTCTGTCCTGTGAAAAATCAAAGAGCAGCTTAACTTGCAAATGATGCCTTGGCAATTATCAGAGCAGGTCTCTGGTAGGTGAGCAATGAACTCCTAATCTGCTGGAACAATATCTGACCCCTGGGGCATTTAACACTTCAAGTACACTTGCCTTGGCCGAGTTTTATTTGGCCTCAAGCAGCATGCTGGTTAGCTGTCAATGAGCGGAAGGAGCCCAATTCTGCACAGAAGAGGTGTTCTTAGGTTAGTCAAAAAGTGGGAATATTCAGGTGCATTCCATCTTCTTACCAATCATAAAACAACAATATCAACATTGAAAAGAATTCTCCAACCCCAGCCCAATTCCACCATCCAACAATAGGTAAACGCTTATCGGTTGGCAACAACATTGAAGGGAAGGAAAAATGAGGATAAAAGGTTCAAGGAAAACCAGTCCGGTGCAGGGCAGGGTAAGGAGTTTATAAAGGTAACAGTCGAAGAAATGTCACTTCATAGTTTTAGGATTCATTTCCTCCCAACAAGATTTAAATTGAAAGGTGTAAAGTGTTTAAAATGCTGCATCTGATACAATTATGAATTAATACACAATTCTGTATCCTCTTGAAGACAACTTCAGAATTTGATTCTGATCCAGCAGTACAGTACCAACTTTAACAACTTAATACAACTATTAAAAATCAACTGCTGCGAGGTAAGACAGACTAGGAATTCAAATAAATGGTTCAACTTTCCTACTTGAAGGCCTTATTTGTTTAATTAAGGGTCTCACAAGGTCTGATACTTCATTTCGGAACACTCAAATCAACCCACCTCAGTGCAGCAGCGTCTGGATAGATCAACCCACCTCAACACAGCACCGTCAAGACAGATGAACCCTCTTCAAACAAGCACAATCGAGACAGATGAACTGACTCAAAACCAGCAGCATCTAGACAGAGGAACCCACCTCAAGACAGCAGCGTCCAGGCAGATGAACCCACCTCAACACAGAAGGGTCTAGTGCTTCACAGCTACCTCTGGATCATTCCCGCAACCAACATTGGCTGCAAAGTTCACTGGAAATATTGCACAACACCGTAGAACTGACACACGTACTGTCTAAGAAATAATCTGAAAATTGACTGATAAAAAAATAGTGCAAAGGACAGAAAGAGGTAAGAGTTTTTGAAGCGTATTCAGGAGAATTTTCTACATCAGCATGTTTCCAGTCCAATGAAGGAGGGGGCATTGCTGGATCTGGTTTTGGGAAATGAGGTGGGACAAGTGGATTAAATGTTAGTGGGAGAATATTTAAGAGACAGTGATCGTACATCACGAGGTTCAGGTTAGTTACAGAAAAGGACAAAGAGAAATCTAGAGTAAAAATAATTAATTGGAGTAGGACCAATTTCTGTGGGGAAGAAACAGATCTGGCCCAGAATCAAAGATTGTCAGGAAAAACTGTATTGGAACTGGTAATAGGCTGCCTTTAAAAAGAGATGGTTCCGTACAGTTGAGGTATATTCACACAAAGAGGAAGGGTAGGAAAAACAAAGCCAGAACTCCCTGGATGACGAAAGAGATAGAAAATAAGGTGACAGATGTCAATTTGATAATTCGTGAAAACCAGGCTGTATTTAGAATGTTCAGAAGGGAAGTGAAAAAAAGAAATGAAAGAAGCCAAAGAGAGAGTATGAGGAAAGACTGGCAGCTAACTGGCAAGAGGGTGGGATCCTGAGAGGAGGTTCAGCAGGGGGAGATGCACAGCCAAAATTAGAAGAGAGAGCAAGTGAGTCTGGAAAGCATAGAAATTATAGGCCAGTTAAGGCACAAGGGAGTTTGGCAAGGTTGGATGGTATTTATTTTAATGCAAGGAATCTGACGAATAAGGCAGATGAGTTGAGGGCACAAATTAACACATGGAAGTATGATGTAATTGCTGTCACAGAGACGTGGTTGAGAGATGGGCAGGATTGGCAGCTCATTATTCCAGGGAATAGGGTCTTCAGGTGACACAGGGAAGGAGGTAAAAGAAGAGGGGGTATCGCAATATTGATCAAGGAATCAATTACAGCAGTAAGGAGGGATCTTAGAAGGCTCCTCAAAGGAAGCCGTATGGGTAGAACTGAAAAACAAAAAAGGAGCAATCACATCACTGGGAGTGTACTATAGGCCCCGAAACAGTCAGCGAGAAATGAAGAGCAGATATGTAGGCAAATTTCAGGGAAATGTAAAAATAATAGGGTAGTAATAGTGGGGGATTTCAACTTCCCCAACATTAACTGGGTTAGTCATACTGAGAGAGGTTTAGTGGGAGCGGAATTCTTAAAATGCATCCAGGAGAGCTTTTTAAGCCAGTACATAGAAGGCCCTACAAGGGAGGGGGTGGTCCTGGACTTAATTTTAGGGAATGAAGCAAGGCAAGTAGAAGTAAGAGTGGGGGAGCATTTTGCAGATAGCGATCATAACTCCGTTAGGTTCAAGGTTGTTATGGAAAAGGACAAAGATGGGCCTGAAATCAGAGTTCTAAATTGGGGGAAGACCGATTTTAATAAGACCAGATATGATTTGGCCAGAGTGGACTGAGAGCAGCAACTTTTAGGTGAATCTGTGTCAGAGCAGTGGGACTCATTCAAGAAGGAAATAGGGAGAGTACAGGACCAACATATTCCAGTAAAGACAAAGGGTGGGACCAACAAATCCAGGAAACCCTGGATGTCGAGGGATATACAGGATTGGATAAAGAGAAAAAGGGAGACTTATGGCAGATATCGAGGGCTCAAAACAGCGGAAGCCCTAGAGGAGTATAGAATGTATAGGAAGGAACTTAAAAAGGAAATTAGGGGAGCAAAAAGGGGGCATGAAAAAACATTGGCAGGTAAAATAAAGGAAAATCTAAAATTATTTTACAAGTACATTAAGAGTAAGAGGATAACTGGGGAAAGAGTAGGGCCCATTAAGGGCCATAGTGGTAATGTGCATGTGGAGCCGGAAGACGTAGGTAGGGTTCTAAATGAATACTTTGTGTCGGTGTTCACAAGCAAGAGGGACGACGTGGGTATGGAAATCAGGCAGAAGGACTCTGATATAATTAAAGAAATTAGCATAGTAAGGGAGGAGGTTCTAAGTGGTCTGGCAGGCTTAAAAGTAGATTAATCTGCAGGCCCGGAAGAAATGTATCCCAGGCTGTTGCGTGAGGCAAGGGAAAAGATAGCAGGGGCGCTGGCAATAATTTTCAATACCTCTCTGGCCACAGGAGAGGTGCCAGAGAACTAGAGGACAGCCAATGTGGTACCGTTATTCAAGAAGGGAGGAAGGGATAAACCAGGGAACTACAGGCCAGTCAGTCTAACCTCAGTGGTGGGGAACCTATTGGAAGCAATTCTGAGGGACAGAATTAATCTACACTTGGGGAGGCAGGGGGTAATCAAGGACTGTCAGCATGGTTTTGTTATGGGGAGGTCATGTCTGACCAATTTGATTGAATTTTTCGAAGAGTGTGGAGATGAGGGCAATGCATTTGACATAATCTACTTGGACTTCAGCAAGGCTTTTGATAAGGTCCCGCATGGGAGACTGATAACAAAGGTAAGAGCTCTATGGGATCCAAGGCAATTTGGCAAATTGGATCCAGAATTGGCTGAGTGGCAGGAAGCAGAGGATGATGGTCAAGTGGTATTTTTGTGACTATGGGATACCTGTGTCCAATGGGGTTCCACAGGGATCGGTGCTGGGTCCCTTGCTGTCTGTGGTATATATAAACAATTTAGACTTGAATGTAGGAGGGTTGATCAGTAAGTTTGCGGATGACACAAAAATTGGTGGGGTGGTAAATAGTGAGGAGGATAGCCTTAGATTACAGGAAGGTATAGGCAGGCTGGTCAGATGGGCTGATCAGTGGCAAATGGAATTTAATCCAGGTAAGTATGAGGTGATGCACTGGGGTAGAACAAACAAGGCACGGGAATACACGATGAATGGTAGGACCCTGGGAAGTACCAAGGATCAGAGGGACCTTGGTGTACATGTCCACCGGTCCCTTAAGGTAGGACAGGTAGATAAGGTAATAAAGGCATATGGGATACTTGCCTTTATTAGCCGAGGCATAGAATATAAGAGCAGGGAGGTTATGCTGGAACTGTATAAAACACTGGTTAGGCCACAGCTAGAGTATTGCGTGCAGTTCTGGAATCCGCATTATAGGATGTGTTTACACTAGAGAGAGTGCAGAGGAGATTTACCAGGATGTTGCCTGGGCTGGAGAGTTTTAATTATGAGGAGAGATTGGATAGACTGGGGTTATTTTCCCTGGAGCAGAGGAGATTGAAGTGTATAAAATTATGAGGGGCATAGATAGGGTAGACAGGAAGGGCCTTTTTCCCTTGGTGGGGGGATCAATAACCAGGGGGCATAAATTTAAGGTAAGGGGCAGGAGGTTTAGAGGGGATGTGAGGAAGAATTCTTTCACCCTGAGGGTGGTGGGAATCTGGAACTCACTGCCTGATATGGTGGTAGAGGCAGAAACCCTCATAACATTTAAGAAGTATTTGGATGTGTACTTGCAATGCCATGGCATACAACACCATGGGCCTAGTGCTGGAAAACGGGATTAGAATAGTTAGGTACTTGTTTGACCGGCACAGACTTGATGGGCTGAAGGGCCTTTTTCTGTACTGTAGACCTCTATGATTCTGTAACTAACATAAAAGGGAATCCTGAAGTCTTCTCTTGATGTATAAATAGTAAAAGGAGGGGTGGCTGATTAGGAACCAAAAAGGGGATTTACACATGGAGACAGAAGGCACGACAAATTGCTAATATTACACTGTTATTCAAAAAAGGATGAAAGGATAAGCCTAGCAGCCACAGGCCAGTAAATTTAACCTCAGTGGTGGGAAAACTTTTAGAAACTATAATCTGGGACAAAATTAACAGTCGCTTAACAAATGTGGATTAATTAAGGAAAGCCAGCAAGAATTTGTCAAGGGAAAATTATGTTTATCTAACTTTTAGATTCACAGTGTCATTAGGGCCCATGAGGCCGCCATTTGACTCATCAACTTGATTTGTGTCCTTGACAGGGTAACAGAAAGGGTTGGTGAGGGTAATGCAGTTGACATGATATGCATGGACTTCCAAAAGGTGTTTGATAAAGTGCTACAAAACAGGCTTGTCAGCAAAGTTAAAGCCCATGGAATAAAAGGGACTTTAGCAACATGAATACAAAGTTGGCTGAATGACAGGATACAGAAAGTAATGGCGTACTATGGTTGTTCCAGACTGGAGAAAAGTATACAGTGGAGATTCCCAGGAATGAACTGGAGAATTGTATCCATAAGACCATAAGACATAGGAGCAGAAATTAGGCCATTCGGCCCATCGAGTCTGCTCCACCATTCATTCATGGCTGATAAGTTTCTCAACCCCATTCTCCCACCTTCTCCCCGTAACCTTTGGTCCCCTTACCAATCAAGAACCTATCTATCTCGGTCTTAAATACACTCAATGACCTGGCCTCCACAGCCTTCTGTGGCAATGAATTCCATAGATTCACCACTCTCTGGCTAAAGAAGTTTCTCCTCATCTCTGTTCTAAAAGGTCTTCCCTTTACTCTGAGGCTGTGCCCTCGGGTCCTAGTCTCTCCTACTAATGGAAACATCTTCCTCATGTCCACTCTATCCAGGCCTTTCAGTATTCTGTAAGTTTCAATCAGATCCCCCCTCATCCTTCTAAACTATCCAATTCTGGGCACCATATTTTAAGAAGGATCTGAAGGCTTTAGAGAGGAATCAGAAAAATTCACAATAATGGTTCCAGTGATGAGAAACTTCGGTTAAGTGGATAGATTGGAGAAGCTGGGATTCTCCTTAGAGGAAGTTGAGAGATTTGATAGAGGCATCCAAAATCACGTGGGATCCGGACAGACTGGATAGGAAGAAATTGGTTGGGATTTTGTCGGGCTGACTGGGGTCTCGCCTACCACTTGGAAAGCTGTGGTGGGGGGGGGGACCCCCCATCAGTTCTGTCGGGGAGGCCCGATGGAATCAATAGGCCACTGTCGAGCCTTCCCCACAATTGAAGTCCTTGGCAGCAAAAGTCCCTCCTGCCAAGAGCTGCCGGCCAATCAATCAGAGCCAGCAGCTCCACTTGCTGCCAGCACCAGAGGAGTGATGGCTGCTGGCAGTGCTGCACCCACCCGAGCCCCAGGATTGCAGATGGACCCCAGGTCACGGGTGAGTAAAGGCAGGATTGGGGTCATAGGAGGGTTGGAGTGAAGGTACTGGGTTGGCTTTCAGCAGCCATGCACTACCCCTGCCCCTGCCCAATGCTGCATCCCTTGATTGGGCCCAGAGTGCCTGATAGTGAGGAAGCCCCCCAGGGAGGCTGCTGGCAAACCCAACAGGTTTTCCTGGGCAGCCTTCAGAGGGTGTGGGAGACCGGTGCGGCCTCCATTTAATCCCCAAGCCAACATTAAATTGCAATGGGCTAAGGGATAATGGGTGTCAATTGGCTCATTAATGAGCTTAATGGACATCCCACTGTCACTGGCCGGGAATCCCGTGTCTGCCCCTTCCGCCCTCTGACTTAAATGGGGGAGGTTTTCCTGCTGACTGACTCGGGACCTCTCCCATGATTTAGTGGGCCCAGCCGCAATGTTCCTGCTGCAATGTTCCTGCTGCACTGGCTGCATTAAATTCAGCCCATTGTTCCATTGGTGGAAAGGTTGAGAACCAGAGAATACCAATTTAAGGTGAATGGCAAAACAACCAAAGACATTGTGAGGAAACATTTAAAAAAAAACTGTGTATGTTAGAATCTGGAACGTACTGCCTAAGAGCATCATGGAGGCAGATTCCATTGTAGTTTTCAAAAGGGTAGTGGATAATTATCTGAAGAGAAAAAATTTGCAGGGCTACAGGAAAAGGGCAGGGAATTGAGACTTGCTGAGTTGCTCTTGCAGAGTGCCAGCATGGACATAATAGGCTGAATGATAGTTTGTGCTGTAACCATTCTAAGAAATCCAGAGGAAAAAACAGAGTTCTGGTGCCAAGTTGTCTTGCATTGTACTTTCTAATATTTATATGTTTTATTGATAAACTGTATTAACTTATATTTAAAATTGAGATGAAGGCAGAGCTCATACACATTAACACAGCACTTGCTTAGAATTGAAGTACCAAGGAGCCCATGGCAGCTTTATTACTCTCTTGCCTCTTACTAATAGATGAATCTGGGACTGGAGGTGGTATGAAGTGTTTCACCCAATTGTAAAAATAGTTTAACAGACACTTTGCTTATTCCTGCAGTTAAGGGATACTTTATTTTACATCAAAATGAACTACAGTAGTGCTCTTAACAAAATATAATGCTGGAAATGCTCAGCAGGTCAGGCAGCATCCATGGAGAGGGAAACAGAGTTAACGTTTCAGATTGATGACCCCTCATCAGAACTAGTGGTTGAAGTATCATTCAACCTGGCCTGTAATAGGTCTGTAGTGTCAGGCAAAGAAAAAATGCATCACAAGATAAATAAATGCAGTTGAAACATTATTAGAGGAAAAGGAAATGAAAACCGTACAAAAAATTAGATACTCAACAATTAGATACTTAATTCAAATAGAACAATAGAGAGGGTTAAGAAAACAAAAAGGCCGATTAGCTTTTGTTTGTAAAGAGAGCAGAAAGCAGAAGTTTGATAGGAACTTGAATTTAGTCACAGCCTTTCGTCTATCCCCTCAATTGCCGGGGACAGACTCTGTACTATGAGGGGAAGAAGCACTCATTCCGCTGTGAATAGATGGCGGTCTGGTGCCTCTCAACAGCTAGACCAGCAGGCGACAAATGTCACTGGTCTGCAGCAATTGGTCCAGCTGTGTTAATACGTGCCCTGCTCCCGTTAGAACATTATTCCTGCTACCAGCTAAACCCCCATTATAATCAAAAGGTGAGCAATGCTACACCACAGGACAGAGGGAAAAACAAGCAAAATGCACCTGGTGCGTTGATCTGTGCTTCTCAGTGCCTCTGTTGTACAGTAGCATTTGTCAGGGTCTCAGGTCATCTAGCCCTCCCCCTCAATCAGGGAATGATGCAAAGCATAGAGAATGTAAAGCAGAGTGGGAAGAAAATTCACATTGAAAACAGAAAAGGAACATGAAGGTGCTGCAGCATCTTGCAATGTGGGTTCAGTTCACCAATCCAGCACTCAAAAGTCTGAGACTCACTCTTAGTCTTGTCACTGAGGGAATACTGGAAGTTGGGATTAAGGCACACTGTTGGGGTAGAATTTGCAAGCCTTATTCTATACCTGCCTGTGGTGCACCTAGTTATTTAATGCATTGATATGGAGAAAGAGCCAGCATAGGCTCAATAGGCCAAATGGCCACCTTTTGTGCTGTACTGTTATATGACAATGGTGTTTGACTTGAAAATAATCCACTCTCCCCTCGTGACCATCTCTCACCATATTCCACTCTTCCCTTGTGACCATCTCTCAACTTGGTGAGCTAAACTTTCATCAAGCATATAAAAAGCAAAATTGTTGAGATGATCCAAACAGGAACATGCTGGTGCCAAGTGATCTTGTACTGTACTTGTTAAAATTTAAATATTTTATTTATAAATTGTACTTATTTATATCTAAAATTGAGATGAAGGCAGAGTTCATACACATTAACACAGCACTTGCTTAGAACTGAAGTAGCAAGGAGCCCCTGGCAGCTTTACTGCTCTCTTGCCTCTTACTAATAGACAAATCTGAGACTGAAGATGGTATAAGTATTTCATCTAATTATAAAAATGGTTTTAACAAACACTTTGCTGATTCCTGCAGTGAAGGAACACTTATTTAAAAAAACTTTCCTTCAAAGGGAACTAGTGCTTGCAATATGCTTAAAGTCTTGCAATATAATGTCACCATTAGCACTTCCTTTAGCCAGTATCACCACCATCAGCACCCCTTCGATCTTTTGTTTATGAGATCTTTTGCAATCTCTCCTTTGCCTCCACCTATCACTGGCCCTCTATCCAGCTTCACCTGTCCCATCCCCTTTAAACAGTATATGTTTCACCACATTTTAACTTATTTTTAGTTCTGAAGAAGAGTCATACGGACTCAAAACGTTAACTCTGTCTTTCTCTCCACAGATGCTGTCAGAACTGAGTTTTTCCAGCAATTTTTGTTTTTGTTTCAGGTTTCCAGCATCCGCAGTATTTTGCTTTTATTTCAAGTCAGTACGATAGTATTTTAAAGTTAATTAATTCATTGGGTAATATACTGTACACTGTAGTTGTAACAGAATTATTTCTACCTTGGCAAGACAAGGTTCTGCTGCATGTCCTATAGTTAACACAGATCAGTTGTGACTAGCTTGGGTTATGTTGAAGTAAAAATGTATGTCGTTGGACTGGCTCAATTGTGATATGAAACTATGAATTATATATATAGCAATAAAAGAGATATATTTTATATGTTTTGATATTCCAGAATGATGAATACACCAAAGTAAAAAGATAAACGGCAACATAAAACATTGTTGCATTTTTAATTGAACGTAAAGACACACAGCTATTCTTCTTCTGTAATTTACGGAACCATTTTATTAACAGTGCACAGAACACTGCATTTTGTGTCCATTATGTAAGCTGTGATTTCTAGCATGCTCTCATTACTCTTCCACTTACCTACTCCACCCACTCAGAGTCTTCCTCTCGCTCACTCCAGGACTGATGTGATAAATTAATGATTGTGATCTCTGCTACAATTGGCTTACTTCCAGGTGAATTTAATCCGATATGGCAGGTGTTTGTTGGTTATTTACAAATAATACCAGTAATTTCAAATTATTTTCAGAGAACATTGTTGATTTCAACATGTTTATTTCTCTCTAGTTCTCTTGCCTCACCATGTGCCTCCCTCCCAAAAAGAACGGCCGACAATCTGACTCTCCAGGTGACATCACTAACAAACTGATACAAGGCAAGAAGCCTGGGCTGATTTTTCTTTCCCACTCCATCCAAAGTATCTTTTAAGATTAATTCTCTGGCACTGGTAATGATGACATTAATGCCCCATCCCTAGTTGTCCTGGGAAGGCAGTGACGAGCCTTCTCTTTGAACTGCTAGTAATAGTTTGGTACAACTGAGTAATTTTCTAAGCCACTTCAGAAGGTAAGTGCGGCGAGTCATGTGTAGGCCAGATAAAGGTGGCAATTTTCTTTCTCTAAAGTACATGAGTGAAGTAGTCATTTTCTTTTTACAACAATCCAAAATCTTCAGGATCACTTATGCTGAGACCAGCTTCTTAATTTCCACAAAATTTAAAACTGAATTTAAATTCTCAAACTGCCAGGGAGGGATTTGAATTCATGGTCTCTGGATAATCAGCCCAATAACATAACCATTATACTACTATACCCATTTCCTTACCCTCTTTGGAGTTCAGCATGTGCATTCTCCACCACTTCATCCATTATTGTGCTATTAACAATGAGGACCAACCCTCATTATGACACACCACAGGTATTAATTAGCAGCATCACACAACATAACCACGTGGACAAACCATATCATTTTCAGTAGTCGTTGGACTAGGATGATGATTAGGTTTATTATTGTTGACACAAGAGCAACATGGTGCAGGAAGCACAAACCCTCAGCATCTACCCCAAATTCCTCCTTCAACCTCAGTGTCACTTCCAGGAGGAACAGAAGAGATACAAATTCCACTGATCAAATGTGTCCTCTCTCAAATAATTATCCTCAAAGCCTTGCACATACAATGCTGAGAAAAACTGCACCCAACTTCTCTTTAGGTTTCTTGCTCAACAGTTTCTGCATATTTTCTGAAATTCACGATATCTACAGCTACCAACTGATTAGAAAGCATATTTACAAACGGAATAACACATTTGTTTTTATAGCTGAGTAATCAGAAACTGGGCTCATATTATAGATTACTACAGCCTTTATGTACATTACTGGTAAGGGAAACGCAGGCTAAATAATGGTGAGAACAGTTACTGCCTCCAACAATGTCACATCAGTGTGTTTTCATGAGAACTCCCTTGTTTCTTCTCAGAAAAGTATAAGTTTGCTACACCAAACTGATTCTGATTCCTAGTAGATTGAGACTAAAAAATTGCTACCTTCCATGATTGAATAGATTGATAACTCTCTGCTGCTGCCCCTTATAGGATACTAGTAATTAATCCTCCTCATTGGACACCTATCCACATGCTCACACTTCCAGCAAGAGTCACAATGATCAGGAGCATCACTGTCCCCTCAAATAGGGAGAACTCTGCAGAGACCAGCAAGACTCAAACTTGGTGTGTCTGGCTCAGGGTACCAGAGGGTGCATTTACTCACAACATACCCCTTCAGCTCTCAACATTTCCAGGCCTGGAAACATAGTGGGTGTGCGTCAATGTGTCTTCATACTCACTTTCATTGTTCCCTTCTTTCAAATGACTAGCTTTCAGCTTTCTTTATTTTCTAGGATTTCCTCTTATTGCTTCTGTTTTCTAATGTTGTAGTGTAAACACATTACAGTTTTACAGATACAGGCCCTTCAGCCCAACAAATCCATGCCAGCATTTATACTCAACAAACCTCCTCCTACCCTTCTTCATCTCACCCTATCAACTTATCCTTCCATTCCTTTCTCACTGTGTTTATCCAGCTTCCCCTTAAATGCATCTATAATGTTCACCTCAACTGCCTTATGTAGTAGAAGCTCCACAATCAAACTGCTCTCTGGGTAAAGAAGTTTCTCCTGAATTCCATATTGGATTTATTAGTGACTATCTTACATTTATGGACCCTAGTTCTGGTCTCCCCCAGAAGTGGAAACATCTTCTTTACATCAACCGCATCAAATGCTTTCATCACCATAAACATCTCTATCATCCCTCGATCTTTGAAAGAAAAGAACCCCAGCCTGTTCAATCTTTCCTGATAGGTACAACCTCTTAATTCTGGTACCATTAGAGAACAGTTTTTGTACCTTCTCCAGTACCTTTATATCCTTTTTACAATATGGAGATCCAAACTGTTAACAGTATTCAAATATGTTTGATACATATTTCAATGTTTTCCCCTTGTATGCATTTTCATTAACATACCAATTTAAACAGACTTCCTTCTTCTGCACAGCAAAAAGTTCCACTTTCTGCAGCCTTCTAAACAATGCAAGTGTTACATTTTCTGTCTCATCTGACCATTAGATGGCAGGCTCCTTCACAAGCTTTCAGAACCATCCAAATGTTCTTGAGTGGGATAGCAGAAAGGGCTGATTGTACAGATCAATTTATCCATCAGACACCATTCAACGCTGTTAGCTCTGTCAACCACACAAACAGGTGAAAAACTCATCATGACAAAATGGTCAATTCCTGTGTAGCAAATGGACTCCTCCACACAAACTCAAAATTATTTCTGCAGTTCAGAGAAAAGCACAAGGGTGAACTTTCTGTTGCACAATTTCTGGCACATTTTAAAAAATAATAATTTTTATTGCATTTAACTGCCTGTAGCGATACCACAAAAAAAAGCATGCAACATGGCGCAGAATATGTCCATGTGAAATCCAGGGCTGTGAGCTGGAAAGCAGCAAAACAAATTTCAGGAAACATTCTCCCTTAAAATGAAAACTCAACTCCTTTTTGAACCAGATCTAATGCAATGGTAATCGACAAAAAAACTACTAGGAGTTTCGCTTCCCATTCACTAGGGTGAAATGAACTATATCTGTAGCACAGAAATCACTTATATAATGTTAAAAATCTGCAAGCTAACAGGGTACAATCTAATGAAGTAAAAGTCTATGATGTCAGCCTCTTGAATCTACTAAACTTTTCTCCTCCTTTATGGAGGATACCAAACACCAGGTCATATCAGGTTTTTATTATACAACTTGGGATAACAGAACTCATGGGACACATTAAGTCACAGTGCAATGTTAAAATAACTCACCAATTCCAGGGCTACTTGTTTATTTAAGGGCAGAGGAGCTGGTTGTTTAAGTACGGTAATATTGGGGGGAAAAATGTTTTTAGCTAGTAAACAAGAACCAGCGCATTGACAACTTAAAATTCAAAGCAAGCAAATTTAATAAGCTCACTTCATATTTCATCCAAGAAAAACAATTGTATTATAGCAGCCTCATCACATACCTAGATTCCACAAGACTATTAGCCGAGTTATCAACATTGAGCATCCAACCAGGCAACAACAAAATAAAAATTGAGATGATTTCAGCACAGGCCATGATGTAAACAACAGTGATTTGACAGGTGAGCTTGAAGCAATCTGTTCCTGCGTTTCTTATTCAAACCTACATACACAGCCATTACTTTCCCCATCTCACTAACTGGATTCCTTGTCTGTATTTTTCAAAAAAAAACTATTGCTGCTGCTCTCCTTTCAATCAGGGTTTCACTACTGGCTTTCCGGTCTTACAACTCTTAAGGCTTCACATGACCACTCTGTTGTCTTGCCAGCTATTCCCTTTTTCCGGTTTAATGTCACGTTTGCCAATCTTTTAATTTTTTTTTTTACTTGTTATTGTATGAATTTTAAAAAATTATTCCTCATCTTCCACCTGTTCAATGTTTCCATCTCTCCCTCTCTCTCTCTCTCTCTCTCTCAGGGACTTGGAAAAGTGCATTGTGAATCTGGAGGCTGTCTGTCTGCCACTGCAGGCTTATCCCTATCCACTTTACTTTCTACTGTCCCAGCGTTTCTCGGGATTTCACTGACTGCTGCTCCCTCATTTAAACCCACACCCCGCTTGCTCACAACACTCAATCCGCTTTAAACCCGGTATCGGAGCGATCCTTTCCTCTTTAGCCCGGTTTTAGTGACTTTCTGCCGGTGTTTGTACCCTGTTGACCCCCCCCCCCCTGTTACCTGCTGCGGCTCCGCGGGACCAGCTGTTGGCGGCTCCGGGCGCTCTCCCGCGAGCGGCGCTCAGCGTCCCCCAGAGCGGGGTCCCGGGGCCGCCCCAGCCCGGCGGCGGGGGTGGGGTGGCAGTGGCGGGGAGGCCGGTTTCTGTCTCCGCAGCGATAGACGAAGCAGAGGTTCCCATAGCGAGAGCTCCGGGTCCCGGGTCAGAGCAGCCCCGGCACAGGATCCATGGAGAGGGGGGGGCTCGGGAGCGGCCTCCCAGCCTCAGCCCCGGAGCAGCTCCCCGGCCAGGGCTGGCCGCCGGCTGTCGCTGCCCTGTCTGCGGCAACAGGAGAAAGTTCCAGGCCGCTGGTCCACCGCCTCACAGCCGCTAACCAGCCGGCTCTCGGCAACTGACTGACAGCGGCAGCGGCAACAACAGGAGCAGGCGCAGCAACGACAGAGTGGGAGGGAGGGAGACTAGCCCCGGGGTGGGGGGAGCAGGAGGAGTGGGTGAGGGGCGGAGTAGGGGAGGGGGGGGGGGAGAGGGGGGGGGGGGGGCGGAGAGTGGGG